>NC_135503.1:24131380-24446287 GCF_052857255.1 Amblyomma americanum
CTCGGGAAGCCATTCACTCAAGATTGAATTATCTGCATTATAACGCTAGATAAAACTAAGTACTCAAACACTAGCTCTCCTGTATTCATTAAAATCTCTCCTCCTCCTCCTCCTCCTCCTCCTCCTCCTCCTCCTCCTCCTCCTCCTCCAATACTAGGACGGTGTCGTTTCCGAGTACTCTGAAGTGCTCAGAGCGAAGACGTTTCAGCGAGCCGCGTCAGCCTTGAGAATAATATTCCAGAGGCTGTCATGGTGCATGCTCCTGAACTTCCGAGCGCAGATGCGCGATTTCCGACGCTCTCTATAGCTCTATATCAGGGAAAGACGCGATTGATAATCCCGCGGCTAGACTTAACGAAACAAGGCTTCCTGTGTTTTAGCGCAACGATTTTCCTTGATTTATTCTTGATAGCAGATATTTTCACATTAATCGTCATTATTTCCAGAGAGAAAATGCGCTGTTTGAAACAACTTGTACCATTCTTGTTGGCGCATTTTAGGATAGATTAGCGGCGACGCAGATACTGCTGTTATTACTGAGACAACGGGAAGCACCGAACAATATGGCGGTCTTGCTTTGCGAAATGTGGCTATAACAAAATTATTGATATAACAAAAAAAATTTTGGCATCTCTAACCTTCGGATAAAGCGAAATAGGGCTCCTAGCAAACGAACAGTCTACGCTGTTTAATATTGTTATGACGAGGTCTATTTTGTCCGGACGGTGGGACTAGTTTTGTTTTCCCTTGAATGGCGAAGTCGTGCTCCCCACCCCTGTGCCATTGCTGCTGATGAAGCCAAGTCCACAATTGAGGCAGTACGCATTCCTCCTTCCTCAAGTGAAGTAGTACGTTCGATCTGCGTCTACAATTACGTCGAAAAAAAAAAATCAGGAAAGCACTCATGTGCTTTGATAGCTTTGCGCCTTAGCGAATTTTGTGTGGACTGACTCAGCTGAAATGAAGCCCCACGGCTGGCTATTCTGACAGTTGAACTGTCTTCGATTGACAAGAGATCCAGTATATCCCATTAATACTAATATAAATCGTTACATAGTTCCTCATTACGGCATTCCTACAGCTATGCTACCGCGTTCGTACATACTTACGCTGTTCATGATGACTGGTTGGGGATGCTGATAGCCTTCCGTGTAAAGGAACGAGTTGCGGTTAACACACGGCGGTGATGTGCGCGGAGGCGATGTGCGGACACTGAGGTGGCGATGCCAGAGGCTTGCCTGTGGGCCGCTTTTATACAAAGCCCCGCGCTCTTGCACGGTCCTTACGCGGGAGGGACAACCACCACGTGACCTCGCACCTCTTTCCGTAGCGCCTTCCTCCCTTTCTCTCTTTCCACCTTTTGGTCTTGGCCTGTCCGTCGTGCGGCGATGGCCACTCCTGACGTGGGCACTACCACCGGGAGGGGTCGGCCCGTTCGCTAATTCAAAACCAAGAGGGGCAAGTCGCCTGGCAGCAGCGCTTTCGGCGACTAACGGGGGCGCCCCTAGCCTCCCCCCACCCCTCTCACCCTCTCCCGCTTTGAGGCACTCGAGCGAGGAAAGTAAAAAGAGGAGGAAAGAAGAGGAGGGAGGGGGGGGGGGGGGGGGGCTGCGCGTTCCTGATGACCCAGGTCGTCTCTGGAGCGAAGGTGATGGCGATGGTTGGTGGAAGTCGGGGAGTTCCTTCCTGGCCCCACGAGGAGTCATGACCTACTCTCGGGCCTCTCCCTTTCTCCGCCGTTGAGGAATGACATCTCTCGGGCCCGCTCGCTCGGTTTGGCCGTGTTTGTTTGTTGCTTGTTTACTTGTTCGGTCCTCGCCGCTTAGTCGCCATCGCGAGAACGCGTGAGGAAGGATTGCAGCGGCGGAGAGCGGCTGAACGCGCGGCGACGCTGGCGATGATGAGAGCGAAAACAAAAAGAAAAAGGAAAATTCAATCGCACCCTCACCGCTCCCATACATCAGAGTAAGTGCCCGCGACGGTTGAGCGCGAGACTTTCGAAACCAAGGCAACCGCTTTCCGGTGGCAGATCAGGAGGGCCGTGACAGGTGCACGGGCGGGGTCAAACAGTTGCCCCTTGTTGCACGTGGCGCAGACTCTTGGTGGATCGCTTTTAGAAGAGAAGCCTTGCTCGTGACCATGTCGCGAACTCCGCGAAAAAAAAAATGAAGGTCGATCTGCGTAGTTAGGCCAAGCGAATTAGGTGCCTAGCACCTAGGTTTTCACTCCGGTTCCGGTGCTCGGAGCCATCGGTGGAGCTTGTCAGATACAGGTTACTCTTCCCGAGTTACCTATCACGACTAGTCATTAACTGAACCAAACTAATGTTCAACAGTCTAGCTAGGGAACAGCAGTTCATTGGAAGTGGCAAAGGAATACTAGGGCAGGTAGTGACAGCTGATCCGGATCATGAGAGGGAAATAACCAGAAGGATAAAAATGGGGTGGAGCGCATATATGGTAGGTTCTCTCAGATCATGTATGGCAGTTGACCAATATCCCTCGAGAGAAAAGTGTACAAAAGCTGTATCTTGCCGGTACTCACCTACAGGGCAGAAACGTGGAGGCTAACGAAAAGGGTTCAGCTTAAGTTAAGGACAACGCAGCGAGCCATGGAAAGAAAAATGATAGGTGTAACGTCAAGAGACCGGAAGCGGGAAGAATGGGTGAGGGAACAAACGCGGGTTAATGACATCCTAGTCGAAATCAAGAGGAAGGAATGGGATTGGGCAGGGCATGTAATGCGAAGGCAAGATAAGCGCATTCAAAGAGAAGGCAAGCGTAGCAGGGGGCGGCAGAAGGTTAGGTGGGCCGATGAGATTAAGAAGTTCGCAGGCATAGGGTGGGCTCAGCTGGCAAAGGACAGCTAGGGCTAATTGGAGAGACATGGGAGAGGCCTTTGCTCTGCAGTGGGTGCAGTCAGGCTGATGATGAGGATGATGCTGATGACCTGCCTATATATATATATATATAATATATATATATATATATATATATATATATATATATATATATATATATATATTATATATATATATATATATATACAAGGCCGAGACCGCACAGCAAACTGACAGAAAATGACTTTTCGGCTGAGTGGAAGCCGTAGTGCTTAGCGCACTAAAAAAGCGAGAAGGCGTATGGGGAGGTGTTTGTCTACGTGGTTATTTTCAATGAGGAATAACTTTCAATTCGATGTCCATGGAACCGCACGTGCTTCGGCATCTTGCACGAGCTCGTTCATCAAGCCCATTTTATCACCGTAGAATGGATCACCTCGTATGAACCAAGGTGAAGTGTTACAAGCTTTCTGTAAGCACGGCGGTTTAAAGATGGATGCTTGCATATTCCGCACCCCTGCCCACGTCTGGTTTAGGGTGAACCTTATTTTAACGAAACAAAAACAATAGCAGGACCGAGTTGAAGCCATAATCGGAATTAGCGTTTCGTCACAGTAGGTATTCAGGGAAATCCTAAGCGTAACGGTAAACTAGCAGTGTCTGCCCTGGATAATGAAATAACAACTTATAACATCCAAGCAGCTGTCAGATGGGCATTTCCTAGTCTTCCGAAGCACGCCTATGAAAAATAACCTCTTCGGATTTTGCCAACAAAGAAGATACGTGTTTTCCCTGCTTTTGGGGTAGCTGAGTATATTGGGCAGCCGCTCTACCCACTCGAAAGATAAACAGAAACTCATTTTTTAGAGACTGCGTCCAGGCGTATTCTTGATCTCGCAAAATAGTCCACATTTCCCAACATGGGCGCCAAAGCGAAAGAGGCTTCCCTTATAAAAGTGGCCTATAGACTATATAGACTTCTTATAGACTCTGCTTCCTTCCTATTGATATTTCCTGTTGTCTATTCATAGTCTATAGACTGTCTATAAAGAAAAGTTCATTAAAAGTATACGGCTATAAATATATAGATTTTCTAGACTGTCTACTGGCATTTGCATTACCTATAGACTGTTCTCTAGGATATGTCTATAGACAGTCTTAAGAGTTTTTAGACAGAAGTACATGGACAGTCTATAGACTGTCTAAAAATTTTTGTAAGGGTTTCCGCAAGGATTTAATCAAACCGGTAGACTTTGACCAGCGTTAACTCACACATTTTAGAAACTCTCACACTCTAAAATGATGGCCAGGCGGTTTTCGGAGAAACTCCAAGCTGAAGTGGAATTCAACCAAACGTAAAATTTGATTTACATTCACTTGACAAAAATTATGTGGCTGGGAATGAAATCTCTATGCCTCCCTCAAAGCTTCGCGTTAAAGAAAAAGTTCTACCATGGCATCCGAAGCCAGGACCACCGCCATACCGCGAACCGTTGCTGCACTAACTACATAAGCTATACAAGGTGGTTGTAGCAGCTAGATAGGGCGCGGCCAAAAGATCAGAAACTTGAAGCGGAACCCATGTCAGAACTGAATCAGAACTGCACATGTCAGAATCTATGTCAGGACTTAATATAAACAAGAAAACAAGAAAAAATTACATCCAGATTTTTTTACAGTTCAGCGACGTTCACATCTCAGGCTACTTTCTGTTGCTGTGGAGGTGACGTGGTAGCTTTCACGTTTTCCTTTATGTCTCTCATGAAATTAAACACATTCACAGCGCGCTTTCCAGCTACTTCACTGCCGTGTCAACCTCATACATTGTTAGCACCAGCATGTTTTTATTCTCTCTCTCTCTCTCTCTCCTTCTTTTAGCGATTATCTTGCCTGCCTGGCCTGCGGTTCTCCACTCGCCCCTTGGCATCCGCTCCTGTGGCTTGAATTTGTGTTGTCAGTTTTATGCGCCAAATTTCGCGCCAGATTTACTCAGAAGAGACTTTTGCAGAGCTGCAAGAGCACCTATTACTTTATAAGCGTACACCGTATTCATGATCACGTGTAGGCTTAGGTTATCGAAGTTATCCAGGAGGGCCTAGAAAGAAAAGGAAGGAAAAGAACAAGTAGCAAAAATGAAGAATATAGCCTTGATAGAAGGCATAGCCTTTCCCAAAATAAATTATTTTTATCGAAGCTCCCTTGAGAACAAGACCTGAGGAAGCGGGCAATATTGCGTCATGAGTCGAAAGCACGATTGGTCGTAACGCAGCGAACAGTGGCTTTTCATGTCGCAGCCGCAAATTTAGAGAACGTTGTACAGTTTCCTAGGAGGTTGCTCTCTCCATTTGACACAGCTCTCGGTAAAGCAACATAGAGTCAAGCTCAAAAAGAAGCAGAACCTAAGTACAGGAGCTAATAATGCATGGTTTGAATGCGAGCCCATATACAAAAGCAACAAAGTTTATACAATTGCACTCAGGAAGAAAAGCAGGATGAAAGCAGTGATTAAAGAATACAAGCAGAAAAAGTTTCACCGCAGGGCTCCAACTACGCGTCTTGGAGCGACAACAATACTTTTATATCACAAGTGGAACCCTTGCCTTGAGCATTGTGAATAAAGCAAGGGGATTGTTTATACCCAAAAAATCTCTATTTCAGACTCTTTTTTTTTTTTCCCTGAAGCAGCTTGAGAACCCTGCCAGTCTGGAAAAAGTTTAAAATTTTTTTCGGTTCTTAAGGTTCTCTCAAACTCGATAAAAGATTCTCTTTTTCGCCAGATTTTACTCCTCAGATTTGGTGAAAAAGAGAAAATTCTCCGAAATGGATCATCATTGTCTAGCGACAGTTACGCCCAGTGTTTATGCAATATTTTGTGTGTACTCTTACCTCTATTTCAGTATTTTTTTCAAAACAGACCAGATTTCAGTGTCTGTGGGGGGCACCGACTACTGACGACTGAGTGAACTGAAACTGCTACGAAGACGTCAAAGAGACCCGCCGCGGTAGCGCTCGACTACTGATCCGGAGTTCCCGGGTTCGAACCCGACCGCGGCGGCTGCGTCTTTATGGAGGAAAAACGCCAAGGCGCCCGTGTGCTGTGCGATGTCAGTGCACGTTAAAGATCCCCAGGTGGTCGAAATTATTCCGGAGCCCTCCACTACGTGCACCTCCTTCTTCTTTTCTTCTTTCACTCCCTTCCTTATCCCTTCCCTTACGGCGCGGTTGAGGTGTCCAACGATATATGAGACAGATACTGCGCCATTTCCTTTCCCCCAAAACCAATCAAAAAGAAATTAAAAAAAAAGACATCAAAGATAGTATCAGAGATGTCAGCGATGGGAAAGCAGGACACACAGGTTCGGGCAAGTACAGCGAACTCGAGAACAATATTAAAATCCGTTTCACTGGTTCTTACGCTGTCATCACACAGGAAATAAGGCATTGAAAAAGTTAACAAGTGGTCGCTGTTCATTACCTTATCTTATGTGTTACCTAATTACCTCATGTGTTGGCAATGCTATAGCATTGGAAGATGTCGAGGCCTTACTCGAAGGGACGTAACTTGCGATATTATGACGTCACCCCTACCCCCCTCCCCAGCCAATGGGCGAATTTTATGACCGACGGCACATTTTTTTTTTACCCGATGATGTTTTTAATGCTACTGTCGCATTAAAAAAAGAACGCTCTCCAACTTCTTTTTGCCCCTAGACCGAAGAATTAAGTGACAGCAACGCAAACTACTAGGCGCCCGCGATAATTAATAATAATCAATATCCACGCGACAGGCTGCAAACATGAAAAACAAAGTTTCTTGTTTTTAATGTATCCGATCACCATTAAGCCCTTCGCCGCTTCTCTGCCTTTATTCTTGAAAAGAGCTCAGCCAAAACAATAGCGAGAGATTGCCGGCGCGATCATCGTCCGTTGTCTTGATTTTTTCTCCCCAATGCCAAGCAGCTGCAGTGCTCTTTCATTAGACGCCGCCGCCGCCGCATGAGCGAGGAACTGGAACGTGTCAAGGGCCGTCGTCACCTGCGCGCCTATGGGCACTCGAGTATGAGCACGACAGTACGGCCGCCATGACAGCACGCCGACAGCGACGACTGCAGCGTTCGCGAGCATCGAAGCTCACGCGATAATTGCGTGTCGAGGCCGACTCTCGCGTCGATGGCATTGCGCCGCGTGGTCTCCTCCGGGTCAGTCTTTACCCTGCTTTCCCGGAGGTGTTGCTTGGGTTGCCTGACAGTGCTGTCAACGCGGAGGAAGGAGAAAGATATCAGCCTCCGCGTTTAACCGCGTCGACGGCGGTTGAAGTGACGTTTTGAGACTGACCAGCGCGACAGTGTTAAATCAATCGTAGCCTACGTGGACCTATAGGCCCACACGCACCCGTGTGTGTTAGTTTGTGTCGGAACGAGCAAGGCCAAATTATTCAGCACCTCGTTTTAACGAGTATGGGTGGCTGGAATGAGGTCGTACCGGTGTCCTAACTCTTCAACAGAAAACGTGAGCATGCCGTTAGTCCAATAAGAGGTCGTAAGTGGGCTTTTACTACACGACTGGGCCGCACAAGGACACTCCCACGATAACATCTCCTCTACTGTCACGGATCATATGGGACATGTTCCACTCTGACATCATGTGACACCCCAGGATCGCGTGACGCTCTCTGCTACTATTCGCTCTGCAGCCACAGATCATGCTACGTGAGGCGGCTTGTTTCGGTGTCTTCGCGTAATAGGCACTGCCTTCACAAGTTCACAAGGCGCGGGAATAGTTCGTTTTTGATATAGCCTTCGTGCTCTGGGACCTCCTTCTGTGTGTTCATTGACGTACAGTTTATATCACCGAATAAAGATCTTCTTCTTCTAGAATGATACTGGCGTGTCTTACCATTATCATGCACTGGTTGCCCGTTTTTCACAGAAATAGATATTAGTAATTGTGTTTGGTACAGCTTCATAAAAAAGCGGCAAGGCTGGATAATGGTGCTGTGGATACGAGTTAAATGAATAAATTGAAGGCGCTAGTGCAACAAAAGTACCTGTTAATGCTGCAGCGGTTACAGTCCGCAGGCGAAAAGTTATGAATTGGCTGAAATTTGGAATGTACTTTGTGACTGCCTGTGGATTATTTTGTGCAGCAAGCAATGCAGAGAGTAGTAATTATGAGCGATATGTGGAGTAGCGGGCAGTCGGTTTAGAAAGGTCCATTGGCTTCCCTGGTTACACACGCTTAGGACAAAAACAGCTCGTTTGTTGGGCGAAAATATTCAAACATGCATATTCACTATAACAAATGACTATTGAAACAATAATTGAACGTTGGGAGAGCTGTACCTGAAAGACTATGTCGAAGGATGACACTTTTAACGCCAGTAAAGTCGAATCCTCATTATACAAAGGAAGGAAGAAAAATCATATGTTGCTTCGCAAAGCGCTGAACAATAGTTGCAATTCTTTTGTGAAAAAGTTGCGATGACATACAAGAAAATGGTTAAGTACCTCTCCTTGTTTATAGCCTCGGATATTCCGGCCTGTGCCATTCAGGGACTTGGCTTCAAAGCAGCGAAAAAACCCAACAGCGGCTAGATAGCGAACAAGTGCTAACTTTGCTCTGACCTTCCCACCGCTTTTTTCCGCCGGCTCAAGGAACCACTAAACAACATTCTTGGTCCCACTCAGTCGTGGACGATGAAAACGTATTCCCATTCGGCTGAACGACCCGTCAGTCAAGAATTGAAGAACAATCGCTCATCTCTTTCACAACCAATCACGCAGCCTGCCAGCCGATTTTAAGCCTTCAATGACTGTAGGAGCGACACAAAGGACGTAGTTTACCCGGCACGTCAGCAGGGGGCATTGCCGGACCCGCCCCTATGGACAAGGACCCTGCCATCCAAAAATCACTGCTAGGGTTCCGAGGTCGCGTTGGTGCCTGCCGAGGCAAACCTGGAGGAAAATCTTTTTTTTTAATCAGCAGCACAGTCACGGAAAAGCTGCCCACGAAACATTCCCACAACATTCGCACAACATTCGCACGTGCCCAATTCAGCTGACCACCACGCATAAAGCTCGCGCCACAAACGCTAAGCAGCTCTCAAGGCTCCAGTGGAAGAACCGAACAGCCCCAATAGCGGTCGCTGTTTTAACAATGGTCGCAGTGACCATTCGGTTCCTTTGAGTCCGTTGAACAGAAAAGACCTGGAGAAGCCAAGTGCCTGCATTGACCAGCCACTCAGGACGCGTCGGGTATCAGTCGAATTTGGTGAGTCTGTCTGGAAGGACTTTAGGCTTGTCAAACGCTACGACTTATGCGCTGCAGTGAAGACCAAGCAGCCTTAAAGCATAGCCCGTATATTGTCAACATGTGACACATCAATCGATTTCCGCAGCGTGCTGTTGCCAAAACTTGTGATAGCTATAGGCCCATGTTTCGTCCGGAACCTACAGACATAGCTTATGCCTAAGAAAGGTGAGACTATAAAAAAAATTTGCGGGGTTTTAACGTAGTTAAACCGAGTAGACGCGCGAAGACGTGTTTATCCTGGTTGGCTAATGGTTTTGCTATGGCTTATGCCTCATGTTAGACTCAGTTTAAGGTCTGATTGAGGTTAAGCTCATCTTATCTGTTCGCGCCGCAGATGAAAGTTGGTGAAGAGGACGACGCGCAATGCGCAGCGCGAGAGTGTGTTGCAGCCAATCCCCCACCGTGGGTACGTGCCGTTCAGCCAGAGGCCATCATCATCATCATCATCAGTTAAACACAGGGCGTGATTGGCTGCGGCGATAGTCCATAGTGCTCTCGCGCAGAGGTCTGCAAAGCTGGTCTGCAGGCGTGCGCCGCCGCGGATTCCACTCCCAGTCGTGGATATTTATCTGATTTCTTTTTAACTTGACGTGGCATCGCAGTTGCTAGACAACAGCACAAGAAAGATCGAGACAAGATTCATTATCGGTGGTGATAAGCGTATGAGTGCTGTCGCACTAACAGCTGAGGTCTAGCCTAAGTCTCAGTTTAACTGAAAGCCTGCAGGACGTCAGCGAATCAGAGGCCACGTAGTGCATCTCTTCTCTCTCAAAGCTGCAAACCGATCTGATTCTCTTAAAGCTGCGCAGCTTTGATACGCCGAACGCATGCACTTCGCTCCGAACAGTGGTAGCTTGTATAGAAACAGGTTTCGCGCCACATTTGTAGCCATCGCGGCTGCAGTCCCACCCCAAGCGGGCCGAAGATGAATGAAATATGCGTGCGCGTGTGCGTTCGAATTGATGGAGTACCGGGAGAGAGGAGCTGCATTGCTTGAGTGTAATGCAAGGGCGGGAAGGACACCACGCCTGGCCGTCCATCCGTTTCTCCTGGCCACATATCGACATTCCGAATGCACAGCGTTCTACGTCGTTTGCATGGGCGCACCCTGTAGGGCTGACCCACGCAGTGAGACGCGTACTCCTCCGCGGGAGAGGACAAGCGTCCGACTTGGTTCTGCACACTCCGAACTGCTGTGGCTGTTGCTGCTGCTGTGGTGCGTAGGCCGCGGCGCGCGTTAAAGAAGACAGCGTCACCGCGCAGAGCGATGGGGTCAGCCGCGCCGACACAACGGGGTGTGTCCCCCGCTGTCTGCGCCGGGTGGCATTGAAGTGTCCACTCCGCCGAGGCAGCGAGGGTCACTCGACTGGCCGCGAGCGTATAGCTGTCCGGCTGCTTGCCTCAGGCATTTTTGCTGACCCGGCTTCCGAGTGCACTTGTAACGTCGTTTCTTGTTTGTACAGGTAGCTTGGCTTGTTTGTGGCTGCCCGATTTTGCGTGGACAGCTGAGTGCACTTATTTGGCGGGGAAGTGTGCGAGAATTGAAAGTTTTGATTCGCATCGATAACTGTATCCTCAGGGACTAGCTCTCTCTCCGGGATCAGTGGCATCCGTCGTCGGCTGCGACGTAGTGTGTCATCCAAGAAAAATGCCAGATCCGCCTCCTGGCTATCTAAGGACAGGTATAGACCACTGACCAAAACAAGCACCGGCGTCGGAAGTCATTCTGGATTTTGCCACTGTCTTTTCCAGACTAGAAAAGACTTTTTTGCGCGAACATTGCTAACTCGGGTTGAATTTCGTAGCAACTCCCACGTAACTCATGTAACGCAAGGGGCCCCATCCTAGCACAAACTTTCAAGGGGCTACCGATGGCTCGCTGGTGCGACTAAAATTTCGGTGCAATTACTCGCAATACATGACCGGTGACAGCTGCTGCTGCGCAGTACACTGGAACGAAGGACAGCGTCAATGAGATTTTTCCCTGGCAGTTGCATATGTACAAAAATGTAAAGGTTCTCGAACGACAAACATTCATTAAGATATTTGTCCTATACTTGCTAATTTCATGGCCTTTACGTTTTTCACATCAGCGGCATGCACTTCTTTGATGGTTCTGGACCGATATAGTTCTAGACTTCGTGCGATATTTTCTTTACTTAATTAATACCCAAAAACATGGAAGCATGGGTATCAGTTATGTCTGCCACGAGTGAACGATAAGGGGACAATTGGTATCACATGATTACAAAACATGCTGCTGTTGCTGTTGTTGCTGATAGGAAGAAAGGAAAGGAAAGTGCACGGGCCCTCCTACTGGCTCAAGCCGAACCACGCTCGCTGCCGCGTGCTGAAAGTAGGAGAGTTAAAGGATAGGAGAGCAAAGATAGAAAGAAAAGGCGCGCGCTAATATATGGTCCGGGCCAATCCCGGAGGCAGTGCAATACCGGGCCGACCCGTGCCAGAGTGCTTCAAGCCAAGCACTCCGCCATATTCCAAAAATAAGTTTAATATCTTGGGTCCAAGGACCCGCAGGAGATATTAAATCAGGTATCTGATATCAGGTATACCACCATTACAAAACATAAAACTGAGCAGGGGACAAGACACAGGAGAGATGGAAACAGGACGAGGGACAAGACACATAAGAGAACCAAACAGGACGAGCTCGTCCTGTTTCCATCTCTCCTGTGTCTTGTCCCCTGCTCAGTTTTATGTCTTGTAATCATGTCTGCCACGATTTTCAAGACATACGAATATATTATTTTATTTTTAAAAAATACGTATTTCACTTGTCTAGAGAGTGCGTAGCGTTATCTGATACACCATAGCATTGTCAATGGCAATGGCAATGCAGTTATTATTGTTGCGTTTTATCCTCCACAAATTATATGACGAGGCCGCGCTGCAACATGACCCCCCCCCCCCCCTCCCAAACAAAATTAATGGCTACGCCACTGATGTCTGATGATGCTTGATGGTGGTGCTGACATTAACATACAGGAAAGGTTAACTTGCATCTGCCCGAATAGGAGGGTGTCTATGGCTCTGTGGCAGTGATGCGAGAGGTACTTTTAAGAGTAAGCGATGAGGGGCTAGTTGGTATGACATGATTACAAAACATAAAACTGAGCAGGGGACAAGGCACATGAGAGAAGCAAACAGGACGAAGGACTCTGGTTCTAATACGTACTGCTGAGTGCTTTGCAAGGTATAATGCCGCATTTGCCTTGCTACATGCTACAATGAGGAAATATTGTCTGACACATTTGCTGCTGAAGCTGAGCTTCGCCGATGAACTTTCGATGAAACCAAGCTCGCCGGCTAAGCATGGAAAAATCGACTTGACTTGCTTGGGTGCATTCCTGAGCACGCGAGCATTTAAACCATTACAGCAGCACTTGCTGCATAGCAAGGACGCACCCTTTTGTGTGCTTTAATCTGAGCTTCGAAGACGTAGTGCTTCAGAAAAAAATCCAGTGGCGTGTCTCGTTCATGACATGGGTATAGCGGCCATGAGAAGCAAAGGATAAACAGGCAAGGTGAGGAAACCATAAGGCGTAGTAAAACTTTATTGCATTCGCCAACGGTGGGTCTTCGAGGATGGCTTTGTATCACAGCTTCAATGCGGTTGTGACGAGGTTGCACTGAGTGGCGCACTTGGCGTGGTCGAGTGCCGGAGGCGATGGGAGGGCGGGTTGGACCAAAGGGCATCTGGTTGCGGTCAGGTCAGCTCCCCGACGGGGACACTCTGAAAATAATCAGAAGACGCCAGGAGGTGGTGAAGATCGAGTAACTCAAGTATCCTGGAAACGCCATAAAACGTCATAATGCATGGTTGACTAGATGGGTAGGCTCTTTGCGTTGTACGCTATACCAATCACGGCACAAGTTCCTACCTCATTCTGACTGAGCAGTAGACTTTTTGGAGCTTGAGTGCGTGCGTGTTGTCTATATATACGCATACACTAAAGGTCTCACTTAGTCCTCTTAGGTTATTTAACTCTCATCCAACCTAGACGGTTTAGTATCTAGTAAGTCTACGCGAGCCCGACGTTCCTCTACAGTTAGCTTCCATGGGAGGGACGGTTGCTTTTTCAGTCACCACACTTAAAAGCACCTACGCCTTCTTCCTCCCAAGCTAAAGTATGAAATTGCTCGCAAGTGAAATGAAGGCAAAGGGAATGTGAAAAGAACGTACATCCGTAGTACTTTGCGTAGTGTCCCACGGCGTAACCGGCGGCGGGAACAGCAGCGTAGGCAGGCGCGGCCGGAGCTGCTACCGCCTTGGCCGCTGGGGCAGCGTAGGCCACCGGGGCTGGGGCGAAGATCGGGTTGGCGAATGCCTTTCGCAGCAAGGAGAAACCCAAAGGGACGAAAATTCAAACTCAAACACTCTAACGGCGTACGCGCAGCGAAGAGACTGCTCGAAGCGAGTCCAAAGGTTGAACGCTCTTTTGACGCATAAGCATTGTACGCGGTCGAAACAAAAGTGGATACCGTGTACCAACTTTGTGCCTCATACTGGACGTAGATTCTTCCCATTCACGCGCTCACTCTCTTTCTCCTTCACTCCTCAAAATCTTCAGAACCAAACCATACCTTACTAAGCGCAGGAATGTCTGAGGGCAGTGCAGTAGCCATGTGCTATATTGGGAGAAGGTCTGAAAGGTAAAAGATTATTTGGCTGCACAGCTGTTTGCGCTGGCCGAACCACGACGGCACAGTGGATGCAAATAAAGAGTGAACGCTGGCCTACTCGAATGATTTGCACATCATGTACTACATAGATGTCACGTGCCACAGCCGAGGGTGACTGTCACAAACGCCATTGCTTTTACCTTCCATTGAGAGGGGGGATATATCACTTAAATTTATCGGGCTTGTAGCGGGTAGCCTCACTGTCAGTGCGACTACACGAACAACGTCCGCGCTATTGCAAAGCACCGGGCCTCAACCAATTTATTCACACATGCGGGGCACGTATACTGCTTACCCTGGGCGCGGCGGGTGCAGCATAAGCGACTGGTGCTGGGGCCGGAGCTGGTGCTGGGGCTGGAGCAGCAGGGGCTGGTGCCGGCGCTGCTGCATACAGTGCTGGAGCAGCTTGAAGTGGCGCTCGGGCCACGGGTGCCGGTGCGAACACCGGCGCGTCGTGGACCGTCTTAGTCGAGTACGAGGTGGTGATCGCCGCCGAAGCCGGCGCCGCGTAGCCGGGTCTTGCGAACGGGCGCGGCGGAGCAGCGTAGGCAGCATACACGGGGGCCGGAGCCGGGGCAGGAGCGCGGGCCGGAGCTGGCGCGTACGCCGCCGGAGCCGGAGCTGGGGCGGGAGCCGGAGCCGGCCCGTACGTCACCGGAGCCGGGGCCGGAGCTGGCGCGTACGCCGCCGGAGCCGGAGCTGGGGCTGGAGCTGGCGCGTAAGCCGCGGCCGCGTATGGAGCGGGAGCGTAGGCGTACACTGGAGCGGCGGGTAGCGCGAATCCAGGGGGCGGGGCAGCCAGGGTTCCGGCGCTGGCCGTGTACGCGATAGCGAAGAGGATCACTGCGCTTACCTGTGGGGCAGATCGCAAGGTGTTGTTTACTTGAGATATGATAGTAACAGCTGCTATTATCTGTACGAGTGAAAGCCAGCGACGACGAATTGCACAGTACACCCCACTGAGCGGGTCGCGAGCGAACAACTTCCATTCGAACTGCTGAGCACCCTGTAATGCCGCTGCCGGCACCTCTGTGCGGAATATGCGTGCCACGAAGCCAGGCTCTGACGCATTTCGGCGTACCACGCGTCAACTGATAGGAAGAAAAACAGCGGGAGTTTTCTACTCGGGACGATATTTGGACCCAGCCAGTTGCAAAATGAGTTAGAGAAGACATAGTACTAGCGCTAAGCCTTAGGGACGAAGGAAGAGCAGATAATGCCACACCAAATTGCCTAGCCTTCCGCCTTAAATGCAAGATGAGTGGTAGAGGGGTCGCCAAACGCCGTCTAAACATATGCAGCCATTCTGAACAGGCCATTGGGTAAAATGTATTTCGACAGGTGTCGCATATGAACCCGGCGATTCAAAATTTCCACAAAATGACAATCTAAAACAGAATTATGCTTCTTCGCACGAAGCTAGGCTTGCAAGAGAGCGACGAACTAACACTGAAACTCCAACACTCAAAGAAAAAGTGCTTCACTTGAATGCAGTTGCATAAAATGCTTAGGCCTATTATTGGAGCCTATTAGAAACAATTATTGCCCTCCACACTCTTTACAGAGAAGTTTATTGGAACCCCTTAAGATAGGAGTCTTGTAATCCATTATGAGAGGTGGCGTGCAAGGATTGTAATAGGTGTTTAAGGGACCCTTCAAGAATACTCCCCTCAAACAAAAGTTCACTGACCTCTCAACCCGTACCTAATAATTCGAACTTCGAACCCCGGCTACCCGTGTTATGAGTGGCCCTTTCTGCACTGGTCTGCTGCTGTGAGAACTTAATCGAGCACGGAAAACTAAACGCGGAACTAGACCGAACCGTAAAAGTGTGGGCCATAACGATGCCGAGCGGCTTACTGTCGTAGATACAGTCGTCGCAGTGGTCAGTGTGTACTGACCGCAGTAGCTGTAATCACTACAATACCCTCTCTTCGCAGAGTCCTTTCTAAGGTGAAGACAAGATAGCTCAGGCTTTTTCTGGCACTTTCATGAAACTTTGATGAGTGGAGCAGTTAATGAATTTGATTTTGATGCCCTTTAAAAAAACTAGCCCTCCCTGTACAAAATAGTGGGCAGGCGAAAGCCTCGGCTTGCTGCATCAGCAAGACTTCGGACTCGGTTCTTACTCACTGCAAGCATACTGTGCGCGAGCTGGGGATCACCGCACGGAGATGACAGGCTGCTGCTACTCGGCGACTACGAGGACGGCTGAAGGAAAACCGAAACCGCCACACAGATGCTGCCGCTCGTCTCGTCTTCTCGAACAGTGGTGGCATCACTTTCGCGGGGCGGCGAACTTTTTATACGCGACCGAAATAGGGCGTGTACTCGGGATGCGACTTTCAGAAGTCGTCAAGCAAAAAAAGAACGGTAGCAGTGCGGGCGTATAGCGTCTGTCTGTATGCATTCATTCGTGTTTGTGTGTGTGTGTTTCTCGTAGTGAAGTGGGAGCGTGGGAGGTGCGACGGTTTTTACGTAGATGCCATCGTTCGCATTCGTCCGCAAGTTTGCCTCGTGCAAAGACAAGAGCTATGCACGCCTGCCCGTGTTACTGCGCCGCACACAGGGTGCCGAAAAGCCCGCACACCTGTGCCGCTTTTTCAAGGGCTGAAGGTGATACTTTGCATCCCGGGCCCTTCTTCTGTCGGGCTTTGCTTGTTCCGCGAGATGCGAAGTCTGCGCTATGCGCTGCGGCCTGACAACTGCTTTCAGTTCGGATACTGTTATGACCACCGCGTGCAAGAACTGACCGAGAATGATCAACTGTTCCCCTGTCGTCTGCTTGTTGCTCAAGGGACAGACAATTATTAATAGTACTGAACAGGCGCTAAGCCTGGCGGTGTGCAACGGTATTGGAAGTGCCAAGGGTTGCTGGGGTGTTGAACTGATAATCCTGCTGGTGTAAGCCATGGTGGAATTGAGTGATCTCGCATGCGTAGTGAGGCAGCTGCAGAAGGCGTGAGGCAGGGATCGGTGAAAGATGACAACGAATATATGTTGGCATTGCAAAAGAATGTACGAGTTGTGCAGGTAACATTCGCAAAGCGTCTACAGTCAAGGTTCCCAGATCTTCCGTGACACGGTTTAGGTAGTGCGATGTAAGATAGAGGAGACTTTGCTTGGCGCCCAAGCTACACCGTTCAGAGAAGAGGGACCGCTCCAGTATCATGTCAAACATTCTTGGACAAAAATTTTGAATATTGTAAAACTTTAAGGTACTGATAAAGAAATATTGAAGGTAATGGTCCATTCTTCTGATATGCAGTAAAATTTTTCGTTTATAGTGTTTCCATCTCTCGCATCGAGCAGATAAGACTACCATAAAAATCAATGGGAAAGGTTTTGAGGATAGCAAAAACGTTAATAGCAAAAGAATTCAATCCTGCCGACGGGAGATCCGCAGGTATATTGGTTGTTATAGTGAAAACTTTCGAAAGTGCTGCGACAGGGAACACAAAGAGAAAGACACGAAGGACAAGCGCTACTATCAACTGAAGTTTATTGGAAAACACACAAGGTTAAATAGCTCACACAAGGCAGCCAGCAGCGCATGCGCCTACCCCCAAAATGACAAAACGAATCACTGTTTTGAACTAAGGTACCGAATTTCACAATCATGGATTACAACACATGGTATGCTGACGCACATGTCGGAGTTTTTTGTGAATATGATATGCCTCAGATAATTCCCTTGTTAGCTGATTGGAATGCCTATACAGAATGTTTGTTCTATTGAACAGAGGTACACATGCATTTTTGTCCAACGGGCTAGAATTGTTAAGTTCGCAGTCTCTGTAATGCAGGGCCAAATTAGAGGTAGGAGGAGCCCCCTTTAAAGACGAATTATGTTGGCGTAGCCGTGTGTTTACACATTTACCAATTTGGCCTATATAGTGAAATACATATAATGTTATAGTGAAACCTTACAGTATATGAAAAAATTGCGCCCATAAACTCGTTCCTGTTTAAAAATTGATTTTGTCCAGAACTGTAGGGTATATGATTTCGGCTGCCTCCTATAAGAGGCAGTTCTAGAACTGCTGGTGATTTCTCTGTCGTAAACAGCACAGCCCTCGTTCTATATAGGGACCGGCAGTATCCTATTCCTGAACGCTCTTGTCAACGTTGACAGCGCGTGGCAGCTCGTGTTGGCGGCTCTGCGACGAACATGTCAAACTCTGTTTTCCTTCGTGACCGCCTCGAGGATGCCGCGGCGATTATGCAAATCGGAAGGCGGCGTGGGGCGCGGGCCTTGGAACGAACTGTAGGCGAATAGATTCCGTTGCTCACCTGGTACCCCCTGCGTGTGTTTCATCACGGCCTTGCGCGCTAACATTCGACATATACCTGCTTAAGGTACTCTATTAGAGCAAGGGGAAGTTTATAAGAAGTCTATAGAATGTCAGAGAATTTTTTTAATAGGTGCTATTTCCCCCGTTGTTCATATCCGCTGGTCCGACAAGACGTCTTCTCTGTTTCGTTGCGTATAGTAACCCTGGTCAGACCGCATTATTCTTCAGCACAGAGTTTACAGCTATAAAAAGCGGTTTCCTAGTCAAAATACAGCACACTCTAACTCTATTTGTTGTACTAACGGAGCAATCTCATGCTTGGATGTGGAACAAGACCACAGCCGGGATTTTTTTTCTTTGACCATGGGCCCCTCTTGGATAAGTGCTGGATGTGGGAGGGGGTTGTCGAAGGACCAACAACCACCGGAACATGTCGTGGTCGTCCGTGATGTTTTTTTTTTCTTCAAGTCAAATGAAGAGGGCTGGTGGAATTGCCCAGACTGTCCTCCCTGACCCGATTTGAGGCGACAGCAGCAGCTGGACCACTGCAGCTCTAAAAGACGAGGTAAAGATTTTGGCCTGATGACCTGCAGGACCAGAGAACTAAACGGGAAACAGACATTGAGCTTTTGTCTAAATGTATTGCCTTATATATCCTCAATAGTGCCAATGCATGCAGCGTATGATTAAGGGCCTTTTTCGTCATTTTAAATTATATTCTGTTCCGCTCTGCACTGTGTTGAGCCGCGAACACAAAACTGACTGGACGAAGCGTGAACTGACATTTGTTTTACTGCAAAGATGTTTGCCTTTCGCACAAAGGTAATCTTTTTCTTTTTCTGTATGTGTGGTAAATGATCGAGCTAGCTCCAAGTTCGCTCTCAGTCCTGTTGGTTCTGTGTTTCTGTCCTGCAACAGTGCAGCTAGATTTAGATACTGCGGGCCCCCAGTCAACCCTCATCTTCACGTTTCGCCGTTATAGTAAGCCATGAGCCCACCGATCCGGACTACTGCTGCAAATTATCGCATTTATATTTATCTTTGCCCTCATACCTTCCTCACTGACAACCAGTAATAATATTTTGTGGGCAAAACGCATGAAGGAGTAGCACTACACAGCTCGAATCAACCAAATGTAGCCCGAACCAGACCTTGTATTTAGCGTCATTATACTGGCAGCAAGAAAAACAGTAGAACCTGCTCAGTCTCCCCCGCCCCCCGCCCCCTTTTTTTGGCGAAAGCGCGCCAACGTCGTGCGATTCAGGATGATTTACTCCTGAGTTTCCATCATTCAGGCCAATTTGTTCTCCACCAAGGTTTCGTATTACACGCTTCATTCGAAGGAAACATTTCGTACGGCCTTCAGTTTTCCAGATCGGTATCGCAGGCAATGCGCGAGCCCTTTAAACCTCCCCCCTTCGCAACACCCCTGCATTTCGGCTCCATCGCATTGTTTCTTTGCTCCCTACCCTGCCGGTCTTTCTCCTAAAAACAAAGCGCCTACCTCCCCGCGTTCCGCCCGTGAGGGAAAGAAGGAGCTGACTCTAATGGTTTTCTGAATACTGCCGATGGTGTTGAGCGCCTTGGTATAGTGTGCCTGACGGCTCGTAGTTTCGCGTCGCAGTTTGAGAGGAGCGTAGGATCCAGAGAAAAAAAAAAAAGGGGGGGGGGGGGGGGGGTAAAGAAACGACGCGCTCATTGTAGACAGCGCCTGAGCGCGCGCTGTTGCGCCAACGGAGTTTCCAGCGGCTCCGTCGTAGCGACGCAACTACCGCCGCCGTCACGTTACCGCCGCGCGCGTTCTGCCCGAGCATACGCGTCACCGTAGCGCGGGGACTCCGATGGAGAGACCACGCACACAACAGGAGTGAATCGAATAAAAAAAGAAAGCGTTCGATGATGATGACTTCGGCT
Source organism: Amblyomma americanum (assembly GCF_052857255.1). Classification (NCBI taxonomy): domain Eukaryota; kingdom Metazoa; phylum Arthropoda; class Arachnida; order Ixodida; family Ixodidae; genus Amblyomma; species Amblyomma americanum. The sequence continues at coordinate 24,151,442 of NC_135503.1, forward strand.
AGGCCTTCCGCCGTGAGAAACTTCGGCCCGCGAGCACGCGCGCGTGCCATGTGCGACCGACGACGTCGTACGGGCGAAGGAAGCTGCATGCGGAGGAGGAGGCCCGTTAACCCTAATCATTCTTGGTCAGAAAACGATGTCGGCGCTGCGATTGCCTCCGCTGGCTGGCGCGCCGTGCCACGACGCTGCGGCGAGGCCCCTGCAAGCGGCGCGGAAGCGTGCCCAGAGCTCGACGACGACGCGTGCCTTTGGCTTTGGGTCGACGAGAGGAAGTCGCGTCGACAAAGGCAACTCGAGGCGCGCGCCGCGCCGCCCAGGCGAGGGGGAGGGCGGAACACTACGACGGCAGGACGCGTTCGGTGAGAAGGAAAGGCGAGCGAAGAAATTAGCGTCGTCGCGTCGTGCGCGACCGTGTCGTCACCACCGCCAAATGATGATGCGGCGTCGAGGAAGCGACGCCCGCGTAGTATCGATTGATGCAGTGTGACCCCCTTGATTTCAGTGCTTGCGTAACACTCGAAGTAGTGTAACGCTGACGCCAGCTTTCGATCTAGAGGAAGTAGGTGGTTATATGCGAGCCGCCGCCAAACACTTCCGGTGTACTGTCAGCGGGGCGAATGCGTATGACGAATGACAATAGGCGGCTCCGCTTGGCACTTATGTAAGCGTCGGCAGTCGCGTGTCTTTTGATAGTCGTGATAATTCCCTTTCTTTGCATCTCTTCTTATCAGCTAGGACTGTTCTATACGGATATTGTCAATCTGATAAGACTGAGTATACGTGGCGTCATATCCAAAATAATATGCCTTTCCGTGGTGCTCAGAACTGTTCGTTACTTTGCGGCTTGTTCAGCTGCTTTGGAGTTTTGTGCGCGATGAACTCCGAACCCACGAGGTAAAAAAGTAATTCATAGTCTATGAATCCTTCCTCGGTGCTTTTTTTCTTCTTTTTCCTGCTAATCGCCTCAGTGCTTTCCGCGTTGTACTGTATTTCAATTGTTTTGTTCCTCTAAGTGAAACAAGTTACATCGATAGCAAAGATGTTCCCATCTGGTTTCAACGACTCATATCCCTAATATTGTGTAACAGTGCGAGTACACCTCTTCACAGTTGTTTACTGAAGTTTCTATTCGAAGGTTATAAAACTGATTCGTTCTTGGAATCGAGTTAATAGACAGGATTATCATGAAGCCTGATTTCAGAAAGCCGCGATAGTAGTTGGATTTACCGTCGATTATTTCTTTGCTGCATTTATTCTAATGAATGCTTTTGCTAGGTGGATGGAGGTGGTGTGGGCGCTGTGTCCCCCATGTGGTGTTTGCGGTGATTTACACCATTTGCACCGAGTGAATTTAGCGACTGAGCGGCGTCGCAGCGAAAATTTCCAACTTGTTGGAACCTCGCCGCCCTGGACGCTCAAGCCGCCGCGACGACTCAAAAATAGTCTTTGGGCCGCGGCGGCAGGATTCGCTAGCGTTATCGCTTGCATGTGAAATAGGCTTCAGGCCAGCCGAGGTATCTCCTTGAAAACTCTAGATAAACTGTACATGCCCAAGAAATGATTCTGAGCGAACAGCGTTACCCAGCACAAATCATCCTTGCACGCAGAAAAGGTTCTGAAAAGTGGTAATCTGTTAGGATGACAGAGTGGACACTGAATGAACGGATGCATAATGAAAAATGAGAGAGAGAGCGCCATATGGAGTGAACAGCTTAAGAAAATCCCGAGATATTGTGGCCACGATTGATGCAAGAGACAGACAGTTGGAGACCGTTAGGACATGGCTTTGTCCTCTATTTTACTTATAGGAGTGAGTGAACAAAAAACTTTATTGAGATTTAAGTCATCGCCTGTGTGGTGCGCCCTAGTCTGGGGCCCTGTATGTCGTAGCCATCGCTCTGCGCGATCCACCAATCATTGCTGGCCGTTGGCCGTGAGGCCGCTCCTCCTAGGGAACAGTGAGGAGGAGGGTGAGAAGGGAGGAGGAGTGAGGAGGAGGAGCTAGACGAAGCTCGGTCAGCTGCTGTGATGAGAAAGAGGAGAAGGCAATGTAGGTGTTGCAGAGTCATATGCCCAGTCGCCAGAAGAATGGACTCTGTGATTACTGCGTCTGTGTCGCGTCCGCTCTGTTCAAGCGAGCTGGTCGTCTATGTTCTAGTCCTGGCCTTCTCTCTTCCGAGCAGCAGAAAGTTCGCTTGAAAATAATGGCTACCCCTGTCAGATGCTAAACAATCAAGAACGCCGCTTTAAGGAACCTGCTCAGCCCCAGTTTGTTGGGCAACAGAAACGCGCGACTGTCCCGTATTCCCGGGGTACAAGTGAGGCTCTGGCGCGAATATTTGCCAAATACGGCGTTCGAATTGCGCACGTACCGTCCAGCAAGCTGAAACAGCAGCTGTGTCACGTGAAGGACCGCCTAGAGCGCACATGTTACCCCGGCGTTGCATACAAGATCCCCTGCAAGGATTGCGATGCATCATACATTGGCGAGTCAGGCGATTTTAAAAGAAGAATAAGGGAACACAAGAATGACGTCAAGAAAGGTCGCACTTCCTCCAACGCACTTGCAGAGCATGCCCAAATGATGCAGCACTCCATTGACTGGGAGAACGCCACAATCTTGGACACGAAGAAACCTTTATCTTCACGATTACTTCTCGAATCATTTTACATACAGACGACCAAGAATGCTATCAACGGGACGAGAGGGAATCTCCCCGATATCTACGCCCACTCACTGTGCAGTCAAGTCCGCTTATAAGTAGTGGCCCATTCCGCCCACCCTCATTGTGAACAAGGGACCCGTACGGGTCTCGAAACGTCTTGTGTTAAATATTTTTTCTTTGGCGAGTGTATGTTTCTTGAGCTTCCTGAATGGCGTATAGCCTACCCTCTGGTATCCGCACCCAAAAAACTGTGTCGATGCACCGCAGATTACTTGCCAAATCGGCCACGATGACGAAAGCTGTGTTCGATTTTTTTTTGTCGCCTTTTCTAATTTAGAAAAGCTCTGTTTTGAGTAAATATACCGTAGGTGCCATTAGAATGCTGTAATCCATCTATGCAGCTATACAACATGAGCTGGTGGGCAAGTTGGTCGCGCATAATTCTTTGACGGCGCAACGACGCCAGACCGCTGGGTCTCGTCCCGTCTTCTGCTTTGGCCTCATGCCGCTGCGCTTTTTCACTAAGAACATCTATCCAGGCAATCTTCAATTTACCCTCAGCGTGCCCCTTTCAAATCAAGGCTATGTGTCGTGTCCTTGTCCTGGTGTTGTCTACAGTTCGGGGCAAATTTAAACGCGAAATGCGTCTCAACGCGCCGCTGTCACGGAAGGCAGTGTACAGTCGAGCTTCTTTATAACGAAACTGTTTATAACGAAATAATGGATATAACGAAGGAATGACGATTCCCGTTTGGAATCTCTGTCAACACGGGCTATAACGAAGCTACGGCTACAACGAAGTAATCGCCGGGCACCTTCAACTTGGCTATAACGAGATTCAGTTGTACATTTATTTATTTCTCCCCTCAAATAGAAGACAGCGCACGCAAGAGGCATGCGTCGAACCTTTCGCGCAGCCCTCTACTACGGTCCCCTCTCCGTGTGTCGCATGTATCTGGGTGGTCGAGTCGCTGGTGTCGGTCGCTGGGCGAGCTTACTCCTGCATGCATCGAGGCCTGCCACACCCGGAGCAAAAGACGGGAAACGCGCTAGAGGGAGAGAGCGTGCACATACGGGAGCGGAAACAGCGCGACCCCGACCGTCGCGTGAAAAGCGCGCGCGGTCACGGCGCAGCCTGGTGACGCGCGCATTCGCGAATTCGCGCCTCTGCGCGTGATGCGCGCGAATTCCGTAAAGGAGGAAAACGTGCGTCACTGACAGGCCCACTTTCTTCACTCTTCTTCTTCTTTCTCTTTTTTCTTCTTCTTTTACTTCTACGAGAGCATTTAGATAATGGAACAGACTCGCACGACAGACATATTTCGGAGAAACAGAACGATTTATGAACAAATAATAATGAAACTCGAGCATGCATGCCTTCATCGAGACAGGTTTCCACTTCCTGCATGTACACTCTGCGCGATTCTCATATTTAACGCACAACGCTTCGCTAAATAAATACATACGAGCCACGATTTGGCAGCGTGATGAAATGCGCGCACTTGAAAACGACAGTTAACCGCGGAGAGCTGGGAACGTTGTCCGCCACGCTCTGTTAAAGTCCGTCCCGACCATCCAGCGACGCGTTGAAATAGCAGCCTGCATCGAGCCCTCTTCACTCTCCTAAACGCTGTGCGTGCTGTTTACTAATGTCAGAGAGAGCGAAACTAGGAAGCGTTAATCCACGAGGAAAGGCGAGTAGCGTAGCATCGCGTCCACTTGTCGAACAACAATCAATCATTAGCCATCGATCGATATTGGAGCCCTCCTTTTGAACTTGTACCGCTTGTACACCAGAATTGGGGAAAAAATTGGCGGTGGTTTAGCTTTGGTTAGACCTGGAGTGACGCGATAGCTACAGTTGGCCGAGTGGAAATTGGTCACGTGACCAACCACGTGATCAGTCACGCCGCGCCACCGGCAGCTGCTCCGAACCACGTGACCAACCACGTGACAGCTTGACGTCGCAGCCACAGGGTAGCAGCGCAGCTACAGGGTGGCAGTGCCGCCACAGGGTGGCAGCGCAGCCACCGCCACGGATAAAGCAGCGGGGCTGATTTATCCAAGGCATTGGGGTTTAAGGACAGTGAAGGGAAAGTAGATTTTAAGCGGGTAGAAGTAACCAAGTGAAGGTTATCTAAATGGTGGCTAAAATCAAGAGAAGAGTAAAATTTCATAAGTCATGGCTAGGTGCCTTGAGCCACCGCCAGATTTAAAGGGTTCAGCCGTATCCATCCATCCATCCATCCATCCATCCATCCATCCATCCATCCATCCATCCATCCATCCATCCATCCATCATCCATCCATCGGTGCCGGCACGCTGAAGGCTCGAAATGCTACCGTAATGTAGCTATCGCTACAAAAACTACGACTGCAGCGCTGCATCTGGTATCCCATGCAATGGAAAGTGCATATGTCGTTAGTTCGAATCCCTGTAGCAAGCTAGTCTCCAATTTGACTAGCACGTGTAAGCTGTACGCAACGAGAAGTCATATGACGCCATCAGGAACGCTTTGCGACAAACGGTTGCGTCACAGTTTTCGTACAAATGTCAGGAAAACCGGCGCCACATGGCAGTCGGCCAATGGCGGGCATATATATATATATATATATATATATATATAAAGGAAGCCAACAGTCACCGAAACCAAGGTGCATAGGGGAATGTTTCTATTTATTTAATTTTTAATATCTCATGCCAAGCAATTAGTTTTTAAAGAAAATTACTTATCAAGCAGCAGAAAAAACAACCATGCCGCCGGTGGGAACCGAACCCACAACCTCCGAATATCGCTTCTTGAGAAAGGACAGGCTCTGTCCGAAACGTCGACTCAAAATAAATCTATGGCTAAATGAAGCGTTTTCAACTTTACATATATATATATATATATATATATATATATATATATATATATATATATATATATATATATATATATATATATATATATATATATATATATATGAACGACATATATACGATTATCTGACGTGACGGTGCTCGGCTTACTCTGTGCGTGATACGGCCGCTTGATGATAACAACCGTATTTTTCTTGCCATCGCTGGGATTTTCACTACCATCTGGGAGGACACACACACACATGCCTCCGGTTTTTCTCGTAATGGGACTAGTAATGACTTCGCATTAAAGGATGTTTCGGGGTAGGGGGTGGGAGGTGGGTGTGCCGAAAAATGTGAACCCTGAGTGAGCAATCTGAGCAATTTCTGCACTTTTCCTTTGGCCCTTCGCCAAGAACCAACATGACAGATGTAATGTCGCAAACTCTAACCGGGAATTCCCTCAATTAGGTCAAAAAATTTCTATTTCAGTCCTTCTTTTTTCTCTGCGAAAGCTTGAAAACTCCGTCAGGTTAGAAAAAGTGAGAGAACTTCGGTTCTTAAAATCCCCCAAAACCCTGTAAAAATTTGCTCCTCTGCAAATTTTGCCCCTTAAATTTCCTAAACAACGGAAAATTCCCCCGAATGGAACATCACAGCACGTCAGCTGACCTCCCAAAAATATATTTCGAGCCACGTATTCATGAATAAGCAGGGTGGGCATATAATATACAAGGAAATAAAAGCTAAAAACAGCAAACACAATTCTAAGAAGTTTAAAGATCAGCAAATTTAGCAAACGTCATCAATCCAGTCAAACTAGAAACAAATGAATAAAATGAAGCGCAAAAATATAAAAATACATACATCCATCAACACGAGTTTTTTGAAAACCTTGCTTTTGTAATGCGTGATAGCAATGAGGAAGCAGGCTTGTAGCGTACGGAGGTGACCACAGCGACGACCATTACTTTCAAACCTAACGTATGCTGTCACTGGTGTCGACTGTATTATGTTCGAGTAGCAGTGTGCGTACAGGGACAATCAAACGCGCAAAAACTTCAACCTGTCTGGCTACTGGATCCATTGCTATTCGGGGGCATGCCACATCAGCCTTCTTTTCAAAGAGCCTACAGTCTCGCTGGCGTCGTCTAAACATCGTAATGAAGCTATTCTCTCTACATTTCGCGTAACCTGTGAAAACTCCTCGTAAGAGAGGCAGACTAATTTGTGACTAAGATGTGAACGGTACTCTAGTGCTAAATAAAGCCTGCAATGTGTCCGCAGGGAACCAACGGAGGCTTAACAGTTTAAAAGTAAAGCAATGCGCCTTCACATGGAGCATCCAAGCTGCGCATTCATTTAGTGTATTACTTTGCATCGATGGTCAAACACTAAGTTTCCAGCAGCACTGGGCTCGCACTGCTTTGTGAACTGAGTGCCTATTGCATCTTATGTGTCGCAGCTTATATCGAACGCGACAGGATGTTCATTTTGGATCTACGCTGTTGGGGACATTTCAGCTGTACAAATACCGCGCGATGCACCTTTAGCAGTACCGCAGTGAACATTTTTATCTTATTGTGCTCACAATTTATACTAGACATTCATAAAATAAATACCTAAAGTTAATTTTCATTTGAATTATATTTTATTTTATTTTTTAAGTTATTTTTAGACATGTAAATATCTCAGTCGGTGCGGTGCAGTCATTGTTTACTGTCACCTCCAAAAATGGCGTCCGCGGGCTGCAAAAAGCTGAAGTATAGTATTCATAAATGCTCAAGTTACACGGGATCTTACATACCAGAGTACGTACCCACTTCTAAACTCTTCAGTAACTTCCACAGCCAAAATGCAGGTGTTGACGCCTGATTTTCGGCGGTGACAAGTTGAGTGCAGTCCATTCAAAGTTGGTTCACTGAGAGATCAAAGCTGGGTCGTTTTTAGAAGCAAACAATGTTATTTCTACAGTATGTGCTTGCAGTTTTAGTTAGCGTTACGCTGTTAGTAGTGTGCTTTAAGCTCCCAATGCTGCGTCACCGTGGCAACCGTTGTCCGTTCTATTTTTATACTGGGTTCAACTGCCTTGTGACTTTCGCCACTGTGGATGTTTCTTTTAGAAACATACTCGTGGACAAACCAGGTGACCAGTATTCAAGATGGTCTTCCGATTCTAATTACCCACCCCAGGTTAGTGAATTGTTTATTTCAACGTTCGTTTTTTCTAGTTATTTTTTATTTTCGAAGTTTTGGGCAGAGCGCCTTGAGTGTGCAGCGCAAGTTGCGATCGTGTTCCCTTTATTATTGCCATTATTGTATCGATACTTGACTGCGCGTCAGGCTGTGCCTTGTCATGTTCCGTAATTACCGCAAGCGTGCGAGAAAAGTCGTGATTATCTGAAAACTAGAACATCTGTGTTTTTGAATTCATCGCCTGGCAAACGAAACTGCGCGCTTCGTTTAAGTGTTTGTGAATTTGTGCACTTTTTAGTACTCTCTGGTGATATAAGTCTGTGAATTGCGCACTGCTTACAACGTTATGTGCCTTGCAACGTTATGCAAAAGTTATCAGGAACCATTAATTCTAGTTTTGTTGCGTTACGAAAGCTGAATGGTAACGCTGCCTTGTTCAGAAGCAAAGTAAAGGTTAGTGTGTTGAGCAGTGAGGCGTATTTTGAGACTTACAGTTGAGTGAAAGTTGCAGACTGAGTCGCACTTGGGATGCAGACAAAACAGCTCATGAAATGAGTGGGCATGTTTGTTTGAACATTAATTGCATGCAGGGTCATTCATATTTTGAAATTTGGTTTTGGTACAGCAATGCCAAGTCTTTCTCATTGCTGCCGGATGCGCATGCGCATAGTTTTAGTGCCACTGCACGCTGACCGTGCAGCAGAGCTCAATTCTGAACACACTCATTTGAAGGCAGTACGATTGTGCACATCGAGTTGCAAAGCACATAGTGTGTGATTTCCTTTTAACAGCAGAATAAAATAAATCATAATAAGCAAAAACCATCACTGGCTACCATTTGTCTTGAAAGGCATCTGAAATGCAGGTGAATGTATAATTTTTACACCTTGGAAGCGGGAACTCTACCAGCTTCAAAAGCTTATGTGTCATCGTTAAAGGCAGTTTTCAATGCATGAACTGCTCCAATAAATGTAATGCAATATGGCAACTTGATTGTAAGTTTGAAAAACAAGCTGGGCTGTGCAGCATTCCAATTCCTGTGGATTCTTATGAGCCCAGCTGCTAGCCTTATTATCTTTGATGCAGTTTCAGCTTTATCCTTAGTGTTTTCTCATATTACAATGTTTTTCTTTCTTTTTTTTTTGTTCCCCCTTTCTTTCTGTTCACAGTTTCTGGTCCTCAAGCTCGAGAGGCCCGCTATAGTGCAGACGATAACCTTTGGCAAGTATGAGAAGACGCATGTGTGTAACATGAAGAAGTTCAAGATATATGGCGGGTTGACTGATGAACACATGCTGGAGATTCTAGATAGGTTTGAAATGCTCTTTGACTCCCCATGTTTTCATCATTGAAAACTGTGATGTGCGACTGCTGCATCTTTTTATTATTTCCTTTTTTCTTACTTGCCAGTGGCTTGAAAAATGATCACCTGACAGAGACGTTCACACTTAAGCACACCATCAATGGCAACCAGTTTCCTTCACGCTACATCAAAATCGGTAATGCGATTGTTTTCTCTCTTGTCTTCCCTTTCTCCCTTCTTTATTTTTTTTCCCCAAGATAAGAAAGCCCAAGATAGATAAACTAGCACGAAGTGCAGTTTTTAAATTTGTGCAAATGTGTAAAAGGATAAAGTTAAAAGGGTTCTACTACATACGTGCCGGGTTTTTAAATGCCTATTGAGGCATTATGGTTTTGCATACCCTGACTGAATAGAAGTCTTTTGAAAAAGTTTTTAATGCACAAGGCCAAAGTCAGACATTTGCACCAAATGAGCAAAGCTTGTCATGTTTGCATAGGAGTAACATGTTTGAATCAGCTTACTTCAAGATATACCAATTGGAAAAATCTCTTTGAATAACACATTGCAAACCTGATGTTACAATTTTATTTGGGTTGTAATTGTGACATGTCACGTAATGCTGCCTGGGATGGTTTGTTTGCTGATGTGCTGATTGCTTTTGTCGTGCATGTTTTCAGCTTTCGTGTTTTAGTACCTGAATTTGTTTAGAAGGAATTTTTATGGTGGCTCACCTTTTTTGGGGCTAATCGTAGTATTTTTGTTTTCTTGTTCCTTTTTGATCATCTCAAATGTTCCAGCTCACATCTGAAATATTGCACAGATAACAGTTTTGCACAGCTAATGACCGCCTGTTTACAGAAGGCATTCCGAGGCCTGGATTGGGAACAGTTAGGGATAAGAGTTAATGGAGAATACCTAAGTAATCTGCTATTTGCTAATGACATTGCCTTGCTAAGTCACTCAGGAGATGAACTGCAAAGCATGATCAATGAGTTAGACAGGCAGAGGAGAACGGTTGGTCTAAAAATTAGCATGCAGAAAACCAAATAATGTTCAACAGTCTATCAAGGGAACAGCAGTTCACAATTGGCCGCGAGGTGCTGGAAGTGGTAAAGGGATATGTCTACTTAGGGCAGGTATTGGCTGCTTATCCGTATCATCATAAGAGGGAAATAACTAGAATAAGAATGGGATGGAGCACATATGGCAGGTTCTTCCAGATCATGAATGGCAGTTTACCAATATCGCTGAAGAGAAAAGTATACAAAAGGTGTATCTTACCTGTACTCGCCTGTGGGGCAGAAACGTGAAGGCTAACAAAAAGGGTTCAGCTGAAGTTAAGGACAATGCAGCGAGCTGTGGAAAGAAAAATTATAGGTGTAACGGTAAGAGACCGGAAGCGCGCAGAGTGGGTGAGGGAACAAACGCGGGTTAATAACATCCTAGTCGAAATCGGGAGGAAGAAGTTGGCTTGGGCAAAGCTTGTAATGCGAAGGCAAGATAAGCGCTGGTCCAGAGTGGAATCCAAGAGAAAGCAAGCATAGCAGGGGGCGGCAGAAAGTTAGGTAGGCGGATGAGATTAAGAAGTTTGCGGGGATACGGTGACCGCAGCTGGCAAAGGAGACATGGGAAAGGTCTTTGCCCTGCAATGGGCATAGTCAGGCTAATGGTGATGATGATGATGAACAGAAAAAAAAACTTAATTGTCTTTGCAGTGCCTATCCAGTCTTGGGGCCCCAGTTTCAACTTCAGCATCTGGCATGTCGAGCTTCAAGGGAATGAGGACAGAGACCTGGTTATGTCTTCCTTGAGATGGTTCAGCACAGTGAGTTGTTTTTTTCACTCTTTCGAAGTAACAGGCACAATCCAAGGGACATAGAAACAAAATGTTATGTCTGTACATAGTGCATACAAGCATCTATTTGTGTGAATCCAAGGGACATAGAAACAAAATGTTATGTCTGTACATAGCGCATACAAGCATCTATTTGTGTGCGTGCAGGCCAGTGACCAGAACATGGCACGATCTTTGAAACTGCAGCTGGTGCAATCTGTCTGAAGTTCTTCGAAGTAATGAGCCTTTAGCTCCTTGCACTATTAGCAAATGCAAGGCCTTATTAGTATGGCATGTGTGTGTGGTGATATGGTGCTTTGTTATCCGCGAAGAGTGAGAGGTGATACGATTTCAGTCTGATTTTTTTTTGTACTTCGTTTTTGTCTCGTATCTTTGCTAGCTGTACCTTGAATCAGTAAGTCACGCCAGCGGATGCTAAGAATCTAATAGAACTAGAAGAATAGAATTGTAGTGTAATGACTTTACATTCATTACATGCCTTCCATTTGCTGCTTAACTGCTTTGGCCGGAAAAGGCGGACTCATTGGTCTCACTTTCCACTTGCACACAAGATTAGAAATTCATGTTCATATTGGAAGTAGCAAGTGGTTTATAAAGTTGACGAGCAAAAAAAAGGGGGAAAAAGAGTGAAGCTTTTATCAGGCAAACCTCAAGCAACAGTGACTGCATTACAGTCACAGTGAGTGATCAGTCTTGCACTCCACCTTCACACCGGATGGTTTCGAATGCCAAGTGCTGATTTCTTCCTTATCTCTCATTTATTACTTTGCACACTTGATAAACAAACAAGACTGTTTGGCTGCACTAGGCCGCCACTATCGATGAACCAGCTTGAGTTTATCATGAAATTTTAAAACAAGCATGGTTTTTACCCAGGCTGACCTTACAAGTAGTCCTCCATAGTGCTGTCATGTTGCATCAATTGAAGCCCTCCTTTTGGTTGTGAAAATTGCCAATGCCTGAGCGTGTCACAAGCCATTGAGCCAGTCGTAACGGCCATGTGCCACTTTATTCTCGCTCAAGACTGATTTGATTGTTTTGTTTCATGGACACATTGCATTGTGTGGCATAGCAGCTAGAACCAATGCTTTGCATGCACTTGACAGATAGCACCATTTGGATTTTCAGTTATTGTGGTAACAAATAATTGTGATGACAAGGCAGAAACTTGCCCATAAGGTGCAGGGAAAGAATAGCATACACACTTGCAGCACTGCACAGTCCATAGCTCACGTAAGTGGAACGGGTAACCTTTGCAGTACAGGGAAAAGGAAGCGATCCGCCTCTGCCTGAAGCACTTCCGGCAGAAAAACTACTCTGAGGCCTTCGAGTCCCTGCAGAAGAGGACCAAGGTACAGCTAGAAGACGCGCTGCTCACCAAGCTGCACCAGCTGCTGGTACGGAGGATCTGTTGCTTCATCCGCTGCAGCATTGAGGAGCAGCATGCTTGTGTTTCTTGTTCCAGGTGCAGAAGGGCGACTTCGTTGGCTGCGAACAGCTGCTGGAAAAAGCAGCCAATGGTGAGTGCATTGGCGTCACTTGGTTTGTGCTTTGCACTGTACTGTCATTCATGTACGCTTCTTTCACACAAGCTTAATCAACCTCATTATTGCATTGGTTGCTTTTTGAAGAGCGCAGGAACTTGCAGACAGAGAGAACAGATTTCCTACCATTTGTTCTTGTCCTGAACAGCCCAGTTTGTCTATGTAGCAGTCACTCCCTTGAGTTGTCAATGTTTCGCATGTAAGGTCTCTGATTGTACTTTGCTGCAAGCAGGATTGATAGAAGAGGGAAAGGGATGGGTGCTGAAGCGTCAGTTTGGCAGTGATGTTGGAATATTGCTGCCAGATAGTGTTCGGTAATCTGCATGTGTGCACTTTATTATCGAACCTTTTGGTCTCATGTTTAAATTTAAAAATCACTGCTACTTATAGGGTCCTTTGTGAGCCAGCTATCTTTTGCATACTGTGGCACTGTACCAAGCACTCTCATTGCCAGCAGTCTTATTGTGTTTGTGTAGTTTCTTTTCCTTCTGCTTAATGGCGGTATGAAAATCGATACGAGTAAGTACTTAATAAAGTCAAACACGCGCACTACCAGAACAAAACACCAACAGCACTTAACCGAGTACAGATTTCACAACGATATATTCAGGTACTCTTTCTTCCCACAAGCAATCCGTGAGTGGAATAGTCTGCCTTGCGATGCTGTCAACTGCGCATCACTCAAAGATTTCATCGCCAACATATCACGCTTTATTTTGCAATAAAGACTACGATGCTGGTGCGCTAACTCTTGCACTCTTTTTTCCTTGCTGACGATGACATCCCGACTTTCTTATCTGACTCTCGCTTATTATATTTTTTTAACCATGTTGCTCGTTTCTCATGACAGTATCATTCTTCAGCAGCTATTGTTTCATTTCTTGCTCCTTAAAAACTTGTCTGCATTTTTGTTACTGTGTTTTTTTTTTCGTGCCGAAGTCCTCAAATATGCTACTTGCTCCTGTTTTGCTACTTTGTTTTACCTTTTGTATAATGCATATTGCCTTGTTGGACTACGATCGCCTTTGTGTTGGCACTTACTTGACCTGTGTTATTTTAGTGTATGTGATGTCCCACTCCTGCGACGGCCTCAAATGTGAGGCCAGCAGTATGTTCAAATAAATAAAATAAATAAAAAACATCCGGTATGCTGCATTAAGAAAGCAGTTTTTAAACAGGCCACTAGATGCTTTACACGTCTCACATGCTGAACAATTTTTTTTTTTTTTTTTCAGAGGGTGTCTTCAATGAGTACCTGAAGAACGAGGAGTACAGGCCCAAATGGACGCCCATCCTTTGTTCTGACAAGCGTATGTTTGCATTAACTCTTTTCCTCTGATGGTGTTAGCTCATGTACAGGAACAGCTTGGAAATGTGTGGCAGGAATGTAAGGGATACATTCTAGAGCAGTATGGTAGTACATGATGGGCTTGCCCTAGGAGGGGCTGTACGTTTGCTGACTAATTAGCATAACTTGCATGTTTTGACCCCCTTCTTGTGCCCTTTGTGGGGCGTGTTGTGCCATATTGGTGCATGCACTAGTGTTTGCCCTCTCACTACCAATCCAGTCCACAAATTGTTGTGTGGTCTGCATTTACATGAAGATGTTCTGTCAACTGGAGGTGCCTCCCAGAAGGCATAGGGCCTTTTGTTTTTGCAATGGAAAGTTAATTTGATGTCTAAGAATGAGAACCCAAGTATTTAGGCTCAGCATATTGGGGCTGAGCAAAAAGTTTCACTTGCATTAATTTGGCTGTAGGCTAAAAGTGGGACTGTTGCTGAGAGCCAATTTGTTGCCAACATCCTGATGCAGGGTTTTGCATGAGCTCTGCAAAAGTTTTGGAGTGTGCTTTGAGTATGTAAACTGAGGCCTAGATAGTTGGCATGGTCGAGCATGGCATTGCAATGTGAGCAGTGCAATTTGCACGGAGGGAGTTTTTCTCCTTCTTTGTCACCTCATGATGTGCGCTGTTCCTCCATTTGCGGCCCCAGCGGAAGGCAAGAATCGTCCTGGAATGCGGGGTGGCCACCAGATGTGCATTGATGTGCAGACAGGTGAGTCTCTTCTTTGTTTTCTTCACGTCAGTATACGACAAAACCTTAATTCAGACTTCAAGGAAGTGGAGAAAACATCCAAATTAACTGACTGTTGAATGGCCCTCTAAAAACTTCCATAAACCATTGGCGTGAAAATAAAATTTATTTGGTGAAGACCTGGGCAACAGTCATCCCGTTATAAAATGAAAACCGCGTGATGACAACAATTTCCGTACTTTCGTCAAAGCCTTGCTTCCTGCACTCTTTCTGGAGTGTCGCAAGCAGACCTGCTTCATAAAGGTATAGGTTTCTTCAGCTTCTTCTTGGGATGTTGCATGTCGTTAGGCTAATGCACAAGCAGTGAACAGCATTTGATGAGCGTGTAGTGTCAGTGCACTGGGAGAACGGAAATACCACACGGACGGAAATGAAGGAGGTGCTCATTGGTTCCGGAGAGGGAAGGTGCCTTTCGAAACTCTGAACCGAAACCACTTGGCCAGACACTCTCACACACCATCGACGGGGGTTGGAGGGGCCTGTTGATCGTCAACACACCTGCTGTTTCACACACATCAGAGGGGTGCAGGTAACTGTGTAATATGTGGGTTAGGCCCAAGGACAAATATTTTAACGATCGTTTGCCAAGCAGGTCATAACTTGACTCGACACTTCTTTGTTATGCTTCGCTAGGTAGGGTATTGGTAAAGTTTGTTGCCAGCAAGGCAGGGACAAAATTTCATCTGAAGAAAATTTTTTCATGTCGGCATCTTTAATCTTATTCTAACCTTACCACACCCTAACATTTACAAAAGGTCCTTGACCCTTGCTCAGTGGAAAAAACTGTTTATTTCTTTTGACACATTCGAACTGGCCTGATGTCTTTTGATTCCTTTGGTTTGAGGCATTCTATTTGTAGATATGTCATGTCAAAGCTTTAATGATTGTAACGCTGGCTGATTAAAAAAAAAAGAGCAAGTGCTGCTGTTACTTCCCTCACCTGAGAAGTATTTTTCGAAACATTCGCCCACAAGGAAAAATAAAGAAGGCTCTTAATTTGAATGAGTCAGTCGTGCATAAACTTTGAAACACACAGCTACCAAGAGCACTTGCAAAGCTCTCTGCTGCATGTTTAGGATTGGATATTGTGGATCCCGGCTGTCAGTGCCACTCTCTCTTTGTAAGCAGTAAACATCTGGCAGGTTTGCAGGTGTTAAAAGCTGAAAAAAGCTGGGATATGTTGTGACAAGGCTGTTGGTTGTTTCTGTCTTCTTTGTGCTCTCACCCCGCAGAGACGCTCTACCTGTTTGGCGGGTGGGATGGCGTGCAGGATCTCGCAGACCTCTGGTCATACCAGACATCAACGGGTGTGTGGACGTGTTTGTCTAGGGACACTGAAGCTGAGGTGAGCATTGTTCACACTTTTGCTGAAGTTGTAGGGAAGGACAACCAGGGAGAAGTGGGGAAAACTTGCTGCACATAGATGCAGCATTGTTAAACAAGAAATGATGCACGGTGAGAAAAGGCCGCTTTGGACTTGCACGAGGCTCCTGCCATCCGGCGCAGTATATTTGTCCAGTCATTTCTTCACTGAACGCTCTACCTTGACGTGATCTGTCTCAGCTGTCAGCTTATACTGAATGATGGGCATGAAGAATATCACAACAACAAAAAAAAGTGAGATGAGGCTTTTTGGGTGCAGTAAGCACAGAGCTATCCTAATCAATTTATGGTTTTGTACTTATTCCGTGTAAATTTTGCGAGAGTTTGTTTTGATCTGAAGCTTAGTTTCTCAAGACTCTGCTATGCTGTTCGTGTTTAGGGTGGCCCCAGCGCACGTTCCTGCCACAAGATGTGTCTGGATGGAGAGCGCAAGAAGATTTTCACCTTGGGACGCTACCTCGACTCCTCTGCCAGGAGCACAGAATGCCTCAAGGTAAGGGGAAGTCCTGGGGATGGCTGAATTGGACAGCAGCTCATTCGATAAAGCCGAAGCCCCTACAAAACAAAACTATAAGCAGCAGCCCATTGCCAGTTCTGCCGTCCACTTCTATAATCACTCGAGGATTTTTCACTTGTTAGAATCCATGTTCAAGCAAACTTCAGAAGGCTTCCTATTGGTTCTGGTGTTCTAACATATCCATTAGTTGCACAAGTCTTTCAAACTGCCACCTGTTACGACGCCAACAAGACGTATGCCATTTGTGGTGGCAAAGGTATTGATGTTGCATTGACAAAGTTGGGCCTGGAACCTTTTTAAACTCTTTATGAAATTCCTGGTGCAAGGCTTCTTTTTTTTTTTCTTTATCAATGCATCGTAGGCAGCTAAAGACGGGATTTCAACTCATTATGAGCTTTTCTCCCTCCTCTCCCCTTGCCTAGCGGCCTTTATTGGTCACCAATGTTTCACTCAAATTAACTTGTTTTTATTTTCAGTCAAAACTGTGCACATTTAGCTGTGAGGGTCCAAAAGTTAAGCACTGACACACCTGGGCATCTTAAGTCTGTAAATGTGACCATTCATAGCACATGTCGTCTTCCGTTTGTCTCCCGTGCGCATTTGAGGAGCCCTGATGTGAGCCAAGAATGTGGTTTCACATCGAGGATGCATCCCTCGCAGAGTGACTTCTATGTGTACGACATTGAAAGGAACAAGTGGACTCTCATCACGGACGACACTGCGGCAATGGGGGGCCCCAAGCTGATCTTCGACCACCAGATGTGCATGGACGTTGAGCGGAACACCATCTACGTCTTTGGTGGCAAGATCCTCACAAGGTGGGCTAACAGAATTGTTATCAAGCCACTGGAATAGCTGTGTTGGCCTTTCCTGTGTTTCTTCCCGTCCATCGCCGCATATCATATCATCCACTTTGCCAAGGTGGCTCTGGTCACATCACTGGTGGGAGCATGTCTGAGCAGATTGTCAGAATCTGAGGCAAGAGGCCTCAATATCATTGTATGTGGTTAAGCATGCCCTGGGAGCAATGCATGTTCCACAGGAGGCCTGCTAGAGCACTGCTGAGATCAGACTTCATGTATATCACATGAGCTTCAGCTAAACTGCATCAGAGTGTCAGTGGTGTCTTGGTGGAGTTGTGCAAATATTCGAACTTTCAAATATTGAAGAAAATAATGTGGTATTAGATTCGGGCTTCAAAGCAAATATAAATATTGGGAAACCACGATTATTTTCGAAGTATTTCGAAGCTCGAGGATTGATGAAAATAAGCTGCTGGAAGAAGTCGGTGGTCTTTTGCATGCTCGACATGTTACCGTGTTTAGACGAACAGATCCACCTCCGAGTAATACCATTTAGACCTGCTCTTCAAGGACAAGTGCACCCTGTATCTTTGCACTGCGGCACATCTCGAAACGAGGAAAATGACATGACAGAGATAAAAACTGTCTCCTTCTCGGGTGTCTGAACACCATGTGAAGCCTTAATGTGGCAGTGTGATGCAGTCTGATCAGTACTTTGTTCCTAAATGTACCTTCTCTCACTAGCAGTACCGAAAATAGAGTAAAGCGTGATGCTCGCTTTTGGCGCAAAAGCAAGACTAGAGTGCACCCTAGCCGGCGCCAACATGGCGTCAGTCTTCTCACAACAACATGCCGCCCAACGGCACGCCGGGCGTCAGCGGATTGTTGTGCGCCGCTTGCTCGATGTTGGTAGGCCTAATGTGCTCCTCAAAGAAGCCTCTGTAAAAGCACTCTGGAACTAGCCACCGGCTATTGTATAACGTTCAACATTTCACCGATTTCAACTGAAATAAACGCTGAAAACTCATTTCCGTTATGACTTCGTCAGCGAAGCGAGCGAAAAAGTTGATAGGCTGTCTTGCACCAACGACCGCGGTTCGCAAGCGCGGAGTCTGGGCCGTCGGCAAAACCGTTGCAGGCAGTCGTGCGCCCGCCACATCGCACCTTTATGTGCACATGACCACACATTTATTTCGATTCTCCAGGGAATGTCAGCTGCGCTATTGAAAGTGCAACCTGTCTTTGGCAGCCGTTTTTGGTGAAGCCTAACGAGATACGGGCAAGTGTGGACGGCAAAATTTTAAAAGATCTGCCGCTTACTCCAAAAAAATTTTGTTGAAGCGTAACCTCGCTCCAGAAATTGTTTGTTGTGGGGGGAAATAATTGCATTGCCTTGTATGGTACGCTGATGGGGAATCGAAAATACTTCATTGTGGCGGAAATTTCTTCATTTCAGTGTTCGTTGTAATGGGGTTTGACCGTAACCACATTATGTTCGTTGTAAATTATTTCTCACACAGTACATCTTATGAATGTCGGGTGCAGAAAAAGGGCTGCACGTATTTTTGGTCCTGACAATGCATTGGCATTGCAGTTTTAGTACTGCTGGGCCATATATTTAATTTAGTCCTTGTATCCCTCTTCCAGTTCCCTCCCGGTGGAAGAGAGAGCAATGGAGACTGCATTCAGCGGATTGTTCACATATCACGTGCCAACAAACACATGGCATAAGCTGCGGGACGATTCCTCAGGGAACGGTCCACAAGATGTTCGGGCGAGGATCGGTCACTCGATGCTGTTCCACGAGGTAAACTTTAGAGTGCCACGAAATCGTTTTGGAGATGTTGCCAAATCCTTACTTCTTATAGAATGCCATACAGTGAAAGCTGCGGAACTCGAATAACCCTAGTAGCCTGGGACATGCCAGCCATGCTTTATAGAACATTTGTACAAGGGGAGTTCCACAAGTTTGTTGACTTTTATTGAACAAAAAAAATGTTATTTACTGAAAATTTCTTCTGGAAAAGCATGAATATTTTTCACATCTTTATATTATCTTCATCCATTTCAAATGGGCTTTTGAAGACGCTCAGTCGCCCGCTCCGGTTGCTCAGTGCCTTTGGCTATCAGCTGCCGATCCCAAGGTCACGAGATCGAACCCAGCCACAGCAGCCACATTTTAATGAAGGCGAATTGAAAAGAAAAAAAAAACACCCTTGTGTTATGCAATGCCAGTGTGCATTAAAGGCCCACATGGCAGTGTAAATTAATCCTGAGCCCTCCACTATTGTGTCCTTTATAGCCAATATGCTGCTTACGGGCATTAAACTCCACGCGTACAATTTTGAAGGCACTGGATAGTACTTTTGAAAGTACTATTCCTGAAATTCTTCCTTTGTTGATATTGAAAGCGCATTCATCAATGCGTGGACAGTTTTCGTTCAATCCATGTGGCTTTTCCCACACATGCCAGCCTTCGTGTTAGAACAGTCATGAGTTAAGTTGGAGGTCGAGGTCCACTGAGCAAGCTGGACGGTGAGGGTGATCGCCATGCCGGGATGGGCTGCATGTTGTTGATATGAAGGAACCAGGCTCACAAATTTGACTGGGAATGGTGTGCTCTGAGTTGCTTGAAAACTTAATTGTGACATTTCATAGAGCACATCTCAGCTGCCATAATCTGCTCTTCTCCAAATGAAATGGCAGCCACAGTTCTGTTGAGAGTGAAGAAAAAAGAAATGTCACAGTCATTACTTTGAGGGTGAGGTTCATTTGTCCGGCTTTTCCCAATTGTGATGCTGCTCTTTCGTCTAAATCACGCCGTCCTGTTTAGGACATAAAGTTTCAATGCCATGACAGTGTTTTCAAAATTGGGGGATCTTTATTTCCTGGATTTGCTGAAGGAGATCACTGCGAAATCCTCACACAGTCCTCTTTTCATTCAGTAGACAAGGAGCCTAGCCAGCAAATATATATTGCCACCTAGTGTTGCCAGGTGGCGCAAGCTGTCCGCGAAGACGATGAGGTTGCGATCGTGCTATCGCGGATCGGCCGCCATTACCGTCTCCTCTTGCCGACTCCAGTTGTTGAAGCGTCTCTCCGTGAGAACTCCGTGACAATTTGGTGGAGGTGCTGGGTACGAGTATCCCATGCAAGAAACCCCTCCAGGGAGCCGTGCCGCCAGCCCTGCGCCGATTGACACCCCGGTACACCGCTTCAGCCGGAGGCTGCAGGGACTTTCACCGGAGCTTGGACCACTCGCGACAGTCATGATGCCAGCCACCGGTATTCTCACGCAAGCTGCCGGTGCTACACCTGCCCACTATACCTTGGAGACCCCGCGGGTTCCCAAGGCCTTCCACGGGGACCTTTTCGAAGACGTGGAGGACTGGTTCCTTCACTTCGAGCGTGTGGCTGCTTATAACCAGTGGGACGACGCCGCGAAACTAAGAAACGTCTACTTTAGCCTAGAGGATGGCGCCCGCACGTGGTTTGAGAACCGTGAGGAAGTTCTAACTTCCTGGCGAGAGTTTCGCCGTCGCCTGCTGGAGGCCTACACCAGCGCGGATCGCCGCGAAAGAGCGGAGCGGGCAATCCAGTCCCGCGTCCAGCTACCGAACGAAAGCGTACAAATGTACGTCGAGGACATGACGCGGCTCTTCAGGAGAGCTGATCCTGCCATGCCTGAAGAGAAGAAACTTCGGCACTTAATGAGAGGCGTCAAAGAGCAGCTGTTCGCAGGCCTCGTGCGCAGCCCACCATCTACAGTTGCTGCATTTCTTTCGGAAGCCACAACGTTGGAGAAGGTCCTGCAACAGCGTTGCGCCAGTTACGACCGGCCCGTGCATGCTGCTGCAGTCACATCATCGTTTGCCACCATCGGACAGCATCCTGATGATTTGCGGGAACTTATTCGCACAATCGTGTGTGAGGAGCTTCACAAATTTTGTAGCCCGTCGCAGCCTGCGCTCGGTTCCATCTCCGCTCTTGTACGAGAGGAGGTGCAACAGGCGTTCCGGGGCCCTGTTCCTGTGGTCGACGTACCACCTCTGCCTGGGGACTACCGCCGTCCGACGTACGCCGAAGTTGCAAGGCGTCCGGCTCCCGCTTCGCCGCCACCAATTCACGCCACGCCTCAAGCCCCGCGGCCCTCTGTGCAACCGGTGCAGTACTTCGAGGATCGTCGAGCACCCCTCCGAAAGGCCGACGTTTGGCGTACACCTAACCGACGACCGCTCTGTTTTCACTGCGGAGAGCCAGGTCATCTTTATCGAAATTGTTATTACCGACGCATCGGCATCCAAGGCTTCCGCACCGACTCACCGAGACCCCGTCAAGGTGAACGACCCCCTGAAATTGAAGAATTCCTTGCGGACCAGCGCAATCCATCCCGAGCGCAGCGGCAGTCGCGCTCACCCTCACCGAGGCGCTCTTCCCCGACACCTCCCGGCTTCTCGCGAGCGGCACCGGGCCGCTCGCCAAGTCCTCGTCGGGAAAACTGAAACCCGCGACCTTCGGGGGCGAGGTCGCTGGGGGGCGCTGTGCTGAAGGCCTCCCGTCGTCGCCGCTACAATCCGACAAAAACCCGCCGACGCCATCACCAGAGTTAAAAAACCGCGTTTCTTTAGAAATACCCGTTCTTATCGATGGTCGCAGAGTAAGCGCATTAGTTGATACCGGGGCCGATTATTCGATCTTAAGTGGACAACTGGCGACCATTCTGAAAAAAGTGATTACCCCTTGGCCTGGCGCGCACCTTCGAACTGCCGGCGGTCATCTGGTTACGCCCAAGGGTATGTGCACTGCTCGCGTTCAGATCAGCAAGTCCACGTTCGTCGTCAGCTGCATCGTCCTGGGCGAGTGTTCTCGGGACCTAATCCTCGGCATCGACTTTCTGCGGGAGTATGGAGCAATTATCGATCTGCGCAACCGAATCGTCATGTTTTCCACAGAGCAAGCCGCTGAACTCGACAACTCCTGCCAACGCAGTGCCGCACTTCGCGTTTTCGCCGACAGCGTCACACTTCCGCCCCGTAGCAGTGTTTTGATTGAAGTCGCCTGTGCTGAGTTGCACGACGCTGAAGCAGTCGCCGAGGCTAATCATTCGCTCCTCCTGACTCAAGGCATCTGCGCCGCTCGAAGCTTACTAACAATTCGCGCTGGCCGGTCTGCGATCCTTGTTACAAATTTTTCTCCAGAGCACCGGCACCTTTTCTCTGGAACTGCGATCGCTACCGCTGAAGCGGTTGTGGATGTTCCGGTCTGCTTTGCGTTCGCGGCAGCGGCCCCTGACGACCAATCATCGCGCGCCACTGACGACCAATCTGTTCCGAATGTCGACATCAACTGCAACCTCCCCGAAGGAAAGCGCCTGGCCTTAGAGCACTTGCTATTGGAGTATAAACAGTGTTTCGCTTCTTCGTCGAAAGTTCGTCAAACGCCCCTAACGCAACACCGGATCATTACGTATGACGACGCTCGCCCTATCCGCCAGCAGCCTTATCGTGTTTCCGCCAAAGAACGGGAAGTAATCCAAAAGCAAGTTCAGGAGATGATTGACGACGGTGTAGTTCAACCTTCCCGAAGCCCGTGGTCTTCGCCTGTTGTCCTTGTTAAAAAGAAGGATGGAACACTTCGATTCTGCGTGGACTACCGTAAATTAAACAATGTGACTAAAAAGGACGTCTACCCGTTGCCCCGCATTGATGACTCCCTGGACAGATTACGGCGTGCTAAGTACTTTTCATCCATTGACCTGAAGAGCGGTTATTGGCAAATTGAAGTGGACGAACGGGACCGCGAAAAAACTGCCTTCGTTACACCAGATGGCCTCTATGAATTCAAAGTGCTGCCTTTTGGCTTGTGCTCTGCGCCAGCGACGTTTCAACGGATGATGGACACTGTCCTCACCGGCCTCAAGTGGCAAAGTTGTCTTGTATACCTGGACGACGTTGTCGTTTTTTCAGAAACTTTTGAACAGCATCTTGTGCGCCTGCGAACTGTCCTCAGAGCCCTCCATTCCGCTGACCTTACGCTGAAGCCCCAGAAGTGCCACTTCGGTTACACAGAGCTCAGGTTCCTCGGTCACGTTGTGAGCGCCGACGGAGTTCGACCCGACCCCGACAAGACAGCCGCCGTCGCCAATTTTCCTACTCCGACTGACAAGAAAGCTGTCCAGCGTTTTCTGGGTCTCTGTGCATATTACCGACGGTTTATTGCGGACTTCGCAAAGATTGCAGAGCCGTTGACGCGCCTCACCAGGAGCAACACCTCCTTCGTTTGGACAATAGACCAAGAGACGGCTTTCTCTTCGCTCCGCCAACGCCTTCAGACATCTCCCGTTCTTGCACACTTCGACGAAGAGGCCGACACCGAGATCCACACCGACGCCAGCAATATCGGTCTTGGAGCTGTCCTTGTCCAACACCAAGAGGGCATTGAGAGAGTTATAGCCTATGCTAGCCGTACTCTCTCCCGCGCCGAACGCAATTACTCTACGTCAGAGAAGGAATGCCTTGCTGTCGTATGGGCCACCATGAAATTTCGCCCTTACCTTTACGGCCGCGCATTCAAAGTCGTAACCGACCACCACTGCCTATGCTGGCTGGCTAATTTGCGAGACCCGTCTGGACGATTGGCCCGCTGGAGTTTACGGCTCCAAGAATTCGACATTACCATCGTATATAAGTCGGGCCGTAAACACGAAGACGCCGACACGCTGTCGCGTGCACCACTCGACTCTTCCGGTCCCGAAATCGACGACGACAGCGGTTTCCTCGGTATACTTAATGCATCGGACATAATAGCCCGGCAGCGGGCTGACACGGACCTCCGACCGCTGATTGACAACCTTGAAGGTCACGCCATGCCTCTACCACGACACTTCGCTCGACGTCTCGGCTCTTTCTGTTTGCGCGAAGGTATCTTATACAAGAAGAACTCGAGAGGCCAAGAAAGAGCTTACCTTCTGGTACTTCCGGCCGATCTTCGCGCCGACATTTTATTGGCATGCCACGACGAGCCCACTTCAGGCCATCTGGGTTTTTCCCGGACGCTCGCCAGGATACGCAACATGTACTACTGGCCCGGACTCTCGGACGATGTCCAAAGGTACGTAAAAAGCTGCCGTGAATGCCAGCGCCGGAAGACGCCACCGCTTAAGCCGGCGGGTTTTCTCAAGTCCGTTACTACACCCCGCTCTCCGTTCGATCAAATAGGAATGGACCTTCTCGGTCCTTTTCCGTTGTCACTCTCAGGAAACAAGTGGATCATAGTCGCTACTGACTATTTGACTCGCTACGCCGAGACCAAGGCGATACCCTGTGCCACAGCTTCAGAGGTCGCCAACTTTTTCATGCAAAACATCGTCTTGCGGCACGGAGCCCCTTCGTGCGTTATTACCGACAGAGGCACAGCGTTTACAGCGCAGCTAATCGACCATATATTTACGTTGAGCTGCACTAGCCATCGCAAGACCACAGCTTATCATCCGCAGAGCAATGGGCTAACCGAACGCTTAAACAAGACCATTGCGGACATGCTGTCAATGTACGTAGACGTTCAGCACAAAACTTGGGATGAGGTGCTACCGTACGTCACATTTGCGTACAACACGGCCCTCCAGGAGACTACACGCTTTACTCCCTTTCGTCTTGTATATGGACGTGAAGTCCAGAGCATGCTTGACGCGATGCTACCATGCCTCGATGACGACCAACTCGCACCCGATGTTCATGAAATTGCCCAACGCGCTGAAGAAGCCCGTCAGCTTGCCCGCGTACACATCGGCCAGCAGCAGGGCACTGATGCGCGCCGTTACAACCTTCGACACCGACAGGTCGACTACAATCCCGGTGAACAAGTTTGGGTGTGGACACCTGTCCGCCGCCAGGGCTTGTCCGAGAAACTACTCTGCCGGTACTTTGGCCCCTATAAAGTGCTACGGCGTATCAGTGATGTTACCTATGAAGTGGTTCCCGACGGTGCCGCGCAACCGAGACGTCGACAGCCCAACAGCTCTGACATTGTGCACGTTGTGCGGCTTAAGCCGTACTATGCCCGATAACGGCTTAGCGGACCTCCGTTGTGACTCTGTGTGTGCTCCGTTTTCCTCGCGTTCTTCTCTGTTTCCCTTCTGAACCTTAGCGCGCCTACGCTGCTGGCGGCTCCACTGCGATGCCCTTCTTTTTCGGAGGGGGGAATAATGCCACCTAGTGTTGCCAGGTGGCGCAAGCTGTCCGCGAAGACGAAGAGGCCGACACCGAGATCCACACCGACGCCAGCAATATCGGTCTTGGAGCTGTCCAACACCAAGAGGGCATTGAGAGAGTTATAGCCTATGCTAGCCGTACTGAGGTTGCGATCGTGCTATCGCGGATCGGCCGCCATTACCGTCTCCTCTTGCCGACTCCAGTTGTTGAAGCGTCTCTCCGTGAGAACTCCGTGACAATATACAGTTGAACCTCTATGTAACGAACCTCTATGTAACGAATTCCTGGATTTTACGAAATTTTTCAATTCCCCAGCACATCCCCCATTGAAGCCCATGTATAGGCGACCTCCATGTAACGAACTCGTTGCGGCAGTTGACCTTGATGTAACGAATCCGTGGCTCTGATCATCGAGCTGTATCTTGTAATGTTTTGCCCGAAATTTGACCGGGCAGTGCGCAACTTTAATGAATATTGTTTAAGTAAGTTTTTATATTAAAAGGTAAAGTAGACCGCGAGCAGAACGCTTGCAATCGCAGCAAACAAGCAGACCTCAGTGATGATGATGATGTTGAGCGCCGCTATCGCCGCTCCGTGGCAAGCGTAGCAACTTTTAAGCTTTCATTTTGTAGCTTGACACTAGGTGGCACTACTATGACAAATTTTTCGTGGTGTTGCGGCGCAGTTATGGTAAGCCTCCTTCGTCAGCGTGTTGACGTGTGTGTGTTGGTGTGTGTTTACGGTGTCGGTTCGTTACGATGAGTTCTGCTGTGAGGAAACGCAAAGTTTTGTTGCTTGAAGATAAGCTCTCGATTTTGAATGCGGTTACCGCCGGCGAAAAAAAGAAGGATGTCGCTGCCCGCTTCAATATACCAGCCAGCTCCCTGTCAACCATTCTTGCTGCAGAACAAAGCATCCGCAGTGCGATGGAGTCGGGCACAAGCGCCCAGAAGAAAAGACTGAAGACGTCGACGTATGCTGATGTGGACAACGCCGTGTTTGCATGGTTTTTGGACAGACGAGCACAAAACGTGCCCATAAGTGGCGCGATTTTGCAGCAGAAAGCCATAGATTTTGCTTGTATCCTGGGCCACGACGACTTCAAAGCGAGTAACAGCTGGCTACAAGGATTTAAAAGCCGGCACGGTGTCGTCGGAAAAGTGGTATCTGGCGAGTCTGCCTCCGCAGACAGCGATGCTGCTGCCTCGTGGGTGGCCAAGAAGCTTCCCGGCATTTTCAGCCACTATGAAGCTGCCGACATTTATAATGCTGATGAGACGGCCCTGTTTTTTTAAATGTTACCGAGCCGCACGTTCTCACTGAAAGGAGAAGACTGCCGCGGTGGAAAGCAAATTAAACTCCGCGTGACGGTTTTGCTTTGCGCCAACACTGATGCC
Source organism: Amblyomma americanum (assembly GCF_052857255.1). NCBI lineage: Eukaryota > Metazoa > Arthropoda > Arachnida > Ixodida > Ixodidae > Amblyomma > Amblyomma americanum. Next base: position 24,178,252 of record NC_135503.1, read on the forward strand.
AGCGACAAGCGAATCCTGTTTGTTATTTTCCGCAATGCCCGATCCGGATGTTTTAAAGGAACAGGGCGGATGCCAGTAAAATATGTGGCAAACTCCAAAGCTTGGATGTCGCGGGCAATTTTTTACGACTGGCTGAAGGAGCTCAACCAAGATGTCAAGCGTCAAGTTCGCAGCATTTGTTTGCTGCTTGACAACTCCTCCGCGCACCATGTGGAAGGCCTACAGCTTTCTAAGGTCGAGCTGCAGCATTTGCCACCTAACTGCACTTCTCTGGTACAGCCCTTAGACAAATGGGTTATTAACAGCTTTAAATGCTGTTACCGGCGTCGATTGATACAGAAGATGCTCCTGGACATCCGCCTTGAATGGCCAACAAAAGTGGATATCTACCAAGCAATCGAAATGCTTGCTGCGTCGTGGCAAGAGGTCGGATCACAAGTGATCACCAATTGCTTCGCCAAGGCTCAGGTAAATAAGGCCATTCAAGCTACAGTCACTGAAGACGAACCTTCAAGCCCACCCGAGGTCGCAGAAGCGTGGGATGAACTACGCATGAACGGTGGGGTGCCCGACGGTGTCGAGCTGTGCAACTTTTTGTTCGTGGACAACGGCGCCGTGGCTACGGAAGAGATGACTGATGCGGCACTTGTCGAAACCGTTAAAGATAGCCTTGAAGGTGACGGTTCGTCAGAGCCTGATACGTTTTGTGCTGTTCCCACCGCGAGGGAACTGATGGACGCGGTGGACGTTCTGCGCCATTTCGTCGGCTCGCAGGACGATGAAGCAGCCATGGATGCCTTAGTTTCCTTGGAGCGCCGAGTAGTGGCTTCGATCGGGCAAAAACAGCAAGCGAAAATTACGCAGTTTTTCTCTATTGAATAAATTCTTTGAATGGCGAGTTCACTTGAATTGATATCTGTCGAATTTTTATTTCGTTTTGGCATAATCCTTACCAGTCTTAACCCAAAACTGCATGTAACGAAAACCTGGATATAACGAAAAATTGCGAACTTTTTTCAATTTCGTTATATCCAGGTTTGACTGTATATATATATCTTTATGTTCCCTAATTGTTGAGTGGAGATTCGCCATAGTTCCGTCTTTTGAATATTTTGTGCCTTCTAGGAATTTCAGGCAGATTTGAGGTGAAAGCTTGATAACCTTTTGAAGTTATCAACAGTTTCAGCTGAGGTTGATGTCCTGGAGCACTCTTCACAGTGATTATAACAGGTGCTGATGTGTCCAGTCTCAATTTGAGCAAATCTGATTTCAACAGTTCTCGGAGACGGTAGTTGCTGTTCAACATGGGCATTAAAGGGGCTGTGAAAGGGGGGTCTCAAAAAATATGCGATGTGCCTAGGATGCTAAAGGACGCCGCTTCACAAATATCCTCCAGCAAGATTTTTTTAGATGTGCTTCGTAGAAGCCGCGTTATCTGTAGTCAAAATTTGAATTTCCGCGTCTTCGCGCCTTTTCCTCTCCTCTCATCAGTTTTTGCACGCTGAAATGTCGGCGCAGCCCCCTCCACCACCTGCCGACGTGTACGAGCCAGTGCTAGCAGTCCGATGCTGACGTAACGAGCGCCGATGCTGATGTAACGATTGGGATTCGGGCGAAAGCGCAACACCGCAGGTCACCGCTAGGCACAGAAGCAGGAGTTCTAAAAATTGTATTGTAAATAATCGTCTTGCTTCTGAGGTCTCGTATGTGGCATGAACACTCATTGGCCGGTACTCTGCATAATGCGAGCATTTTATAGCCAACCTCAATCACCCGTTTCAGGGACCCTTTAAGCTTTTTAAAGCATCTCACTGATGATAAAACTGGATGAAAATGTTAGAGGTCACAAAAAGTTTGTTCTCGTTGATGGGTACTGGTTGATGTGTGCAGCGTTTGCTTGGCCTCCCATGGCTCATCTCCTTGATGAGTTGGAAGTGTACAAAATTAATAGAGGTGCTGTGTTATTGAGTTTGAAGCAGCATAAAAATTTACCAGGTGCATTTTTTCCATGGACATAAGTGCACAAACCTTTGGAATCTAAAACTCCCCACACCACCATTAGTCTACTTCAGTCTTAGGGATTCAGGACTAGATGGCTGTCTCTCTGAGACATTGAATATTTTAGGAGAGTTAACTGCTGGGCTAGTTGGTGTTGCATACTGAAAGAAAGATTTTGCGCCTAACACACACCACACACAGAAAGAAGACAACACCACGGGCGCATGTGCGCCCGTGGTGTCGTCTTCTTTCTGTGTGTGGTGTGTGTTAGGCGCAAAATCTTTCTTTCAGTGAATATTATCTGCAGTTTTGTTGTAGAGGAGCTATATAGAGTGAGTGGTGAAAGATTTAAAAAAAAAAACAGTACCAAGGTTTTTCTATAACTTCAAATGGCATACTTCCTGCATCTGTACCTAAAAGTCACTGTGATGAAAACTTCAGGTTGCATGTATTTTTGTGTGCTGATTACAGATGCTATGCCATCTATAATTTCATGTAAAATTAATCTTTTTCCACGTATGTAATTTTTTTTATGTAACTTATGTAGTAATTTTTTTGTCAAGCACTTTTAAAAATTCAGCTGCAGAGAACTTGCCCATATACATGCCACTGGATTTTTTTATATCAAGGAATGCACTAAGCATAAATTATCCTGCCTATCATAGAATGTCAGTTATCAGGCTTTGAAGTTAGGGCAGCTTGAAGCTAGGTTTGAAATAGGTGACCAGGCTGGTAATGTCAGGGGACTGTAGGAAGGCTTCGGTTTGAATTTTTCCTGCTTTGCTATGTGCTTGGTTTACTTCAAATCACCATACCTGGTCAGGGGACCTTAAAAGATGTTGCAGGTTGGCATTAATATCTTTCCTAGCAGCATGATGAGTCTTGCAACATTTTTTTTTTCTTCTTTGAATGAGTTTCTTCATCTGCAATGTGTTCAGAAATCACGCCTGCTGTACATCTTTGCCGGCCAGCGCTCCAAGGAATACCTGACAGACTTCTTCACGTACAATGTGGACACGGACCAGATGAACATTCTTTGCGATGGCCAGAAGGTCGAAGGTAATGTTTTCACTCTTGTCACTGCAATTTCAGGATGGCTGCTATACAAAGCATAAAATTCGGTTTTGTGTGCACGTGAACCGTTGTGGTGAAGGGGTTCTTCAAATGTTAGGCATAGTGCTGGATAGCTGCAGAAGTACGCTGCAATTTGTGGAGGGGGGGAAAAGCAAGGCTGCCTGCAAAGTGTACTGTTGGATGTAGTTTGAGGTTTGAAGCTGCGATTCAGTAAAATATTACTGGATGTCGTGAACCATTTCTTGTGCAGTTGCTTTGACTTCTGGGGCTTGAATATGAAGGGTGTTTGGAAAGAAATTAAGCTTTTGATCTTTTGAGGAAAGAACGTACTGAAGATTTCTTTATATCGGCAGTAGTGCTCCAAACAGGTTGCTGGTTCAAGGAACAGTCATCTGGAGGGCTAGTTAGGCTAATTTCGACTTAGCAGCTGTGAGTTGTGCTCATGCTTCTTGCTTCTTCCGCTCCACAGTGCCAGCAGCTGGGTTCACGCAGCGGGCAACCATCGACCCAGAGCTGAATGAAATCCACGTTCTGTCGGGTTCAAACAAGGATAAGGAGAAGCGGGAGGACAATGTCAAAAATTCCTTCTGGATCTACGACATCAACCAGAACAAATGGTACAACAACTGGACCACCAATGGTCAAGCATATTTTGTGTGTAATGACGAACCCTTGACATTGCAGGTCGTGTATCTACCACAGTGACTATGGGCAGCAGGCAACCTCGAAACAGAGTGTGCAGGAGCCCTGTCCTAGATTTGCCCATCAGCTTGTCTACGATCACGTCAAAAAGGTTCGCGTTTTTTTTTTCTTTCTTTCTGTCTTTCTTTTTTGTTATTGTTAGTAAACATACTTTCCTGTGCTTGTCACTGGATAAAATTTTTTTCTTTGGAAACAAAGTGTTTGCTGTTGTTCCATGCATGTTTATTTCTTACCGCTTTCATCTTGACCATCAGAAAGGTATTGCATGTAGTGCTACGTTTCGCATACGTCCCTTCTCTTTTCCTCCCATATGAGCAGAAAAGAGACGCAAACTAGAACTGAACCTGATTTACCATTTCGCCTGCTCATATATGTGTTCTCCCGCTCATCACTTCCTTTTTTCCTCAAAAACATGGTACACATCACAGTTGCTGGTTGAATTTTTGGACACTGTGGAACCCAAAAAATGGTCCAAATAATCGGTGTAAGGCCTGTTGTGCTGCTGGCAGGTACTCGCCGTCTAAAATTAGTGTTCCCACACCAGTGGTCCTTAGAGTTCAGGATGTTCATTGCATTGCTTTGGGACACTAGCATCGTGTTGGCCGGTTGTCGAGTGTTGTTTGGGGTGGAAGCACAAAGCAGTATCCACCTGCCCACCTTGTTTTTCCCTTGCTCCTTTATTTTTTCCGTGGGGAGATTGGTAAGGATTACCGGAACTGTAGATGCTAGGGGGCATGCTTCCCTCTAGACTTGTGTACAGTTAGTGACTCCACTACCTGACGTCATTCTGGTTGTGCGCACTCTCGCCGCCCGTTGCATGCTGCGCAAGTTGAAAATAGAGTCTGCTTCCTAGGGCAGCGGTAGTCGCTAAGACAGAGAGGGAACTCGCAGCAAGTAGAAGCTGCACCTCCTACTGACGCTCCTGAACACCTCCTTCCATCTTTCCCACCCCACGGGTAATGGCATCGCCAGTGCCACGGCAGGTACTGCCGCTGTCCTATTAGTATTAATGCAGTCTCAAGGTCTTTTTTTGTAGGCCGATTTAATAGGACCGGAGAGCATGCCATTAACTTGAGTGGCAATAATGGGGGACAAATTTCCAACCCTAACTGAGCTAATCTATCTCAATCTATTTGAACACAAGATGGTGCCTTGCCACAGCAGTGAAGAGCATTGGATGTGGCAGCGATATTGACTTGTGTCTCTGTTTGGTAAAGAAATGACACTTTTGGACTTCGCAGAGTCTTGCTGGCATCTATTTTAGTCCAGAAAAACTAATAGTAATTTTTGGACTTGACATTGTCTAGGATAGTAGTAAGTTAGTGCGCATTCCTATGAGGTGCGTGACAGCTCCTCAAATATGAAGTCTGAAATATTGTACAGATTTAGATTATAAAAGCTTGAAAAAACGGTTGGCTTATGTTTTTCCTGCATTTATTGTTGTACAACTTTATTTTTTTCTGGAATGTGCTGAAATACTCTTTGACTGTCGGACTTGCTACTTTTAACTTTATGCATTGTTATGCATCTCAGGTGGTTGAAATTAACCGGAGCCCTCCACTGCGGTGTCCTTCATAGCCTGAGTTGCTTTGGGACGTTGAACTTGATAAGCCATACCAAACCTTTCCTGTCACATATTTTCTTCCGTTATACAGTGGACTCTCGTTAAACGGAACTTCAAGGGACCGGGAAAATATGTTCCGTTTATCAGGAGTTTCGTTTAGAGAGAGGAGGTTCAGGATTTCGCAATCCGTTCCGCGCTGCTTGGTCCCGACGAGGCAAGTGAGCGCGCAGTTGGCAGTCTCCGCGGAAGCGGATCTCAAATGCAAAATCTAGATAATAAAGAGAACGGTACACTATGGGCACAAACTTTATTGCACAAAAGCAGTAAGCAGTGAACTTTTTTTTCAAAGCACTACTGAAATTAAAAAAAAAATGTCAGTAGTCCACTTATTCCGTGGAAATCAGTGCAATTTATTGGCTTGTGAAAAAGCACTAAGTTTGCTTGTTTTAGCTCTCGCAATCGTTTTCTTTGGATGGCGCCACCCATACTAGACAGGCTGCTCACTTCTGCAGAATTTTGGGGAGCCGTCTTGCTCGCCAGTCCCCGCATGCTGTCGTGTCTGCAGTGGCAGCCTCCCCTGAAACGGCACAACACACTATGCCATTCCAATCTTTAAATCTCGTCAACCACCCTTCGCTGCACGGGAAACCTTCGATGCCAAGCTGCAGAACAAATTCTTCTGCTTGCGCGTCAATGAGTGGCCCGCTGATCGGAATGTTTTCACTGCGGGCTCTCCACAGCCAAACCACCAGGCATTCTCCAGATCTTCGTGGTTGGCCACCCGCAGTCGTTTTATTTGAGGGCCAAAGCGTGACGTCCCGAAAGCCTGCTGCAGCTTATCCTTGTCCTGAAGTATCCTCGTGAGGCTGCTCTTGGGGACAGCGTAGTTTGTCGCAAGCACTGTTTATGTGAAGCGACCACTCTCGAAGTCGTTGATTATCTCCACCTTCCTTCCTAACCTGAGGGCATTGTGAGGTTGCTTCTGCGCTGCCATTGGATGCTGACTTCGCGACGAAATGTCCCAGGCGGCGCTCAACAGCGGATGTAAGGCTTAAGCCTAGCTGAGCACAACTGCAAGCACTCCGTGACAGAAAGCAAGCGATGCGGTTGCAGTGTGCGAGAAAACCGGAAACGTCCAAAAACGGAAATCGGAAAGAGGGGTGGGGAGAGGGCAGTGATGCGTACCGCGATGGGGTTGTGCGTTCACGTCAAGTTGCGGTTTCGAGCCTATTTTCGGTTTCATTTATACGGTGGTCGGAAAATTTTTGTTCCGATTAACGAGATTTTTTTACATTGCCTTAATACAAAACTGACCAACTGCGAGGCGTTTGTTCCATTTAAGCGTTGGTTCCGATTAACCGACTTCCGTTTATCGAGATTCTACTTTACACTTGATCTTGAAGTCATAGGTAAATGTTTTGCGACGCATATGTAACTAGGTTCAATGTATTCTTGTTCTTTTATTTTGCAGAAAAGAGTTTTGGAAGGGACTGTTTCATGTGTCTTTTCTTTTTTTATTGCAGTTTTCAAAACATTGTGTTCTCTTCTCTGCTTGCTGGTGCAGGTCCACTACCTCTTTGGTGGAAATCCGGGTCGGCCGAACTCTCCAAAAGTCAGGCTAGACGACTTCTGGTCACTCCAGGTGAATGTCAAGGCTTGTCTAAGCACTAGATCAACTGCTGAGTGACGTACAAGAAGCGCACAGTCCTCCATCAGTGTGCCAATATCAATAGATAGCGTGATATCTGCCAGGTGTCCCATCTGAATGCAACCAAGTTTTTAAAAAACATGGAATGTTCTAGCCCCGTGAAACCGACTGATGGTTGTTTGGAGTTGCGTGACCTAGTCTGCAGCATTTTTTTCGTTCTTCATATTTTAACTGTTGGCTTCAGGAACAAAGTTTCAATACAGAGTTTGTTTATCACTGTGAAAAGCAGCTTACTGAAGCGTTTGCTCCAAGCTACCATTTGCGTATAGTAGTTTTTTACCGGCCTTAAACCATAAATCGCAGAATAAAAAGAACTACCACATGGCAACAGTGCCTTTTCAACGACCTGAGACGCATCTCGGCGAACAAAATATGGTTTTTACTTGAGTGCTCTCCGCGGTGAGCCTTTGCGTGCACACTGGGCCAGAGATGAACCAGCAGATGGTCACGTGATAGCTTTCTTTGAAGGCCAATAAATAAAGCTGCATAAATCGTACCTTGCTAGAAATAGCGCTGCTGGTGGTCTTTTCAAGATGATCTACAACTTTTCCATTTACGCTTTGTTTCTCAAGTGATTAATTAAAAAGTTAGCTAATTAAGTTTAACTCATTTTTCACCTTCGAAGAACGAAAAAAGTACTAAAGACTAGGCCACGTAGCTCTGAACAGCCCTCGTTTGTGTTCACTGGGGCTAAGACTCTTCGTGTTTTTTTAAAACCTTGGTTACATTTAGCTGGGACACCCAGTATAATTTGCAAGTGTTGGCATAGAAGGAACATTTTATTTATGGTGTTCGTCGTACCCCGAGGGTCAATAGAATTGCAAGATCAAGGGTACGGATTGCATTAAAACTATACTGAAGAGAAATCACTTTTGGCAGGAGCAATATTAATGTTCAGGTAACGCTGCTCTAAGTGTAAGTATTTGGAAAATGCACAGTGCTTTTAGAAGTTCTCTCATTAAGTTTCGCAGTTGCATTTTCTTTTGGTAAATTGTCATTCCAGTTGCACTGTTACGGAATCGCCCTAGGGAAGAAAAATTGCCAGGTGATATTGGATGGCAACTTGAAGTTCCAACATCTTTCTTGTTCAGCAGACAGGGCAGAAAATATGCATTGTGAGGTCTATCTAAGCACAGTTACTGAAATGTCATGCAGTTCTTGAGCTTTGTGTCTGATCTGAGACATAATGTATTGATTTAATGATTCAGTGCTTCTGGCTCAGCCTTTATGATTGCAGGGACTGATCTAGTGTTTATTCCGCTGGTAAAGAAATCGGTGGGTGTCATTAGGAGTTTAAGTGGGTTCCTGTTGTTTGTTTCTCTGTATTCGATCCTTTCAATCCAAATATAGCTTTCAGCATTGGATATTCGAATTTTATTATCCGTAGTATATAATTACCAATATTCAACACCGGTTTCTTTGAATTTGTTTGTTGGTTAGATTTTTTTGCTTGGCAACCTCCCCATAAGGAAACTGAAGGCAGTTGTTGTTAATAAACATTGTGATTTTTTTCGGTGAGGCTGGCTTGTTTATCAGTTCTTATTTGGAATGATGCTATGGTATTTTTAACATATATGTGATTTCACTGGAAATGCATTTTTGAGGAAAAGGTGGTTTTTGATGCTTTAAATGACAAGCTGTGAAAGCTTGTCATGTATAGATTGGTATAGTATGAATCAACTTGAAATCCTAGTCATGTTTCTACAGAAAGGTGCACCTCTAGTGCACCTCTCTGTACAAGAACTGCAATTTTATTTGCCAAAAACGGTGACATGCTAGCACAAGATTCATATCATTGAGATTCAACTGTAGTAAATAGTCATCTGTGTTGGAGAAAAAGATTAGCTTTGTACCTGCATCAGGCATTGTGCATGCGCGTTTCGTGAAATGATGCCAAAGCAGAAAATAAAATCTCTGTTTATTTATATTTTAGTTGTTAGTCAGTTCTGTGCTCATGTGTGTATCAAAACACTGATGTTTATCAAATGTGCCATACCAGCCCCACAGGTCACCCTTTTGCAGTTCAGACATATTGTTTGTCCTGCACATCTGCATCTCTCAGTGAGGCCGGCTTTGCTAAATTTTTTGCAGCAATCAGTTCACTGCGCCCTGTAAAGCCGATTTCGCCATGCCTGGCACAGCCCTCTACTGCGCAAGCGCTGCTCGTGACATCATAGGTGCGCGGCCTCCAGCCTCTCCGCTGCGCCGGAGCCACCACGCATGTGCAGTAGAGCACGTGCCGCGCGCCGTTGCTCGGCTGCATATAAACAAGGGGTGCAAAGCGCTCCCTAGTCAGATGCGCGATGAGTGAAGGAGCGGAATTTCAGTGCACGTACTCAGTACGACAGCAGTACAGGCTACGCGAAGCCACATTGACGGATTTAAAAGCTATAGCATGGTACAAGGCGGGTCAGCAGCGAGCCCAAGAAGCGAGGACGGTGTGGCCTTGCCAGGCCGACTTTTCTCCTCAAACAAGGGGTTGACCAAACTAAAGTGAACCCGTCTAACCCGTGGATCGCTATCGCATGCACGCTAGGTTTAACTGGAGCTAAACCACCAGCAGTTTTTTTTTAGAGGTCGTGTCTTGCCTTCTTTACAGCTCTGTCGGCCTTCCAAAGAGCAGCTGCTCAGGCGATGCAGGCAGCTGGTGCGCCAACATTGCTTTCGTGAGATCACCTTTGAAGACCCCCTGGCAGCTCTGCGGTACCTCCAGACAGAGCTGGCAGACACGGTCGACCACTCCAATGTCGAAGAGGAGAGACAGGTGTGCATGTTTGAAAGCACTCACTTCCCCTAGTGGGAACGAAGCAGGACTGCATTTTGTATGCAGGTTGATGCAGCACCACAGTCTTTGCGCATGCCAGTGCACCATACAGTCCATAATGCATCTGCACGCTCTTTTTTTTTTTTTTTCGCATGTGTTTCGCATGAACATTTGGCATGCATGTTTGGAAGGTAAGACACATGAGGTTCCTCGACACATCTTAGCAGCTGATAAATTACCAAATTTTGTATTAATGACTGGCTATATAGCAAAAGAATCTGCCATAAGCAATTGATGTATGGCCAATCCCATAATAAAGTGGGTAAAGGAAATATGGGGGCTGAGGCAAGCATGGATTTGGGTGTTTGGGGAGCCAAAGTAGCACCCTGAGGAGTGTGAGGATTTTTGTGCAAACCACTTTGAGAATCCCCGCTTTAGGGAATTGTTAGGTATACTTCATCTATTGAGCTGTGTGTTCCGTGTGTGTTGCATCCTCCAGTTCCAGCTGCAAGCATCTAGTCTCTTCAAGCACCCAGACACTGACCGTGATGATGCCATCACAGCGGCACCCTTAGGAGGTATGACTTGCTTTCTTTTGTTTAAGAGTTGGATTTGCCTGTGGTGCTCGGAAAGGTTTTTTTTTTAACACTTATAGTTCTTAACTTTGACTAAAGGAAAACCACTTTGATTTCATCCAAATTTGCACTTTCTTTTTCTTTGTCGTCATTTTCAAATGTAAAGTATGTTTCACTTTTCTTTAGTCACCGCTTAGTTCTCTGGCTCTATCTCACTTTTTGCTGTGTTAGCAGAGTTAGTCTGCTGACTGGTTGCGGTTCTTCTCATGACTGATAATTGTTGTTTCCTCATGCCTGAAGAAATGTCGTATACAGTGAACGCTCGTTAGTGTGAACTCCCTTAATTCGAACAGCCAGTCTGTTCAAACTTGAACTGAGGTGCTGTCAGTATGAAGCGTATTCAAAAGGCTCCATTTTATTTGAACCCCTGCCTGTTTAACACAAACAGATTTTCGGTCCTCTTCGAGATTGAACCATCGATGTGAGGTGACTGCAGACTACATGCGGTCGTTGTGCAAAACATTGGTAGAATTTTCTTTTGTTAAATGGCACCGTGCAGCACAGCTGTCGGTGTCATTTCATTTCTCCCAGGCAAACCGGAAAGTTGGGGAATTGCGTGTGTTTGTGTTTTTTTTTTCCATCACTTACTTATTCTTAAAAGCAGAAGAAGGTCGTGAATTGAATATGCAGGAAGGCCTTCTGTTTCTTATTCATTTTCATGCATTTAACTGAACGCAGTACAGTGCATAGTTCGGCATTTGGTAGGTGTTGGTGGTTTGATTCGTTCCTCTTCTTGCAGATGACCCAGACTACAAGTTCCAGCTACGAACCAGTCTCTTTGACACCATAGTGGAGTTCTTTCCAGAGTCCATGACACAACCAAAGGGAAACCTCGTTGACCTGGTGCTCCTATGAGGCTGTTGGCAGAAAGCCGATCGGCTCTCAGTGAATCTATCGCACGGCCATGGTATGTTTTCACTCGGTTTCACCCGCTATACATGCTCGTGCAGGCTTGTTGCTGTGAGACGGTTTGTAGGTGATATTGCTGCCAGACGTATAAGAAACTAGAAATTCTTAACCTGCCTCATTATGCTGCCTCTGGCTGTGCAGATAAAGGGGACAGAAGTTTTCTAAGATGTCACCCTCGAGAGCCAGTAGGTAGATCACATGGAACCTGTTAGAAACAGCTGAAGATTTGAAACACTCCGACGTTCATACGTGGTGGACTTGCAAAAGGATGCACGCATGCAGAACTGCAGCCTAGCTGCAGTGTGTGCTCCATAATTTTCGTGTCGTGTTTCTATGCTCTTTCTACATAAACTGGAAAAGACCGTTTACAGAGAGCAGTTCACAATGTGCACAACAGGTGGAGCCACAAGGAAGGCAGTCATTTCTGGATTTTCAGAGTCACCATTAACAGCATACATGTGCAGCGTGAACCGCTGCTCCACAGCTTTGTTGGTCTGTGAAGTGAGTTCTTAACACCACTGCTTTGATGTGGACGTTAAGTGTATTTTTTAAGCAATGTGCAGGAAAGTAGAACTAATGTTCCTGTGGTCGATTGGGGGAAAATATCGTGACAATCTTTACATATGGAGCATTTCTTGACACAGGCCACCGTTTTCTGATAGCTTATCTTGCAAGTTCATGCTTCTCTGTGTGCAGAGCATCTATAAGCTGCTGCAGCAAAAAAAAAAAAAGGCAGTTGACACAATTCCAAGTGCCAGAAAATTTCAGCGCTGGCAGTATATGTGGGAATGCGAGAACAAGCTGATGACCTTCACAGCAATGATGTGTTGCATTGTTGCGTTGTTGCCACATTATTTTCGCATTTTCGTTATTTTCAATCTTTTTGCGGGTATTACTGTAACAGGTTCATAATGAAATCATTGTACCGAAAAGGTAGGTTGTAACCTTGGTCATTTCCGACATCTCTGATTCAATACATCGAATAATCGGCACGTTTAGGACTATGCATGTGCACGGGACAGCGGCGAAATTTCTAATTTTAGAATTTTGCCTATTTCAGTTGATTACAGCTGACTGCATTTGCGAGACCTGATTCAAATCGACACAGCTTTCTTTCGTACTTTCTCCAGGGTGCAGCCGAATGCCGCTTAGTGTCTGAACCGTCCTTTGAGCGGTGTGCACAGTCTTCCTTTGGGCGTCTATGCACATTGCTCAGAGATGGAATATTAAATACCTGGATGATTCTTCAGACAGCCACAAGAGCGTGTGCATTCGGTTTTGTAACTGCACAGTGCTAAGCAGTGAATATTTCAATTGCTTAATCATTCCTTCTTTAGGCAAAAGTACCGTTTCCTGGAAAGGAAGTTCTCAGATAACACTGAGTTTGTAATGTATGCAGTTTGACAACGAATTATGCAGTTAGCGAAGATCATTAGATTCAGAATTGAATCAAAAATGAGAATTCTTATGAGCCTGTGCAATTTGGCGACACATGCGAGCCGATGCCGGTGGTCAGAAGAATAAATCAAGTGATTGAATCAAACATTTTGCACTACCAGTGCATACTGTGCGCTTTAATGTCCAGTTGTTGTGCCGTCCGCCAGCTCGTCTTACAGCGAGATTCGGAACAGTGCCTTGCAGCAGGACAACAGCGTGCTAGCAGCTGTCGGGACCAGAAGACCAGTAAGCCAGAAGGCCGGCAATGGCAGAAAGGTCATATGATCAAATATGGTGGCACCCGTGCTCTCGTACTGTAAAGTGCCACAGATTCAGAACCAAAGTAAAGGGTCAGTGATGAAAGTGACACTCTGCAAAAAAGAAATGTGAATTCTGCCGGTTTGTGCGAGACAAAAACCAGGTTTTTGATTAAAATGCCTGCACGCTGTGCAGGGTTCTTTTGCCTCGTAAGTAGCTTCAGCTCTGCATAACCATTTACACTCGATGGAATGAATGCCGCACAAATGAAATTTTTAGAGCCTAAACAACTTCTAAGTCTTTTCATCAATAATCAAATTGTTTGGGTCACTATTGTGTTTGGAAGCTTTTCTGTGTAAGTCTTAGACCACGAGAGCTGCACTTCAGCAGAACAAATAAGTCGGTGGGCTGTGCTGTTACTAGCGCCTTGTACATTTCGAAATCGCAATTGCATGCTGATTGCACTCAAACGCACTCCCACAAGAAAATTATTTGCTGCAATTTGTCTTGATTTCAATCTTTTTTAGTTGCTGTTGTTCATTGAAAGCAGTATAGACACTAAATTTCCAAGTTTGGTTTTTTCTTTTTTAGTATAATGGCATGCAAGGCCTGAGGGAATTACTGCCTGTTTTGCCTCTTAATTAGTTTACTGTAGCACTGCTTTTTCTCTTGGATTTTCGATTTCTGCAGGATGTAGCGTGAAAACGCAGTAACAGAGCAGCCATAGGTCATGTGCATTTGCAGCAAATGACTGATCAGTGTGAAGGCGTCCCTGCTATGTCAGCGCGCTTGATTATTGAACTGAACTGCTGCTTGAGGTCGCAGCACATGGAACTAGAACTCCAGAAGAAAAATGGCTGTAAGGAATTATTCAAGGGGGAGGCGAGGATCGAAAGTGAACTTTCTTCGGAACTTCGGAAGAGAAAGACAAAACCTCTAAAGGTGTCCATACACCTCAAACTACTCTTACTCTTGCAAGTACTATTTGTTCTCTGGAGTTTTTTATATTTTTGCGATGATATTTATTTTTATATTTTTGCAATGCTACGGGTAGTGTGCTGAAGTGAAGCTCGTGTGCTGCTTTCCAGGCGAGAAAAGCCGAGTTGTGGTGCTGAGACGACGAGCAACAGAGCTGTGGTGTCCGAATGCTAGTCCCCGTGTTTCCGCCCATTTCACAAGTGATGTCAGGGGAGGCCACATCCTTCGAAGGGCGCTGCCTCTGCCAAGGCCGCTTTCCAGCCGCGGTGCCTCCCGCGGACTGTTCTTCAGGCAGGGTGCATGTGTCAAAGTGCGGCCACTCTCTCTCTGTCTCTCTCACTTCTCTCTCTCATATTTTAATTAGTAGCCTTTTGCTTCTGTTTCGTGTTCACAGTTATTTAGGATTCCAAAGACTGTTCTCACATTGTGTAGGAAAGAAGTATTTTAGTCTATTTTTCGCTCTTGCATGATGTGCCCCGAAACTGTTCTAGCTGCGCAGAGCAGGCTTGAAAAGCGGTGCTGTATGCTTACATAGTGTTGATTTGGAAATGTGGTAAGCTTTTGTTAGCAAGGAAGTGTTAAAAGTGTGAAAGTCTGTGCATCTATGCAGCCGCACTTGTCGTGGCTGAAGTCATTAGCAGGTGTACATATGCCACAGCCATGAGTGAAATGAACTTAATAGAGTTCCTTTCTTATTGTATAAATTTAACACTGGGGGAAGATTGCAAGGCTACACATTTGAATGAGCACTCGTCTTGATATGCACATTGAAGAGATGTGTGGTATTTTAGGAAGAGATTAAAAAGTGGTTTTGGTTAGGTCTGCATCAAAAAATGCTAAGGTTTTTTTTTGAGCAGGCAAGGAGAGCGAGAAGTGTACATGTAGGAGTGCCCGAGCTGTAATATAATGTGTTTTGCTCGTACTTAAGCAGTTGTTTTTAAAAGGAAAAATCTAACCCTCGAAGTACAACTGGGTAAGTGGTTGTCGTGACCGTTACGGTTGCTGTTGCGAGCTGGCCCGAGCAATATGTGAACATCGCTGAATTCGAAAATGGCAGCAAGCGCTCATTTCTGGTGTATGAAACATCAGGTAGTGCTGACTT
Source organism: Amblyomma americanum (assembly GCF_052857255.1). Lineage (NCBI taxonomy): Eukaryota > Metazoa > Arthropoda > Arachnida > Ixodida > Ixodidae > Amblyomma > Amblyomma americanum. The sequence goes on from NC_135503.1 coordinate 24,193,381, forward strand.
GTTAACACGTGTTGTTCACTGTGTCTGCTTCATGCTCTACCTGTCACAATGCTGCCCATTTATGGCACTTGAAGGCACAGGTTGTTTTTCTGAGCCAAAATAAAGTCACTATATACTTGCTGCTTTGGCTTTTGCCATTTGCCTCTCCACTTTTGCTGGAGCAACTTATAGCAAAATTTAAAGAATATGTATTGCAGGAATAAGTAAACTTAACACTGTAGTTAAAAGCTCCCCTCAAGCAAATGCAAAGAATTTGGACATCTTGGATTCTGTATTGGAACCTATTGATTTACTGTCAGGTTCCACTTCGTTTCAATTGTGTGTTTGGAAATTTCAACTAGTGTTTCATTTTCTTGCCCAGGACTGTTCTTTGAGAAGCTGTTCAGCACTGGAAAGCGTTTAGAAAATTCGGATATCGCAGTTTCTGATTACAAATTTCAATCAGAAGTCAAGAGCAAGTTTATTGTTCTGCAAAACCAGAGCTGTTTCAGTGGCCAATTTGTATTCAGATCATAAGTTTGGTTGGACCGTGACAGTACAGTTCCTAGATTCCCGACATCTTGATACTTCACAAATTTGGAGAGTGCTCCAGATCGCCGATTGGAATTAGTCATAAATAAGTAGCTTTTCAGATATTCTAGAAAGCTGCCGTTATTCTGAACACTCGGACCGGATGAAGGGATGGTAGGAGGGCTACGGGGGTGAAATTATGACCTCTTGCACTGAAAGCAACTGCTGCAGCTGCAACATGTGGGCCCACCCACCTCCTAAACTCCCCTGCTTAATAATTAGATAAATTAAAAGTCGGCAGTACACGAAAGGAGCCGTGTAGGCCATGCCGCGCACAGCGCTTGGTAGACATTTTTATCCCGCGCTAATAGTGTTCGGCGGTGTCCACCTCATGGTTTTGGCCATCCCTCTTCAGAAAAGGATTCCATCTCTCTCTCCAGTAGTAAGTGTGCACATGTCACAAAAAAAAGTGGTAGGGTTTTAACATAGCTAAACTGATTATACATGCGAAAGCATCTGTTTTGCCTGGTTGGCTCATAGTTTTGCTTTGCTGGGTTGTCTGCCTGTCTGGCTACGATGTTAGACTCGGGTTAAGCTGTGATCGAGGTTGAGCTGATCTGATCTGTTCGCGCCGCAGATGGAAGGTGATGAAGACGACAATGTGCTGCGTACAGCACGAGAGTGTGCTACTGTTCAACACAAGGTGTGATCGGCTGCAGCGATAACACAGTGCCCGATCTGTTCACACCGCTGCGGGCTCTAAACCCATTCGCAGAAATATTTATTTTATTTCTGCGTGGCCCGTTGCTATGCTAGGTTTCATCAAGGTCACCTTCAAGGTCAAGCTTCACACAAACTCTGTGAGCCAGCTAGACCTCATAAAGTAGTGCTTTCACACTAAAACGCACAGGATGGTTACCACTGTGCAACGCAAGATTCAGCTACAGCTGCTGAGGTGTTTTCACTTTGCGATATATTGAATGAAGTAAAGAATTTGACGGCAGATATGTATGTATGCATGCATAGTACAGCACACTCTATTTAGTTTTACCCACGTACTCCTGGAACTGTCCACCTGGTAGTTCCATGGCAGCAACCTTCTGGTTGTAGATTTCTCTGCTCACGCCATACTCTCCTCTTTCCTCTATAACCACTCTCCGGTTACACATTTCCTCACTCTCGCCATACCTTCCTCTTTCCACGGTAGCCCTCCTGCCCGGTAGCCTCCTGCCCCATCACCCTTCTCCTCTGCGTTCTACAGTAACACCCTTTGGGTGGCTCTGATGGCAACCACCCATCGGTTACATGCTGCTATTGCACCACAAAAACGGGCGCTTAACAGCTGTCGAGGTAGAATGCCTTGGGGCGTCAGTGTGGTGATGCCAACGTCCCCGGGGGGGGGGGGGGGGGGGGGGGGGGGGGGGGGGGGGACTTTTGCTCGGTTGGTATGAACACTTCCCACAATGAAGGTGAAAGCAGCTGGGCCCCCGTCGCCGCAGCTGTGTTCAATTAACTGACTGTATTTACTCATGTAAGACCCCCACTTCCCTTTATTTTTTTTTCTAATTTTGCCCTTGTGCTGGCCTTACATAGGTTAAGCCTTAGAATGTCTGTCGAAATGATGTTGCGTTGCTGCGACTTCTGCTCAGAATAGTGCTTAAAAATTATTAGTTCCTCGCTGCTTTTGCCCTCATTTTTGTCCAATGACCTCACCTCAGCGTACTCCCAGAGATGGTCATCTTCTGTGCTGTCCGTGGCATTCAGGGCTTAAAGTCGGGGGGGGGGGGGGTTCTCGGGGTGGGTCTCTGGCCCCCCTCCAGTATTGACGAGGTGTCTGAGACCGGAATCTGCACACTGCGTTTTTTTTTTTTGCAAGCGCGCATACGTACACCCACACCCTCCAAATTCGTGCACGCACATATCACGGTGCACTGTATACTGCTCAGTTAGCTTCACCGTTTTAGAACGGAGCTTCTTTCTTTCTCCATGCACTTTGTATAATACTGTTATAAACTGAGCAAAGAAACCATCCTTAAATTTATTTCTCCCCTTTGTTTAAAACTATGCTTAAAATAGGCTGCCAGCCACTTTCTCTCCCTCTATTACCCTCTTCACCTGTGTTTGAATCACTAGGGACCCCCCTCTGATGGAGCCAGACTTTAAGCCCTGATGGCATTAGAAATGTCGGTCACATTAAAGCTCTTTGAGACCATGTCGGCCGATGACGAACGCAACGTGTTCAATATCTATTTGCAAACTTGTGGAAGTGCCTCTTCAAGTGTTGGAAACTTGCATTGCTCACTGCAGAAAGCTTATCGGGTTATGCAACGTGTTCAATATCTATTTGCAAATTTGTGGAAGTGCCTCTTCAAGTGTTGGAACTTATATTGCTCACTGCAGAAAGCTTATCGGTTTGGTTGGTCGCAGTGAGGTCATCTTTCTGAAAACGCCAACAGCGCATGCAGTTCTCGTCAGCATCGTACTTGCGCCCAGCTGCACAATTACTGTGTTCCTCGGCGTAGTTGACTACGTCAACATTGAAAGCCGCATTTAACAACATTAGGCACCATTGCCTACAACAGTTCACGCCCAGCAGCACAGTCTGCAACTTGACTGTGCAACACTACTGAGACAAGGTACTTCTAGCCATAGTGCACACTTTGCATTGCCACTTATAAGAAATATGGAACCTTCATAATCGGTGTCACGTGTTTGTATGGCTCTCTGAAGAGCAGTTTTTTGTGTGCAAAAGACAGCCAGTGTGGTGTGCAATGTCAGTGTGGGGTCGAAACTAATCCATGGAAACCGTGAGAACAGCGCATCGCTTAGTGGGAGTTAAGTTCTTGAATGCACCTTTTGAGCACTGGAAACATCAATATCACACGCATCAATGCCTGCATCACCCAGCGCTTCCAACGTGACCCCTCGTTGCCTTGGGTGCGCCTAGTTTTGCCCGTCCCACGGATTGCAGGAAGAGTGGTGCAGCTTCTGGGTTTGTAATTACGGCTTCCAGCTGCCCACCTAACTGCAAGCAATGTTCGTACTACAACCCAGAAGTCACGGTGCAGCACTGTACACTTGCTTGCAAGTTGCTGATATGTTTTCTGCTTTTAACTTGGTAGCTTCCCCGTTATGCAGAAAATTCGGTGGCGGCGTTGTCAGTGTAGCGAAAAATCACGAGCATGACTGTGGCAGGTGGTGCCCAGAGAGCAACCTAGGAGGCAGGTGGGCCACCTAGGTCATGTGACCTTGCGGCATCATCCCGTCCTGCCCATTGGATAGTTAGCAAACTGCCCACCGTGGCAGGTGGCAGTTAAATTAATGACTGGTCGCTCGGGAAGAGCAACCTGGGCAGCACAAGGCCCACCGCTGGGAGCATCTGCTATCGCAGGAAAGTATCGCATCGCTTAACTGCTGCACCACTGCGCCAGGAGGGATATGAGGACTCCCAGGGATCTATGAATGTACAGTAGAGATACAGTAGAGAATGACCTGCGGATATTGGAACTAACCCATTATGCTATCGTGTCATACCCTTAAGGCAGAGCTTAAGTGTCTCCTTCAATCTTTCATTCTTAGGGACATTGCTTGGGCCATAAAACCAAGCCATACAAAGCGATGCCTGACAGCCTTCGCGCTAGGGAAGCCTGGAGGAGTGGTGCCATGAGACGTGCCCTAGGCACCGGTTGCCAGAAAGCATCTGCTATTGTTACGGGGAGGTCTCTACATAGGATTTTACTGAGCTGGTCGAAACCCAACGACATGAAGCTTGAAGGCAGCTCACGCGCCCACTCAATCAGCATCGTCATTGTCATGAGGACTGGTATTTACTTCATCATTCATTGGCTTGGTACCCGCACATAGCACTAGGTAAAAGTAGGGTAGGGTGGCACCCTAACGGGGGTTGACAAGAGGGAGGGAGAGAATAATCAAACTTTATTCTAGAAAAGGTGATAGTGTGCCGCTGTGCTGGTGTAGCCTTCATTCGAGGATCTAGTGGATTCAGCGGCGGCCTACGCCTGGTGGGCCAGGCGCTGCTGACCCTCCAGTTAAGCCCACCACGCGATGGTGGGGTTTGAGATAGGGTCTTTGCCCAGACTTTTTTGGCATTGCCACATGACGTGGAAAAGGGATGAGTGTCGTGCCTCCACATAATGGTCATGTTACGTAAGCATCGTGCAGAATACATATGGTGTTTGAGGAGAGGGAAGGAGGCTGGTTTGTATTGTTGCGAGGTAACTGCTTCTGTCCCGTTGTGTCTGTGTAGGAGGTGGGGGGTGGAGGTAGAGACGCCTAGTTTCTTGTTTCCCTACTTGTACGCAAGTAGCCGGAAATGAGAAAAGTTTCCCCCTCCTCCTCCGCCCTCTCTTTTTCGTGTGTGTCGTCTGGGATGGACCGCTCTGGCTTGGGGACACGGCGAAATAGTTCTCAGGCCAGCGCATGAGCACATTCGTTACCCAGGGAGGAAGCGTGCCCAGGTATCCAGATGACGCAAAAAGTGCGTTGGCTGTTGAGTCGCAGTGATGTCTCAAGTGTGCCGTGTACTGCTCTAGCCTTTTATGGAGGAAATTCCTGCATGCTATTGGTCGGTGAGGAAAGCCGTCACCTCCGGCGCCATGTCGCCGTTGCTCGCCTTTGTTGCCAGCTTCATGGCGCGAGCTGTGGCCCCATCTCCCAGTTTGGGAGAATTGCGCGTAGTTTTCTTGGTAGCTGCTGTTTTGCGCTCTACCTGGCTGTCCACTACCACTGTGATCCCTGCCTCTCGCGTCGAGGGGGGCAGAATAAAGGATCCGATCGTCTATTGCGCAAGGATGTGGCGCCGGCACGCGGGAACTGCAAGGGAGCAAACCGTACAGCAGCCTCACAGACGACACTCGGTGTGCATCACGTTATGGGTTACCGGTAGAAAGAAAAGGCTCGACGCAAACTGCAGTGGAAGATGGCGAGAGGGGAACAGGCTAACAATAAAAGTTTTGTGCAAGTACACGATTAGAATAGCCCGAAAGAACAAATAATCAGAGAAAACTACAGATTGTGGGTATGAAGTGATCGAGTAGTGTTGTAAACAATTGGTGCGCCAACTGAGAGTTGAGGGAGGGTGCCTCCTTGAGCTGTGATAGTATTGCAGAAAGACAGATCGAATCGCTGTGCTCTTCTTTGGACCTTCTCCGCCGTACCAAATCTCTCCCACTCCCTCTACACCAACGTAATCGCCCTCTGGGTCACGTCAGGCGGCGATGCTGAAATAGAGGGAACACTGCTGGAGGCAATAGGCGAGGTGGTGCATTACGCTCACGAACTCTGCCTCAGCTGTTCCCCCCAGAAATCAGGGCTCTTAATCATCAGAGGCCGTCCCAAAACTCAGGACCCTGCGCCCATAAACATCTACGCAGATGGCATCCGAATACCGGAGGTACCCACTCTCCGAGTCCTCGGTATGTGCATCCAAAACAACAGCAACAGTGGCGTCGCCGCGGCTCGCCTACGAGTTATGTCACTCAAACCACTCGCATGATCCAACATATAGCGAACAAGCACTATGGTATGAAAGAGGCCGACCTCAGACGCCTGGTTCAGGCGTTTGTCCTCAGCTGTATCATTTACTTGTATACTTACTTTCGTCGGAAAGAGACAGTGTAGACTGCCTCATAAGGCAGGCCTATAAATTGGCCTTGCACCTTCCTTGATGCACCCCACAGCGAAACTTCTGCAGTTTGGAACCCATTACAAGGCGGTCGCAACCTGGCGGAAACTCACCGTATTGCTCACTACGAGCACCTCACGCACACCTGGACAGGATACGCCATCTACAGCATCTCATCCCGCCTCGACGAGGCTCTACCACCCACCCCACATCAATAAACAACTCACCATAACTCCAGTCCCGAAAAACAGAGTCCCGAGTGTCACGCCATTAGGCGCAAAGCTCGAGCTCAAGCCTTACATAAAGACTATTCCACACGTCCATGGACAGTTCACATCGATGTCGCCGAGCGCCTAAGCCTGGTAGCTTATGCACTGGCAGTAGTAAACAACTGAGGCGAACCCCTTGTGTCTGAAGCATGCAACCACAAAAGTCTGATCCTCTGGGGAGCTAGAGGAAGCCACCGTCGCCCTCGCAATAGCCTCAACCAAGGCTCAGTATATTCTTATAGTGATTCTGAAACAGCAGTTTGGAATTTTGCGAAGGGTAGGGTCTACACCACCACCCTCTCTATTCTACAACGTATATATCTTGCAAACCACCAGATTCAAATTATCTGGGTTCCCGCGCATTCGTCCAGTTGTGGTAACGGGGCAGCTCACAATTCGCCCGAGGATTCGTCGACCGGGCTGTGATCTTTCCGTACCTGCGGTCGGCTTGGGAGCGTATGGTTTCTTTCCATGACATTACTATGCATTGTCGTAACGATTTGCCCTACACTGGACAACGTGCTCACAGACCCTAGCCAGTCGCATGGCGACAGCTCCAAACTAACACTTCCTATGGCTGTGCATCTACTCCCTGGTCTGCTAGGGAGAGTATACTCCCGAGTGTAAAAAATGTGGGAACCCTAAAGCCACATTAGCACACATACTGCGTGAATGTCTAAAGGACGAACCTCCTGAGGACTTGCAGCTGTCGAATCCTGAACAGTGGGAGGCCGCGTTGCTCAGCTCCGTCCTGAGGACCATCTCCAGGCGGTGACAAGAGCCAGGGAGATCTGGAGGGAGGCTTAGCACAGCGAAGCAAGGACATGAGAGAGACACGACACAGGACGAGCGCTACCCCAAACCATTGTTACCAACTAGCCCAACTTCCACTTTACCCAAGCCATGGAGGTCACCGAGCGCCAAGGGCTCAAGGCCACCTGATGGGGCTAGGCACTCCCTCACCCAAATGCAACCAATCCTTTTGGTCGGCTAAATAAAGGTTTTTATCTCTGTTGGAAACACAGTCACATTTTTAACGCAAAGCACGACCCAGAACCCGATGCACCGACGCTACACCAGCATCTTCGATCGGCAGGAATGTCGGCAGACTTCCCAACAACGATGCCACGACCGACGACTAAATGTCATTGCACTGTGACGGCAGGTCAGGCCACCGATGCCAAACCAGGGCTGAGGAGTGTCGCGCGAGAAGCATCTGCGCTTTGTCTTCATACTTCGTTAATCGCTAGCAATAAACATTTTCCGAACCCTTATGTTTTATTTGAAAGCGACCAAGTAATCCTCCACTGGTGTAGTTTTGTCAGCGGTGACCTATAATCGACGAAATTCTACATCGCAGTACACGCATGCTGTTAGCAGGAAGCGCCGATGATATATACAACCTTTGTCCGTAAAGTTTCGAGACTGATGTATTTTCTTCTCTAGAAATGATTCCCCAAAAGAAATGTTGGTGCTTATGTGTAGCGCCATCTTTTCGGGCTAACATGACCTATTTATGTTCATTTCTGTAGCGGCCGCTAGATGGCACTTTATGTAGAAAAATACGTTGTCACTAGTCTGCGCATTCTACTATGAGTAGCACAGTGGATTGGGCTAGTTGGTTGCTATTCATAATGCAGACAAGTTTCGCAGCATGAATAAAACGCGCACAGAAGACAAGGAACAAACAAGACAGGACTCTGCCGCACCTCCAACTGATTTTATTTGAAAAAGCTCGACATTTAAATACATTCAGTTATGAGGTGAAACCTAATCACAATCATCCAAAAAAGCCATTTCATTCTCCAGCAATGACAGTGAAGGCGTGCTAATGCAATTGTCACCAGCGTTCCTAAAAAAAGGGCTTCGATAATTTCATGCTGAAGCTTATCCTTGGCGTGACCCTGAAACTGCGCCTTCTTAAACATAGGTTTGCATTTGCAAGACCGGCAGTGTACAGCAAGATGGCCGCTGATACCATCCTTTACTAGATTGAAGTGTTCTAGCGCTCTTTCATTAAAACAACGCCCTGTTTGGCCAATGTACACTTTTTTACACGTAAGGAGAATGCTATAGACGATTTTCGTTACATATTTAGTGAACTTTGTGATGTGCTTAATATTACACGGCGCCTTCTTTCTCGTTATCATTGGGCAAATTTTTGACATCTCGCATGGTGCTGAAAATACAACGTTAACGTTGTATCAGCTGGCGATTTTCTTCAGATTGTGAGATATCTTATGTAGGTACGGTATTACCTGAGTGTTTTTCTGTTTCTTTTCTTTATCATCTGCTCCTTTACTTCTCTTTCTTTATTTTTGAAGCCTTTCTTTATTATTAAAGCTGGTGACAGTTGCATGAGCACGCCTTCACTGTCATTGCTGAAGGATGAAGTGGCTGTTTTGGATGATTGTGATTAGGTTTCACCTCATAACTGAATGTATTTAAACATGAAGCTTTTTCAAATAAAATCAGTTGGAAGTGCAGCGCAGTCCTGTTTTCTGAGTGCGTTTTATTCATGCTGCAAAACTTGTCTGTGCTGTGAGTGAATGTGAAGAGATGGACGACCACCTCGAACAGCGTGTAAACAAAAAATTCTGTGTGAAGCTAAGACAGCCACATAGATGTATCGTGACGCTTACGGCAACAAGACATTGTAGTGGGAGCGAGTTTTCCAGTGGCACAAGAGGTCCGTTTTTGGGGAGAACATCGGTGGAAGACTACACAAGGCAGGGGCGCCCTTCAACCTCATGGAATGAAAACAACGTGTCTCGGATCAGAGAAATCGTACAGCAAGACCGCACCATTACAGTCCGCATGCTATCAGATGCTGTCGACATTTGTAAGACAACATGGCACCAAATTTTGCATGAGAACTTGGGGAAACGAAAGCTGAATGCCAGGCTTGTGCCGCACTCACTCACACAGGACCAGAAGGACACGCAGGCATCAGTAAGCGCTGATTTGCTCTCCGAGGCAGAGAAGGATGCTGCATTCTTCGACAGCATCGTTGCTGAAGACGAAACATGGTGTTTTCAATACGATCCTCAAACAAAGAGGCAGAGCGCCGAATGGCGATCCACAAGCTCTCCGGCGTTGAGAAAGGTGCGGTGACAGAAGATCAAAACAAAGACGATGCTGATAGTTTTTTCGATGCCAAAGGTGTCATACACCACGAGTTCGTCCCACAAGGGCAGACAGTGAATCGGGAGATTTATATCCACGTGCTCCAACACATGCGTGATGCACTGCAACGCCGCCGCCCTGACTTATGGGCATCTGGACAATGGAGCCTTCTCCACGATAACGCAATGCCGCACACTGTTCTCAGCGTGACAAAATTCCTCGCCAAGCACATTACTGTACTTCCTCATCCGCCATACTCGCCTGACCTCTCCCTATGCGATTTCCTGTTTCCTCGTGTGAAGAGAGCCCTAAAAGGTTTCTAGATGGGGAGCATGGAGGCCATTCAAGACGCCACGACAAAGGAGCTGGCAGCCCTGCCAAAAGGAGCGTTTTCCAACTCTTTCCAAGACCACAAGAAGCGTTGGAAGCTGTGTATAGACTGCAAGGGAGACTATTTCGAAGCGGTAGTGCACAAATGATTTCAATGTTGAACGCATTTTTTTTTTAATGGACTCAGTCTCGGAACTTTACGGACAAAGGTTTGCGAGGTCAACAGACTTGCTAAGGAGCGGTCGAGAGCAATCATCGGCGTCGCTTGCGAAAAGCAAAGTAGGCCGCCTTGTTTAATGCAAGTGATCGCCAAGTAATATTTGGCTAAATAAACTGCCAAAGCCTGGTTGTATCGCAGGGTGAAAATGCATCGACCGAGAACAGCCGGGGCCGTCGCGGTAAGTGCACGGACTCTCGAACATTTCCCAGCAAGGCGCTTCTTGGAGCGTTATCGCACAGCGAAAGTAAGCCTTCTGTTTCTACAAACATTATTTAACAAGCGGAGTGCCGCTTACATTTTTTATCGAGCACTAAAGAACATACAGTGGCTTTTCCTAAGCGGCTGCGCAAACAGTCGCGCAATCGTGCGGTCTCCCTCGTCACCACATTCTTAAGTAGCGTTCGGGTTCTCTAAGCAGATATTTAATTATGAAGCAAGCTGTCTTTAAACATACTTCAGCTAATGCACGAGCTGTCTGCGAAGCAGGTCGTGAAAAAAGCGAGTAGATACCAACACGAGTTCCTACAATATGTACGAAAGCCCCAGCAGCCAAGTCCGCGCGGCTGTGGGCGGTGCGAGTTTCCTTGCCGCGTCGGATCTTCGCTAAGAGTTCTCGCGAATACTTATAAGCGACGACGCCTGTTGGACGCATCCCATGCGTTTGCTATGGCAGACGACGAGGCAGTTTGTGAATGGAGTTTCAGTGAAGTATTTTTCTCGAAAAAAGTCTTGCTCACGTGAGCGCTCTTCCATGCAGAAGCAACAGTTTGTTGGAGTAGAAAAAGATTTCTGGCTGCCTAAACACGAGGGCTTCGAGCTACGCGTCGACTAAAGATCGGCTCGTCGTGCTGTCATAACACAGACACGCGGAGCCTGTAGCCCAGGATACTCGACGACCCGCTGCACACAAACCACGCGATCACAAGAAGAGCGCCGGAACGTGATCCGCCGACAGGCGCGCTGCGAAAACACCATGCTTCGAGCGAGGTCCATTCCGAGGAAGAACGAGAGACGCCGGCGGGAACAGAAAGGATAACAGCGAGATATTGCAGTTTATAAGATACTATAGTATTCAAGAAGCAAGAAAAGTTCAGCTTCACTGCAAAACATTTGCATTAGTATGGCTTCACTGTACAACATTTTCGGGAGTTCGCGGTTATCTCGAAAGTGTTCGCCCAGAAAGTTCTTTCACACGTTATCTGCAATAAAAGTGATACCTTCTGTGAAAGAGTCTGTCCGGTAGCCTTATCCTCTGAACGCTTGGAGGAAATGTGAAGCTGAGCCACTAGGTCCGCGGAAAGTGACGCCCAGTCAAGCCTGACGCCGTATAGTGTCTCTGTCATTTCTGTTGCGAGCCGGAATATTTCCAGCAATCAGAATCTACACTACGTTCAGCCTGAGGCCTAATTTCCACGTATAAATGGAAAATATGGAGGCGAAGGTGGGGGATTGTCAACGTCGAACGTCGTCCACTGCCGGCAGGCCGAAAAGTCTCCGTCGACCCCGAACGAAGGCGTCTTTGCCCGAAGCACTATAGCTCGGTGGCATGAATCCACACTATCACAAGACAGACGGATTACTTCCGAGTCTTTTTATATTTTTTTTACTCTGAAACATACTGATAGTCTCGTCTCTTTCGAGGCTGTTTCTAGATTGGAGTGCAAATATGGCGATTTTAGGCACGTCTCAAAAAGGGCCATCAACAAAAAGGAAGCTCTCGCAAGGAAATGTGAACATAGCAGGATCAATAATCGTCTTGAGTCTGAGGAAACTTCAGACACCTTCGAGTTTGGTGCCGTTTTTTTGCAGACTCATCTGCTCGACAACCGTTACGACCGCAGGCCGCGATATCTGTTGCCTGTTATTTCAGGCCAGGTCTGGCGCCCATCAAGCTTAATTTTTTTCTGCACCGCCTTGTGTTGACGGCAGCGTGTACCAGACGCATTTGGACAACTTAGTTCATCTCCGGGGGTTAGAGCCTGCGCGGACAACGACGTGCCCAGCTCGTCTTCGGTGGGAGCGGTACGACTCGGCCAGTCTTCGGCAGCGGGAGGGTTTAATATAATAATAATTGGTTTTTTGGGGAAAGGAAATGGCGCAGTATCTGCCTCATATATCGTTGGACACCTGAACCACGCCGTAAGGGAAGGGATAAAGGAGGGAGTGAAAGAAGAAAGGAAGAAGAGGCGCCGTAGTGGAGGGCTCCGGAATAATTTCGACCACCTGGGGATCTTTAACGTGCACTGACATCGCACAGCACACGGGCGCCTTAGCGTTTTTCCTCCATAAAAACGCAGCCGCCGCGGTCGGGTTCGAACCCGGGAACTCCGGATCAGTAGTCGAGCGCCCTAACCACTGAGCCACCGCGGCGGGTAGGGTTTAATTACGAAAACACAACTAGGATATCTGCCCGTTTCCCTATCCTCTTGAGCCGGTGAGAAATAGTGTGCAGGTGAGGTGCCACAGCAACCTCGTTTTGGTTGCCTAGAGCAGCACTGTAGGTTTCGGCAGGCTGTCGCATCTTTTTGTACATGTGTTGCGAACATTCCGCCAGAGGGCAGTGGCCTAGACTGCGCGTCCTGTTTTGTTTTAGTGCGCGCCGTTAGAAGGGGGGGAGCAGTTCGAACACCCATGCTCATCAATTGCTCTCCCCGGCTTCGACCTTGGGCCCCTGTCCCCCGGAATCCCGTCTCCCGGGGGAGACGCCGCCGGCCATAAACAAGTGAGAAAGGTCTCGGTTTCGTACGCGACGTGTTGTGTACTAGGCCAGCACGCTAAGAAACCGAAACTGTGTGTCTAGTAGCCCCCGACGTTTAGCGTGCATCCGGGCCACTTGGCGGAGGATTGCGCAACCACATAGGGAGTAATTTTGAGGTGAGGGAAAAGCCCTGACATCATTTCTGAGCGTTCCTTTTTGCTAAAACTGATCGCTCAGTTTATTTTTAGCACAACACAGTCTATTTTTCGTGTGGAAAGGGGCGCGGGCATGTTGGGGTCGACTCGCGAAGTGATCCGCGCCCAGGAAGTTTTGTATCTACTCCTAGTGGGCAGATGTTCGGTCTGGCCGAGCGTGGAGGTAGCGACCGTTGAGAGTTGGTGCAAGGCACGCTATTTCGATTCTTGGGACTCGGTGTCCCTCGTCTCCGTGCAAGCGGTCGGCTAGGCCGGGTATCTACTCCTAGTGGGCAGATGTTCGGTCTGGCCGAGCGTGGAGGTAGCGACCGTTGAGAGTTGGTGCAAGGCGCGCTATTTCGATTCTTGGGACTCGGTGTCCCTCGTCTCCGTGCAAGCGGTCGGCTAGGCCGGCCGCTGATTGCTGTGGCCGTACTGAATGTTGTGTCCCTCTGTAAATAGCCTATATAAAAGTTCTTCGTTTCTCACTGATCTGCTTCGCCGGCGAGTCATTTCATCGAGAAGCCCTTCAAGCGGTGCATCTAGTTTCCGGACCAACATCACCGGCAACTTTATTAGCACCATCCCCACTTCCTCCTTTGAGCTTCTTCAAGAGGCAACCTGCTACTGAAAAGGGCAGTTGCTCAGGGTAACTTACTTGAGCCAGCCGAGAAGTCTGCTCATTGAGGCCTTGGCCCATAGAGTGCACACAAGTGTCCATTAAAGCATTAGTGAAACACAGGTTCACAATGCCGCGCTTAATAATAATAATAAGTGGTTTTTGGGGAAAGGAAATGGCACAGTATCTGTCTCATATATCGTTGGACACCTGAACCGCGCCGTAAGGGAAGGGATAAAGGAGGGAGTGAAGGAAGAAAGAGGTGCCGTAGTGGTGGGCTGCGGAATAATTTCGACCACCTGGAGATCTTTAGCGTGCACTGGCATCGCACAGCACACGGGCGCCTTAGCGTTTTGCCTCCATAAAAACGCACCCGCCGCCGTCGGGTCCGAACCCGGGAACTCCGGATCAGTAGCCGAGCGCCCTAACCACTGAGCCACCGCGGCGGGTGTAGCGATCTTGGAATGAGCAGAGCTGTAAGGTAACAGGGACTTGTCCCCCTCTCTGCTCATGCCGCCAACACAAGTGGCTTTCTGCCACTAATAGCCTCAAATCTACGAAGCGTAGGGACCCACTCTCAGGTATCTCATGAGTCAATGCAAGGAGCGAGAGACACTGCTCAAAGAAAGAAAGCTCATCTGAAACTTTTCTTGGAATGGAACATCATTACCAACCGAGCGGACTAATTGTGACTTCCAGTCGCAGAGTTGGAGCACTTCTGGAGCAACGTTTCCTGCTCTTTTCGGAGCAACTGTATTCCAAACGCAGATCTGAGGCACGGATCGCGTCTTCTAATCGTATACGCAGGGAGCGGTTGCCGAGCCTAGATTGCTCCGTGGAGCAGTCGGGACTGCTCCGCCGAAATCGGCGGATCCGACCGGAAGTTTTCGTGACGTTCTTTGACGTTCTTTGAAGCGACCGTAACTTTGAAGGGGCAATATGTTCTAGAACTAGCAGACAACAAACTGCTGCACATGTGGGAGGCCAAAAATGGACTCGAACGCAGATGGAAGAAGCAGAGATGGAATAGGAACCTCAGGAGAAGAATAGCAAGACTAAATCGGGACATAGAAAAATATGCACGACAGTTGTGTGAGCAAAACTGGTGCAGCAGGTGCGACGAGATGGAAAGGGGTATGAGCTTAACAAAGACCTGGAACCTATTAAGGCACCTACTCGACCCTACCAACTCTAAAACGCAGGCGAGCATTAGTCTAGCCAAGACAAAGCACATCTATGAGGGGACGGACGAGGAGTTCGTTAAAGAAATTATACAAACATATATAGGGGACACGAAGAGGGTAGAACTCCCAGAGTACCAGGGTCCCCCGATGGAGCTTTTAGACGGCCCAATAACAGAAGCGGAGGTAAGGGCGGAAATAATTAAGCTAAAGTCAAAATCGGCCCCGGGCCCGGACGGCATCACCAACAAAACCCTGAGGAACCTAGATGATGGCTCGATAACAGCAATCACTGCATATATGCAGAAGGTGTGGGAAACCGGAAAGCTTCCCGCGCAATGGAAAGAGGCGAACATCATACTCATTCCAAAGCCGGGAAAAGCGCCGAAGCTCGAAAACTTAAGACCCATATCCCTCACATCTTGCGTAGGGAAGCTAATGGAACACGTAATTCAGACAAGGCTAACCAGATACATGGAAGACAACGAGCTCTGGCCAAGCGAGATGATTGGCTTCCGCCCGGGGCTGAGTACGCAAGACGTGATGCTGAGGCTGCAGCACGACATAATCGAATCCCAATCTAAAGATGCAAAAGTAATCCTAGGTCTCGACCTCAAAAAGGCGTTCGATAACGTCAAACACGAGGCTATACTAGAGGAACTACATAGTCTAGAGGTAGGTCCGAGAACATATAACTATGTCAAGGACTTCCTAACTGGGAGAACAGCGAGGATCAAATATCAGGACATAGAATCAGGGAACATAGAACTGGGCAGCAGGGGCACCCCCCAAGGGTCGGTACTATCCCCACTCCTCTTCAACATAGCAATGAGAGGGTTACCTAAATTACTTCAAGGAATAGAGGGTCTAAAGTTCAGTATGTATGCAGACGACATCAATGTCTGGATGAACAAAGGCGACGACGGGCAAATAGAAAGGAAACTCCAGAAGGCAGCAGACACTGTGGTAGAGTATGCAGCACAAAGAGGACTGGCATGTTCACCAGAGAAATCTGAGCTTCTGGTATACAACCCAAAAAGAAACAGGCTCAAGCAGGGTGAGGACTTTAAAATCACTGTGGAAGGAAAAGTGGTGCCTAAGGTAGATATGATCAGGATTCTGGGCCTATTCATACAAAGTAACGGCTACAATGATGAAACCCTAAAAAGATTGGACAAGTTTGCGACGCAAGTCACGGGCATTTTCAGAAGGATATCGCTTAGAGGTAGAGGCCTCAAAGAGAAGAGCCTAATGAAACTAGTACAGGCATATATAATAAGTAGGATCAGCTACGCGACCCCCTTCCTCAAGATAGGGGCAAGAGAAAAAAGGCAGCTTGATGCCATAATCAAGAAAAGCTATAAGAAGGCGCTGGGCTTGCCAATAAGCACCTCAAACGAAAGGCTACTAAATATGGGGCTTCACAACAACTGGAGTGAGATAGCTGAAGCGGTAAGATCAGCGCAGCTAGATAGGCTCAGCAGGACGAGCACCGGCAGAGCTATACTAGAAGCGGTCGACAGGCAAACCGACAGGGGGATGCAAAAGAAACAAGACATTCCAAAATGTGCTAGGGAAAAGATCAGAGTAGACCCATTGCCCAAAAATATGCACCCAGAATTCAACAAGGAAAGAAGGGAAAAGAGGGCAGAAGCCATGGCCAGAGGACTGGACAGTCTAGATAAGAAAGCAGTGGCATACACAGATGCAGCAAGTGGGAAGCTAGGAGCAGCCGTGGCCTCAGTGGTCAACGGAAAGGGGGAACCTGAGATAGCAGCATCCATTCGAAGCCGCAACCCGGAAACGGCGGAAGAAGTCGCAATAGCGCTCGCATGCGTAGGAACGCAGGCCAAAATTATAGCTAGTGACAGCAAAACTGCAGTCTACAATTATGGCAGAGGGAGGATTGCCTTAGACGCAGCACAAATTCTAAAAAAGAAGGAAATTGGGAGGGACGTACGCATCGTGTGGGTACCAGCTCACGCATCCATCCCTGGAAACGAGGCGGCAAACACCCTGGCTCGAGACCTCTACTTCCGAGCCAGGGGAGAGCCGCCCGACTGCAAGGACCTGGATGAGAGACTGATCAGCTATGCAGAAATAATAGAGAGCTATAGAAGTCAAAGGAGGATTTTCCCTCCGCCGGACAAAACACTATGGAATAAAGAAGCTACAACTTGGCGTAGACTACAAGCTGGGAACTTCATAAACCCGGTGTGGGCATCACACGTATTTAGGGAAAAGGAAATAGAGGAAAAATGCAAAAAATGTGAGAATAGGGGGACCCTAGATCACATCATTTGGGAATGTACACACTCCCCAGGGATTAAAGAAGGAATAAATAGCAAGGAAGCCTGGGAAACCCTTCTGCAAAGCGCGGACCCCGCCGTGCAGAAAAAAGTCATTCACCTGGCACTGGAGGCCGCAAGAGACCAAGAACTCTATGCCTGCCTTTAGATGCGAGGCTCCCGGCCCCCACCCCTAGGCCTGCGTGCCAGAGATGGGGAGTAGGGGAGCCTCTTCTCTGGTGGAAATAAAGGTTTTTGGAATGGAATTGACGTTTCCTGCTCTTTTCGGAGCAACTGTATTCCAAACGCAGATCTGAGGCACGGATCGCGTCTTCTAATCGTATACGCAGGGAGCGGTTGCCGAGCCTAGATTGCTCCGTGGAGCAGTCGGGACTGCTCCGCCGAAATCGGCGGATCCGACCGGAAGTTTTCGTGACGTTCTTTTTCAGCGGCGATAGCGGCGCCCTACATGCTCTGGCCTGCATGCTCTGGCCAGAGCAAGTGTACTCCAATCGCAATTTCAGGTCGCGCGCTCTGCGCCGGATTCAGGCGCTCTGTCACAGCGTGCAGACCGCTCCGGGCCTGCGATTGGAATTCACCATAAGTAATCATCGACGAATCTGAAAACCTTTGCAACAGTGGATGAAGAAAGTCATTCAGCAAGCAGTCGGTCATGATGGGCAAGATAGATGTCGCTTAACATTGTAGCTTAAGATTGTTTGCATGGAAACAGCGCAGCAGACGGGACCAAGAAAGGAAGACACACACGGGCGCTGTTTCCATGCAAAGAATGTGCCAACTAGCCCGGCTTACTCCTTTCTTAAGATTGTGTTTAATGAAGTCTAGTGTGCTCTCTGTGGGCCATAGACTCAATGAGAAGTCTTCTCGGCTGGCTCAAGCAGGTTGCCTCTTGTATAGTATAGTGAACTAGAATACTGGTATTCTAGTTCGCTTTACCCTCCAGCCAGCTGCGTCCACCTGATAGTGTGGCATCGTATGTTCGATAGCAGGCGCAAGGCGATTGACCGCGACGTCATCACAGCAGGCCGAAGCCATGGTCTAGAGGGGCCTCTTTTGAGTTGTATGTGCTGCTCCTTTCTTGAGTTGTATCCGCTTATGGCTGTTTCAGCTCGTGAAGTCCTTCTCTTAGCCTCATCTATTGGCACGCACGATCGGCGGACCAGACAAGAGCGAAAAGCTATGTCCGCGATCGCCACCTGCCGGAGCCAGACCTTAGCCAGAGGGCACGTCTCCTTGTCCAGTTTTGGCGGCTCTCCCGAGAGAGGGCGCCGAACTCGTTTTTTTTTTTTTTGGTCGGACGATCTTCGTGGTGGCCTCTTGTTTACGACACGACCGCAAGGGCCCTCGCCGTCTACGTTATCCCATCGCTAGCTCCTGCCTGCGATAACGACCTCGTCGTCCCTGCCCTCATAGAGATAAACCGTGGCTTAAAGAGAAGGCATCCAAGGTGACCCTGCGCGCGCGGCGCCGCGCAAGCGACTTCGCTCCGCTAACCTGTTTCTTCTTGCGAAAGCGGCTAACAACCGCTGCCTAGTGCATTTCCTTTTTCCCTGCCCGAAGCCAAGAGTCAGTGAAGTGGGCAGACGAGACCCGCGTCTGTGAGGCGCTTCTTGATCAAGGCATGGGCTGCTGAATTTTGAGAGCGATCGGCGGACGTCGGAGAGCTTATTGCGAGTCCAAAAGGCTTCTGCGAGGAATTGCTGTGGCGGCGCATATTACACTCGATCGTGCGGCTGGCTTAGAAGTGGCACGTCTCATGAAGAAAAGATATAAAGTGGCCACGGTACTGGAAGAAATAAAGAAAAAGCTATCATTATCATGCACACTAGATGTTGCCGCTCATCATTATTTTTTCTTTGTTGCATTCGTAGGTACGGCGTGCTTATGCAATTCTTAGCGGTTTTACTGCTGCCTCTTTAGCATTGCTGTAGATTACGTTTGCAAAAACTGAAACGTATGCCACGATACTACTATGGCTTAGTGTCTTAAACATTCGGCTGTTGATCCCAAGGTCGCGGGTTCGATACCGACCGTCGCGGCTGTATTTCGGTAGAGGCAAATATCCGTTGGCTGGTACGATGTCGGCGCACGTTAAAGAACCCCAGATAGCCTAAATTAATTGGAGCCCTCCAGTATACGGCTTCCCTCATAGGCTAAGTGTCGCTTCGGGGTGTTAAACCCAAAATTTACTACTTTACTTTGTACGTAGCGGTCATTACCTGCAGCTGGATGCTTCTAGAGAGCGTGCTGCCTTCACAGCGAGTGCTTGGTAATTAAGTAAGCAGCGCACGCGTTATGTGGTCACAAAAATATCTTCTTGCCCGTGAACCGGTCGCTGCTTTCCTGCCGAGGCAACCAATGACGAAAGCAAAGGCGGCTGTTTACTTGTCCCCTCTATAACGCTTTCTTGGAGCAATGCCATCTTGCAGCAGAACCGCGGAGGAAACGTGTGTGTCAAGCTCAGTGGGTGTCTCGTGGAATCGGATGACCCTGATGTGCCGCGCGCGGCACACGAAGTTCAGGATAATATAACTATCACTTTCTAATTCTGTTTCTTTTCGCCAGTCCTCATTGACTGGTATGCAGCCACACCCTTGTTGTCGCTGGTATCAGCCATTCGGTATTATTATGGATGGCAGCAATGGATCATAATCGTCTGAAAAGAATTGTGATACAGGCTCAGATGTTTTTCCACTTGCAAACGCCACACGGCTACCACTCCTCATTAAAGTTTTACCAACAGGTGCTTGTATGTATTTGCGCACCTAATTTAAAGACTGCGGCGCTTAGTTTTATAGACATTTCAGGCAGCCATATGCGTATTTGTTAAGCATAAGCGAAGAGTTTTTCAGAAAAACAGGCTGAAAGACCCGATAGCGCGGCCAGCCTCTATGTTCCTGAACACTGGTGGTATCAGAAAGCATTGCTCATCAGGCATTGTCCTTTATGTATCGTAAACAAGGTAACTTCTCCACAGTCGACCGCGCAAAGTAATCGTACGCATAGCAGAACAAAGAACTATCTGCAGTGTGATTGCTGGCTTTCGTGTAAACAAAAACGGGCCATTGTGAAGAAATCATTCTTCTGCTCACTGCTGATTGTTGAGAAACGCTGTTCTTTGTGAACGCTCTTGAAAGCGCAAATGTGCACGGTGTAGAATGACCAAATAATAATTTTGTTAGTCGAGGATTTATTCGGTAAGAAAAGAGAAGTTCTGGTTTAATGAATGGCATGCCAGGTGGCGCAGTGGCGTCCAGAATATGACAGTCATCGTTAGATGCACAGATGCGTCCGCTGCGGGATGAAGCCTTCTCCCAAGTTAGCCCAGCCCGGTCATGCGCCAACAGCGGTCAACTGGACGAGGTACCTTCTGTGCCAAAATTGACCAGGCTGCATGGTTTGCTTCTCGGTCTTATACTGTAGCACTTATGCCCCCCCCCCCCCCCAAGCTCTATATCTTTGTAAGGTAAAGAGAACCCTTGTTCTCACTTTTTAGGACCTTTTTATCGTTAGGGAAGCCGTAAGCCCTTTAAAAAAATTCTTTAGTCTATAGACCGTCCATAGACTTTTGTCTATAAAGTCTATAGACTGCCTAAATTACAATCCTGGAGAGTAGTCTATATAGGCAATACAAATCCTATAGGCAGTCTATCGACATTACAGATTTATGGCCATAGACTTTCAGTAGACTTTTATCTATCGGCAGTCTACAGACTGTGAATAGACAGGAAAAAATATATTTAGTATGGCAATAGAGTCTATAAGAAGTCCATAGACTGTCTATAGACCTCTTTTATAAGGGAGGGATGCTGTATACTAGTGATAAGCATACCATACAGCCTGGGCATATACTTTTGGCAAAGAGGGTACATTTTTAAAAGCTGTTTCGACAAAGACGCCGGCAGAACACAGCTAGCATAAATTATTCCACATACGGGAGTCAAGTCGGCGTAAACAGTCCTCTAGAGCATTAACTTTCAGAGGCAGGATATGCTGCCCGAGTCCCGGGGTAGATTTCGGCCACTAAATATACGGATTGTCTATACTGCTGGCAATGAAGTCCTATTCCCACCTGAAAGCGTGGCAACTTGATGCAGTTAGCAAAGGAAGGAGACTTTTTAACGCGGCGCCGTAGGTCTTGAATTCAGCAATTACATGAGATCGGAACCTCAGATAAAATTTTGGTAAATGCAAGAACTTCGCATGTTTTGAAGAGGCAGTCTGTTTCTGTTACCAGCTGTTAAGTAGTCCGTATTTTTAGAGAATAACTCCCTATTAGGGAGTGCGCTAAAGGACCGCTTACTCTCTTCTTACTCCGTTATAGGGCAATTCTTGTTTAGAGCGCATGTAAAGCTAAATATAAATAGCACAAATTATTCTACACCACGTCTAGCTTTTAGAAATGTATCCCTGCTCCAGCAGAAAACCACTTGCATGCGCCTCCCCGATATGTAAGATACACGAAGCCGCACCTCTCCCAGCAGATAGAACAACAGTCAGAAGTCAGCGCGGCCCGATAAACGGACTTGAGAGGTGCGATAAATAATTGACAAGCGCTTACGCTCTGCTTGTGACTCGCTAAACTCAGCGGAAACTGTCGCCGTGCTGCTGGCTACATTTTTGTAACACTGAGACCTACAGAATTTGCAGAAATCAGGGTTACCACAATGGGCGCACGGTAACGTGCCTGGCGCTAGCACGTGAACGGCCACGTGACCGAATATTGACGGTTTTCTCTCTCTGAATGCATCGAAGAGGGAGGGCTCTTTATAACAGCTTTCGCCGTAAACATTTGCCGTTACTTGGGATGATAACGATAAGTCTGAGTAGTTGGTCATTACATGTTAGTCCTTTGTCGGGCATGTGTCTACTGCAAGCTTAAAGCAGCTATCATGTCCGCCCAACCGCGAATTAGTAGGGTTCGAAAGTTGAGCTCGTATCCGCCTTTCTTCTGTTTGTTATTCCTTCTTTATTCATCACGTACCGGCGCTTCCCGGTTGTTATCTCACGGTTGCGAGCCGCTACGGCGGCACCCTGCCACTTAGGCGTTGCGACACGACGTAGGCACACGTTGCGCTGCCGGTCTTGCAAGTAGCGCACGTAGTATCAGTCGGCCATGGCGCTGTCGAGCAGCGCATGTTGTCGTCTGCTCGAAAACCGAGGCGTCGTCTGCTCGCTTCGCGCGTCGCTCTTCGCAAACGCAAGAAGTGGACTGGTGGCGTCTGATTACGGACAGCGCTTCTTTTGCAACCGTCGAGCTCCGTGCGAGACAACATTCCTCGTGTCTGGCCGGTCTTTCAGCGGAACCAAGGTGATGCTTTGGCGCTCTCCTTCTTTCTTTAAGTGGTCGTGGGCAGACGGCTGGCGGGCGACGGCGAGCGGTCATTGGTCAACCTCGATAGCTACGCGAAACGCCATTGGAGCCAAGGTGCCGGTTCGTCCAATCAGGAGGGGCAGCCACTGCGCGCCCATTGTCAGTCTCACATCCTGTGTATTTTGACAGGGGTCCTAATAACTGGTCTGGATGTTGGATGTTGGACTTCATCATCATCATCAGCAGCCTGACTACACCGACTGCAGGGCAAAGGCCTCTTTCCCATTTTCCTCCAATTAATTAACCCTGTCATTTGCCAGCTGCGCACACCCTATCCCCGCAAACTTCTTAATCTCATCCGCCCACCCAACTTTCTGCCGACCCCTGCTACACTTACTTTCTCTTGGACTTAATTTGGTGCACTTGTGGCGCTCGTGTGCGAGTTGTGCCCTTTCATACTTGTGTGTGTATGAGAGAGAGAGAGAGTTCACTGAATGCAGTCGCTATATCGCTCTTTGAATTCCGCGCGGTAATTCGCTGTACTTTTCCATCATGTCTCCTTTTGTTCTGGGTTCAATAAAGCTTCTCTCTCTCTCTCTCTCTCTCTCTCGCTCTCATTGTTTTTTTCCTTTGTAGAGTTTCTCGTCCGACTTAATTGGCTGCTTTTTTGAAGGCACAGGGAGGGAGACGCACTCGTAGGAAGGTGATGGCAGTGACGTTTGTTGAGGGCATTGAAAGGTGACCTTTTTTTAACTCAGCACAACAAGGAGGCGAAGACAGAATAAAAAAAAAAGCAAAGGGCTTTGTTTTCTTCTTCTATTGCGAAAGGCAGCGCCTCCGCGAAAGGCAACGAAAACGCGCCGCGCAACCGTTCATTTAAACGCTGAAATGGTAGCAGCCTGCCGTGGATTCATTGCAGCTCGGGATAATTTTCTGCGGACTGTTTCTTAACGCATGCTTCGTCAGAGTAAGGCGGTGCATTTGTCGCACACCGGGAAAGAATGAATTACCGCTTATGCAGTAAACTGCGATGCCAAACTTTATTTTTTATTTATTTATATACTATACCCACAGTGCCGTGAGGCATCACAGTAAGGGGAGGGGGGGGGGGGGTAAGGCAACTCAAACAGTCGAAAAAGCGGGAAATGCAGACAAAAAGCAAATAGGCAAGCAACTGAATCAAACAATTAAGCATACATGCAACACTGACAATCATTGCAGAAAAAAACAATGAGCTTAATAACAATGAATATTTCGCAAAAAGGAAAAAAAAATACATCAGTGGAGGTAATGGTAGCAATATCACGTGGGAGTTTATTCCATTCGCAAATTTTTTGAGCGAAGGAGGACATCTCAAACCTTTTTCCCGATTTCGCCGCTAATTTTTGGGAATGTCACGGTATCGGAACATCGCGATATGATGGTGTGTAAGGCTCGGCTTCGAAGATATAGCAGTGGAGTCCGGCACTGTAGGAAATAGAACGACCGGTATCCCATATGCTCGGTTCTGCTCTATATACATGGGCGTCCACTATGCATTGTGGATGAATACATGGTGTTCCAGATAATTTTACCCAGGGACATAAAAAAGAAATTGTGCGATTTATGGGAATGAAACGGAAGCAGCGGTGATGGTGATCGCATGTAGTAAACTTACATTTCTTACTTTGTACAGAATCATTAACTTTTAAACTGCCGAAGGTGCGCCACAAGATTTGTTTTGAAAGTCGTAATATCTCGGGACACAGGCGCGTTGCTGAAATTGCACAAAATAGAATACTCTTTGAATGCCACCGCCTTTAAGTTTTCGAAATGAACATGCGCGCTAACTGCATGTGATAAAAAGTCAAATTAGTCGTGTTGCGATGACAATTTTTCTCACTGTTTGTGTCCACCTGGTCGCATAACCGATCTACAATATGACATTTGTGTACTGCTCTTGGTTTTTTTTTTTTTTTTAGCCGTAAAGCCTAACTTTGAACATCCTGAATGCCGTGTAACCATGCGGTAATACGAAATGTGTGGCGTGCTAATAATAATAACATTAATTGGCTTTGGGGGAAAGGAAATGGCGCAGTATCTGTCCCACAGAACCGCGCCGTAAGGGAAGGCATAAAGGAGGGAGTGAAAGGAAGGAAGAAGGCTCCGTAGTGGAGGGCTCCGGAATAATTGCCAGGGTCGAATATCGTAGTCAGGCATTTCCCGTGGTCCTATTGCTGAGCCTCTGGAGACAATTCGTATGAAATTAATTCAAGCAAATGAATGAACCCGCCGCGGGGCTCAGTGGTTAGGGCGCTCGACTAGTGATCCGGAGTTCCCGGCTTCGAACCCGACCGCGGCGGCTGCGTTTTTATGGAGGAAAAACGCTAAGGCGCCCGTGTGCTGTGCGATGTCAGTGCACGTTAAAGATCCCCAGGTGGTCGAAATTATTCCGGAGCCCTCCACTACGGCACCTCTTTCTTCCTTTCTTCTTTCACTCCCTCCTTTATCCCTTCCCTTACGGCGCGGTTCAGGTGTCCAATGATATATGAGACAGATACTGCGCCATTTCCCTTACCCAAAAAGCAATTATTATTATTATTAAATAAATGAATTAAGAAGAGAAAGGAAGGAAGAGTGAAAGAAAATGTGAGTATTACGAAGGCCGACGAAGAGGACCACATTTTGGGCCAGCACTGAAGCGTCATTTCATCGCTTTCTCTGCCCTTTTATGCCAGTCGCGTCAGCTCTCTCTCTTCCAACGACACCGCGTTCGCCCGACGGTGGCAAGGCAGTGCCGCGTCCAGAAAAGGGCCGGCGTGCTCGTCGGTCGTGAGGATGCCGGGGCTGACAGACGGTGCGTGTCAAACGATCGAGCTGTCCGATGTCGTCGACGAGAGAAGAATAGAAACCGCGGATCAATGAAGGCGCGGAGATGTCGTACTCGCTCGCCCGAAGACCGCCGAGAAACAATTCCGCGCTAGTGGCGCACGACGAGCCTCCCTTAACCGAGCAGCCGCGATCTTTCTTCAAGAGGCTATAACGTAACAAGACAGCGTTTGGAATTCGTCCCGGCAGATGTTTTCCCCCAGTTCGTCCACCTCTTCAGCTGTCTCGCTGCTTGGGGTATCGTTTGTCACGCCGAGCTATGCGCAGCTGCAGCAAATGCACATGCACGGTTTGCCACGCTCTTGCAACACGATTTTCGAAGCTTTGTACAAAGCAAGTGCCCTTGAGACGTCGCTACATAGCAGCCACCCTAACTGTGAATGCCTTACGTGTCATGCGTGTACCTCGATGGAAAGAAACGCGAACAACGCGGCACCAACACGCTCCAGTGTTAATAATAATAATTGGTTTTTGGGGAAAGGAAATGGCGCAGTATCTGTCTCATATATCGTTGGACACCTGAACCGCGCCGTATGGGAAGGGATAAGGGAGGGAGTGAAAGAGGAAAGGAAGAAATAGGTGCCGTAGTGTAGGGCTCCGGAATAATTTCGACCACCTGGGGATCTTTAACGTGCACTGACATCGCACAGCACACGGGCGCCTTAGCGTTTTTCCTCCATAAAAACGCAGCCGCCGCGGTCGGGTTCGAACCCGGGAACTCCGGATCAGTAGCCGAGCGCCCTAACTACTGAGCCACCGCGGCGGGTACGCTCACTGTTCGAATTTCTTTTCATCGCGCTTTTACTTCGGTGACAGCAAAAAAAAAAAAACGCTGGATTCGTTCATGATACATTCCAGGACGACTCTAAAGTCTTCTTGCTGCCAACAGGTAAATGTGCAATCAAAATAAATTTGAACAGCGGAGCGTGTTGGCGCCGCGTTGTTCGCATTGCTTTCCATTAAGATAGTACGGGTGGACGGTGTGGGCACCTAGACTATGAAGGAAGGAATTGAGGAAAGGGTCAGATTTTCAAAAATTTCATAAACATTTTATTGTTGCTTTCGCCGAGTTTCTTGGCTTGCGCAGCATAGCCCGTAGTCGGTTGTTTTTGTTTTCCCGAGAAGTTAGATGAAGAAGCAGGGATAAATTTGGTTCTTGAGCGCCGTATCTGAGTGTTCCCCTTTCTATCTGAGTGTTCCCCTTGTTTCCCTTTTCGCAACTCTACAATATATGCTATCGCTCGTTCAGCGTGGCTCGCAGCGCACGCGTGACGGCCGAGGCGCTCGCCCACTCATACCAAGTTCTTGGCGCCGGCATATGTGCTCACTTATGAGCTAGGAGACAAGGAAGAAGATGTGGTTTCTGCTAGGCTGAGTCTATCATCTCGTCGCAGTTGTGCTACAAACAGTACACGACTCATTTCGTTGCACCTTGCTTGCAATTTAAAGCACCACTCATGTGATATCACACGATGGTCGGAGAAAGTCACTGAGTTATGTTGCGACAATTCAAAAGACGTCGACCATGTTGGATTAGTTTCGTTTGCTGATGCCTCATTGAAAACGGAAGTAGTGATGAACACCTTTTGAATAGCAGATCGAGCCTTTTTATGCTGGCTCTCAGGGTCCTCGTACGATTCGGCCACCTTGCGCGGTGTTGTTTTTCGCCGACAGTCGAGGAGCCAGGCAGAGATGAAATGAGCCGTGACCGATTGTAGCGATCGAGCCAGCGGGCGCGTACAGGAGGAAACCAACACCCGGAAGAAATTGTACGGTGAGAAACAGCTCACACAGGAACGCGGTTAATACGCCTCGTGATACAAAAACAGCAACGGCACTGTCTCCTGTGTCGGCTTCACAGTAGCTGTTTTCTTTTCGTATCGTGTTCAGGGTCAGCCGTCCCTTCCCCCGACACCCTTGCCAACTGCCCCCTTCAAGTTACCCACAAATCTGCCCCCCTGCATGCATACATGCAGGCTTCGGTCTGTGGCGTAGTTGTGCAATAAACGCCCGCAGAGTGCAGACGCTCCTTTCTTCGCAGTTGGTGTTTTATCTCCATCGCTTTTACTTTTATCTTTATGAGCGTTGGTCACATGTTTTAGGGGAATCCCCCAAGGTGGAGTAGATTTGTAATAAGAGAGTAATTACCCACTGGCATCCAAAGGAAAGCTATACAGCTTTCGCAGAAACTTCGCAGTTAAAGAAAAATTCGCCCTGGTCCGGGGTTCGAATCCGGGACCACCGCTTCACCGTAGCGTTCTGTTGGGATCGTCTATCCGCTGCAGTATTGCATTGTTTTATGTTGTCTTAACCATCCGCGTCAGTATTGATTGCCAAGCTGTATTTAGTTCTATTGCACTACCGGGCTCGGAGGGTCCCATGGAGACAGCTGTTGTTTTTATGTGTGCAGGGACCATTAATGGGCTGGCTTAATCGTCGTGCGCCATAATTTTTTCGTGCGCCATCGAGCATACGTAATTCCTGCTTCTTCTCGGGCTGTCTTTCTTTGACGTTCTTGTTGTTGCAGTGTTCTTTTTTTTTCGTTCTCTAGCTGTTTATATATTATTCCATATCAATAAAACCTTCGGAACATGAACTGACGCCAGCTATTGGTCTGCTGCCGAATTTGAAAATCGTGCCATGCCAGAAAGGTTCGCGAGTTTTCGTAAAGTGTTGGCTATCGTTTGCTATGCCGATCTGCCGATTTGTGGGCCGGCCAATCTCGAGGGCTAAAAATTCGCCCTTTGATTTCCGTCTTCCATCTCTGGGGCCGAGATATAACGATTCAGTTTCGTCTGCACATTTTTTTTTTTTCCCCGACACACCTCGTTACTGGCCTAGGCAAAACCGCGTATCCTATCATCGTGAAGGATCACTACTCGTGGCGCATCATACAAACAAAATAGTCACCAAGGAGAAAGATCGTTTCGTTCTATCGGCTCTGCTTGAACATATAATAATTGGTTTTTGGGGAAAGGAAATGGCGCAGTATCTGTCTCGTATATCGTTGGACACCTGAACCGCGCCGTAAGGGAATGGATAAAGGAGGGAGCGAAAGAAAAAATGAAGAGGTGCCGTAGTGGAGGGCTCTGCTTGAACATATAATAATTGGTTTTGGGGGGAAAGGAAATGGCGCAGTATCTGTCCCTTATATCGTTGGACACCTGAACCGCGCCGTAAGGGAAGGGTAAAGGAGGGAGTGAAAGAATAAAGGGAGAAAGAGGTGCACCGTAGTGGAGGGCTGCGGAATAATTTCGACCACCTGGGGATCTTTAACGTGCACTGACATCGCGCAGCACACGGGCGCCTTAGCGTTTTTCCTCCATAAAAACGTAGCCGCCGCGGTCGGGTTCGAACCCGGGAACTCCGGATCAGTAGCCCAGCGCCCTAACCACTGAGCCACCGCGGCGGGTTGCTTGAACAACGCCAAGCAGTTTTTAGTGAGAGAAAGCATGGTGCGAGTTTGATCGTGACCAATGTATTATTGGAGAAACGGCGCAGACGGTTAGAGGGCACCCACACTGGGGATCCACACAGAACCCTGGGGACCATTTGCGTACGCGCTGTTGGCGCACTGTGCTGCCGCTAATAGCTAGCGTGGCGCTGTTGTCGCAACTGTGCAAGCCGAACGCGAGGGTGTCCCTGGAAGGCCGCCGTAAGGGAACATGGTTCTTGACTGTTGCACGTAATACTAAGGGCGATAGTCGACCGTTGCTTTTCCCAGCCGTAGTGGCTGTGGGTATGAGGAGGACGGGGCCCGTACGAAGGAGCCGCTTCTTCAGCACGGCCGCCAGACCTTCTCTCCCGATTAGATAAGCGGCGTCGGGTGACGCGTGACGCGCTCGAGGCTTCGGCTCCGGCGACCGATAACGGACGATAGGAGAAGCCGCGCTGGGCATGTAGTTTTATTTAGCTTCGTCATGCAGGCCGCGGAGGCTTGTCGGCATCACGGAGCGACTTTTCTGTAATGTGAACCGTTTTTTGCAATGTGGATACCGCTTGTGTACTGCTCGTTGCCACTTGGCGGCTAAAGTTTACGGACCGCGGCAGCTATACAAAAATAAACAGATAATAAAATAATCGAAGAACTAATAACAGTAAAGATTAGTCAAATAAATTTCCTCCAGACCCGTTTAGGCGCGAAGCCTGAGTTAATTTTGGCTCCTTCGCAAACGCCGCAGAGAGATTTCAGTTCCAGGGTTGATGCTCGTTCCGCAAAGATTTTGTTTTTTTTTCTTCTAACTTTTCAGTACTTTAACGCCTTGTTATACGCAGTGCTCAGGCGGCTGAGAATGTCGGTGTAAGCGGCGCTTCGCTAAAAGCGGGAACTCGGCGTGTGCGTTATGTATCTTCGAACCGCGAAATAACACTGCGAATAAAGCCGTATTTGCGAACAATATATGGTTCGGCGAAAAGGACAGCATGGATATATATAACTTATTCACGCGAAGTCTCGGTTGCAGGACGGGTGCACTGGCTAGACGACCGGCGCGCCGATGGCAATGTGTGCCTGTCTCCATCACGAGCGGATTGAAGCAGCCTGCGAGTCGTATATGCAGTTCATTTTTGCCTAGACGCAACTGGAGATCGCTATCTCTCACCCTCCCCCCTTTCCCATCCTTTTCTTCTTTCCAGCCACAGTCGTCATGTTACAGTCTATCACCAGCGCCGTTGCACCTTCGTATACGGCGACTGTGTATTTTTATATGTATAGATTTTTTGGCGCTCCCGTAGGAACACTACACGGCTGGATGACGTATACAGGTAGTTCGGCCCTCGGAGCGACCGTCGTGTTGAGGCGTTTAGTCGAGGCCAAGTTCGAGGTGCGAACGCCGGGTATATTGTGCATGCAAGAGACAGGCTGACATTTTAGGACTTCTGTTGCGCCCTTCCCTTCTCCCGATCTTGCGCCACATTTTGTATAAATTGAATGTGTTATTGCCTCGTGTTATATATATATATATATATATATATATATATATCAAATCACTAAGAATTGAAGAAACACAACAGGATTTAATTCACGACGTTTCGGCTGGAGGACCAGCCTTTTTCGATCACGACGTTTCGAGAAAAAGGCTGGTCCTCCAGCCGAAACGTCGTGAATGAAATCCTGTAGTGTTTCTTCAATTTTTGGTGATTTGATATATATATATATATATATATATATATATATATATGTGTGTGTGTGTGTGTGTGTGTGTGCGTGTGTGTGTGTGTGTGTGTGTGTGTGTGTGTGTGTGTGTGTGTGTGTGTGTGTTTTCTGCTGCTTTATAAATAATTTTCTTTAAATGCAATTGATTGGCACTAGAAATTAAAAAAAATAGAAATATTCTCCTAAGCACCTTGGTTTTCGGTGACTGTTGGTCCTTCATATATAGGTTCGGTCCTTAATATATATATATATATATATATATATATATATATATATATATATATATATATATATATATATATATATATATATATATATATATATATATATATATATATATATATATATATATATAGCAGTTGGACATTTTTATCTACGTATAGTTTTGCTTTCAGGCCAAAATGTTGTCTTCCACGTGAAAGCGGTGTACGGAATGCAGGAAATGTCTGATACACTTTCTTCTGCGTGTAATCGACAGTAAGGACACAGTATGCATTGGAGACTGACAAATATTTGACGCGAATCTGAGAAGCTGCAGAGCGTTTTTGAATGGTGATGTTCCATTCAGGCAGTTTTTCCTTTTCCAGGGAATGTTAAATCTCAAATTGGGGCTAAATGGAATCCTGATCAGTTTCAATTTAATATTTAGCAGGCAATCAAGGGATTTTTTTTTTCTTTCTTGCAGATGATATTTTCGGTCTAAGATAAAGGTCACGGCCAGTGAAAGGCGCAAACACGGCTCTAAAGGCAGCAAAAAATAGGCGGAGTCCGGCGTAATCGATGCCAGTACGGAAATTCTTTCCTTACTATCGCCTTTCTCAAATACGATAGTTGCTACATTTGCTACTTGGCAAAGGTTCTGAAATACTACAGTTGCTGCCGCAGCTAGTTGGCAAAGGTTTCACGCGCCATCTCTTTTCAGGAGAGCAACGAAAAATATTCCAAGATAAGACTGGCATACGGCAATAAGCACTGAACCCCACGTTCTCCGATAGCGCGTTCACGCAATCGTTGCTTCTTTGTTCGGTTTGGTTCGGTTTATGGAGGTTTAACGTCCCAGAGCGACTCAGGCTATGAGAGACGGCGCAGTGAACGGCTCCAGAAATTTCGACCACCTGAGGTTCTTTAACGTGCACTGACATCGCACAGTACACGGGCCTCTATAGCACTTCGCCTCCATCGAAATGTGACCGCCGCGGCTGGGATCGAACCCGGGTCTTTCGGTTCAGCAGCCGAACGCCGTAACCACTGAGCCGCCGCGGCGGCACTTCGTTGTGAATTACTAACGTTTATGCGCGACAGCGTTGACGCTACGGACGCTTATGTTTAGCGGTAAAAAGTGGTGGGTTCCATTTCGAGTATTCCGTCACTTTCTCCCAGTATCGCATTTTTAAGCACGTCTTTGCGCTGAACGCAAAAAAAAAATAACTACGGTTTTAGCATGGTTAAACATAACAGAGGTGCGAAAGCATGTGTTTAGCCCTATTGGCTCATGGTCTTGATTTGCTTCATGGGTCTTCGGCACCTCTGGCAACGATATTAGAATCAGGTTAACTCTGATCGAAGCTAAGCTGATCTGATCTGTTCGCGCAGCAGATGGAAGTTGATGAAGACGACGATGTGTTGAGGACAACGACGATGTGCAATGCACAGCGCGAGGTTTTGTGGAGATTTTGTTGAGATTTCGTTGAGCTTTTGTTGAGGTTTTGTTGAGGTTTTGTTGAGATTTTGTTGATGGATCGCGATCGGCTGCGGCGAAAGCGCAGTGCTCTCGTGCACACTGTTCGCGCCGCCGCGTGTTCGAAACCCAGTAGCGGCAGTATTTCTGCACCCTCAACTACGGCACCTCCTTCTTCCTTTCTTCTTTCACTCCCTCCCTATCCCTTCCCTTACGGCGCAGTTCAGGTGTCCAACGATATATGAGACAGATACTGCGCCATTTTCCTTTCCACAAAAACCAATTATTGTTGTTATTATTATTAACACCCTCAATGCCAGGAACGCCAAAAGGTTCTTGGTTAGGTTTGACCCCGTTAGGTAGTGCTTTCATACTAATACGCGGGAAGTGCGGCTTTGGTTGTGACACCCATGCACTCATAGGTACCTCCAGTTTCATCACTTGTGCATGCTCCGCCGGAGTATACTGCCTTACCGGTTTATCTTGCCAGTTCAGTGCGAGCGCTTTCAACACACGATTTTTTTCTTCAGATCTCTCAATATGTGGAAGATTCTGAGAACGGGCGCGGAAAGGCCGTAAAAACCGAGAAAAATGATTTTGGTGGTTGTATTCTATAAAGCATGCAAATCTGTAGAGGCGGTCTTCACGAGTACTCGAGTCAAATTTAAAACCTCTGCGTGGACCGTATAATTTACAAATAATTTTTAAAAACTGCTGCTCGCAACCGATTAAAGAGACACCTCACTGCGGGTTTTTAGCCGTCCCAACCCCACTGACGTAGAGTGGGGAATTGGCGAGCATTCTCATCGGCATGCTCAAGTGACGTAGGCGTGATGGGGCGCGGTGGGGTGCAGTCCCGATCATTTTTATTTATTTATTTTTCTGGAGCATCGGCGTGTTTGAGATGAGGAGGAGAGAAGGAGCATCATTTCAATCGCCCATATCTTCGGTGTTAATTGAAACATTTAGATTATTGGGACCAAATCAGTTAAGGGGACAGGGGAACAGCGGGGCGTCTGCTCTAAAAGTCTCTACTGAAACTAGCTCTTAAAAAATTTGCGTTGCTGTGACGAGTGACGGAATGCCGATCACTGGTGCACTTTTCCTAACCTGAGTAAATATAATTTCATGTTTCCTTGAAGGAAAGAAGACAAAAGAAAGTGAAACTTTAAAAGGCGACGTGATCAGCGATGATAACTGACAACAAGAGCTACAAAATAATAATAATTGGTTTTTTGGGGAAAGGAAATGGCGCAGTATCTGTCTCATATATCTTTGGACACCTGAACCGCGCCGTAAGGGAAGGGATAAAGGAGGGAGTGAAATAAATAAATAAATAATTGGTTTTTTGGGGAAAGGAAATGGCGCAGTATCTGTCTCATATATCGTTGGACACCTGAACCGCGCCGTAAGGGAAGGGATAAAGGAGGGAGTGAAAGAAGAAAGGAAGGGAGAGGTGCCGTAGTGGAGGGCTCCGGAATAATTTCGACCACCTGGGGATCTTTAACGTGCACTGACATCGCACAGCACACGGGCGCCTTAGCGTTTTTCCTCCATAACAAGAACTACAAAGAATCGTGAAATTCTGTATAAATTGCCTTTGCTGTACCTCGTGGTACAAGGCTGCCGTCTGGAATCCGAGATGAAAAACATTTATTTCTCTTCTGTGGGCGGTTCTTCATTACATAGTTTACAGATAGCTCTACAGTGGCGTCATTTAATTCGAGGATGATAGGAAGCTTATTAGCGGAATTTGTGATGCGTCACGTTTTGCAGCACCCAATGCTTGCTCTCGTTTGACGCTGCGTCGAAACGCAAAAACTCGTATACAAAGCGAAACTTACCCGCCGCGGTGGCTCAGTGGTTAGTGCGCTCGGCTACTGATCCGGAGTTCCCGGGTTCGAACCCGACCGCGGCGGCTGCGTTTTCATGGAGGAAAAACGCTAAGGCGCCCGTGTGCTGTCCGATGTCAGTACACGTTAAAGATCCCCAGGTGGTCGAAATTATTCCGGAGCCCTCCACTACGGCACCTATTTCTCTCTTTCTTCTTTCACTCCCTCCCTTATCCATTCTCTTACGGCGCGGTTCAGGTGTCCGCCGATATGTGAGCCAGATACTGCGCCATTTCCTTTCCACCAAAAACCAATTATTATTATTAAGCGAAACCTTGACTGTAAATGTGTACGCGGCTATATAGCAGAGCAATCACTGTGATCACGACGCTGGAGATCCATGCTGCCTAAGGCAGACCACTTTTATTCATCTGTTTATTTTATTACGGACACTTGCCGTAAAGACATAATTTAGGCTCGCTGTACGCTACAGGAAATCATATGTAAGACCACTTGTAATTACGAACTGTCGCTATTAATTGTCGCATCGCCGCCTAAAACGACGTCGTCGATAAGAGACTTTGCACTGCCCTTGCCTTTAATCTGCCGCACCAAAATGCAACGGGAGTGGAGGAAAATGAGAAAAGTTAATACCACAACATGCTGCCGAACATCCTTCCCACCGCGCTCACACGCGCTGCCGCGTGTAGTGGCTGAAGGTTAACGAACGCTTTGCTTTCGGCGTCCCTGTCTTATCGGAGCAGCCATCGACGGCGTCGAAACGTGGCCTCGAAGGAAAAAAAGACCAAGGCTGCCAGATGAACGAAGCCTAATTAAGCCTTGCTTACCTTCCGTATACTAGCTGAGAAATCAGCGCTGCTGTCGTAAGCAGTCGTAAGCGTGGTCTCAATCATGGCGCTGGTGGGTCTCCTCTAATGACTGTAACCGTATGTCACTCATTCGAAGAGGAGATCGAGGCCTAGCGCACAAGCGCTAGTACTGTTTTGCTGGTCGTTTGCAGTGTATCAAGTCAGCAAATATAGTTATATGATTCCGGGATTCGTGCATGTGCGCCAGGCTGAATTAAAGCCTCTGAATTAACAGCTTGGCGCGAAACTTCAGTGCTTGCACGTTCCGCCGGTTTAACAATCAGCGGACGTGGTACCTCGACAGCGTCGTATAAACGAACGGCGGTAATAAACTTATTCAAGTGCACGCGGGTGAACTCCGCCGCCACGCAGTGTCAGCCAGCGTTCGCGGTTATCTTCAGACGGGAACGCAGACGAGACGTCCGTCGCACTTATCGCATCTGTCGAGCGCAGAAGGGCGAGTCCGTGTAGTTGCAATAGCACGGTTGGCGTCGGCGCGAACGGCATTCTGTTCGCGCTAGGCTGCCCGGCGGCTACGCGCGCCTCATCAAAATTCTTGGCGCGTGCGCATTGCCTTCGAAAGAATGTGCCAGAGAGGGAGAAGCCGCCTGAGTCGTGGGCTTCCTTTCCACGGATAGATTATACGAAAATAAAAAAAAGGGGGGTGGGGGGCGCTGGCATGCAGCAGCGGTCAGCACACATAGGTAAACCGGTAGCATTTTCGTGGTGTGAGCGAACAAAAAATTAAGTGTTCGTTTTTAGCGATACGCCCATTGAAGAGGTTATGTGTGCTTCATATTCTCGATTCACTTGTTCGGTTTTATTGCGAAAGATAAATAGAGTCGTGGCGCGTCATTTTTGTCGGCATCGCTGATTCGCTCTGACTGGCAGAGCAACAGCGACGCTTTTAGACTGCAAAAACAATAAGCAAAAGGGACCCGTTTAGTAAAAACAGAAAACAAGCACAGGACGATCAGTTTGGTCTTTTTGGTTGCAGTGATCCACGCCTAATCAGTTAGCTCGCTGCACTGTAGGCATTAATTATCTACAACCACACTTGCATAACTTTTAACGACGTTTTGCCACATAAAAAGTACGGAGTGCGGTGATTGCAATCGGTCAATGCGCACAGCAGAGTTTTTGGTGAGATTGGCTTTTTTAATTACCCGCGCCAGGCTCACTATAACATTCGATGGCAGTGCTACAGTGAACTAGAAGTATTGGTAGTTCACTGCAGCAGTGCTAATTCCACGTTTTTCAGTTCGAACGTGCTTCGCATTCGAGAAGTGAAACATGTGCGTCGGCAGAGTCAGTTTCGGTTTAAGGAAACACGGTGCACGGAGAAAACCTGTAGCAAGAGTACCGAGAAGAAAAAAAAAAAGGGGGGGGGGGGGGTGCGAGACGGAGAGATCAACTGTGTCGTCGAATCGGTGGCTTTTACCGGTTTTATATAATACAATTAAGCGGTCCGGTTGCTGTCGATCACATAAACGCGCAAGTCACTTCTCGCTGAAGAGTGTGACGTCAATTCGAAAGCCAATCACTCTGCCGTCGCACGTTAGCGAGGTTCCCGCGCGTTGTCCATGCCCTCACAGCGATGAGGCAACGGTGGCGCCATCGCAGGAGGGGGCTATGGTTGGCTGCTGCCGCTTCCCGCGAGAGGGAATGCAGGCACATGTGCGTTTTCAAGACGTGCTTGGGCCGATAAGCTCACTTGGGTTTGGGACATTCAGGCGTTGACATCGTCAGTGACCATGTCGGAGAAGACGACGTTTCACGAGGATGGCCTCACCGCTCAGCAGCTAATTGGATCCGGCGACGGGCTCACCTACAAGTACGTCTCATCTCCGACATAAACACCACTTGGACTGTGTTCAGCCTTTCCTTCCTACCTCCGATTTTAGCGCGTGATTATTTTTCTTTTGCGGCACTTTGTTTCCTTGTCCGGAGTACCTTCGCTTAGCGCAAGCAGGTCCGTCGTAGTCAACCCAAGTAAACTACCTTTGAGCCACTCCGCATCTTCACGCGGTTGCCAAGCGTCAGCGCTCTTAGGAGAGGCGGAAAACAACAAAAATTTGCTTTTCGGTAGATGTAGCCTTGGAATCAAAATAAAACAAAATTCTTTTATTAGTTTAGGAAGTAGCGCGAGCGTCGCGTACGTGCGGACAACCTCACCGGTTGCGTATTGCATGAAAACGTTCCTAGTATACCGGAGTCGGGTCTAGTCGGGTACTTACTGATGCGTTGTTTCTTCTCACTTTTTCGCTACGCGTCGCGACTTGTTTTCCGCGCCGGGTGAGGTCTTTGAACTTGACCCGAGACGATAAAATCCGTTGTGCTTGATCCTGCTTTTCCAGTATGTCGCGTTAGCCAGCTCCCGACTTCAACTCTCGCGTCCCGCGCCACATTCCCATTTGATAGATGAACGGGCAGCTCGCAGCTTTTGTGTTGGCCTTTCGACGACCTGTTAGCTGTGGCGCGCAATACGTTTCGTGTGCAAAACGCGATTCCGGCAGTCGTGAGAAGATGCGAGCAGCCATCCTCCTCCGACAGCTGTTGACTGGTAGCAGTGTAAATCGCTGCAGCTGCTGTCATTCGGCACGCTGGAACGTTTTGAGCGGTACGCGTTAATGGCAAGAAGTCTGAGAGGAGATTTCTGGCAAAAAATTAGTGTCATAGTTGCGAGCAGTGCTTAATTTGTTTCGTGAGTGCATCAGGACAGTGTAGCGATGGAGGTTAATTAGTTTCGTTAATCAAAACGCTGTTTAATAAGTGCTGTCGAGTGGTGGATCTTGTCAGCGTGGATATTATCGAAATCTGCTTCGGATCCGGTGAGGTGGTGCATTGAAGATGCCTATCCTGCCACTTAAGTAAGCCAGGCCCCTGTCTGGCTTGGTACAGATTGGGATAGTGGGCCATTCATTGCTGGTGGCTGGCCCTAACAATGAAGTGTTTGTAGTCAATTTCGACAGGAATCGCAGAAGTAGTGGCTCTCGTAAATAAATGTACTGGATTACAAAACACGTATATTCGCTAGCTAAGGGCAGCTGCAGCATCTTCAAACATCTCGTTGCAAACCCAAACAGAACCACTTGGTGTTTTGGGCGCAGTGGTGACGTGGAAACTATTGCACATTCACTGTACTGCAAATCGCCGCAGACATGCTGAATGCATAATGTTTGCTGCTGTACAACATTGAAGGCATGTTTGTTGAGTGTTGGAGAATAGGTTTGGTTATGTTGGTTTATTTTAGCTTTTGAAGTCCCTATTAAAAATATACAAAGTTATCGTTGATAGCATGGAATGCCAGATACAACACAAAATAAACTTCAATTCAATTCAGTTCAAAAGAGTGATGTTCACTATTTATTTTTGTGCTATGTGTAAAACCCTCCAAAAAGGTTATGTGGCAGAGATTCTCTTCAAATAGAACCTTACTATCAACACCAGATGTAACAAATCCTGAAGTACCTAGCATTAAAAAGTTTTTCTAAATTATTACTTTTGAAGCTCTCTTTTTAATTCGTTTTTTCCGTGGCAGTCACACTGTGCTTATATTGTTTGTCAAACATTTAATGTGAAGTGACAAATCTCACTTTGCTCGAGTGGTGTGTATGATCATGAAAAATGGGTTGGTATGGGGTACCTTAGCTTTCTCTCTCAGTATTGCCATGATTAATGAAAAAATGATGCGTGTAATTGAATAAGTGAAGAAAACAGGCTTGTGCAAAAGTTTGTGGAGGTAAAGCTAGCATTAGTGGCATACAGGGTACGTCGTGTTTCTTGCCAAAGCATGGCCTCCAAGACATGGTTGTGCAGTATGCATATTACCAGAGGGCATAGTTCAAGAAGAGTACTGCACGCTCACTTAGGCTAGAATGAACCACTTTGTTATGAGGTGGAAGCAGATATCACTTGCAGATCATCATAGCATGGACCATTTTAGTGTTTTTTGACACAACTGCCTTGAAAGCACTGTACTCTAGTATAGAAACTCAGTATGTACTGTTGGCAGCAAAACTTTACGGGATATTGACGTGCAGAAAAAAAATTGATCTTAGTGCATTGACGCAAGCCAATCACCTGAAATGCCTAAAAGTTTTATGGCTTTCATGTGATTTAACGTTGCAGAGTGACTCAGGCTATAAGGGACACTGTAGTTGAGGGCTCACACGGCTGCTCTGCGCATGCGTGCCTTTCCTCCTCCAGCTCCACTGGTTTAAGCTGCCAGCTCCTACAGCGCATACAATGGGCAGAACTGTCTACTTTCGCTTCTGCTGCCCCTCGGCCTTTCTTCTTCCGATTAGACTCTTTGCTATGCATCACAGCCTTTATGCTCCCATTTATAGCACATGGGGTTCTTTAATGTGCACTAATATCGCACAGCATGAGTCTCTAGCATTTCGGCTCTATTGAAATGCGACTGCCGTGGCTGGGATCTGAAACAACATGCATCTTCCATCTGCTGATACCAATATAATGCGACTGAGTCACCATGCAACACTCCCATAAACAGAACTGCCATATACTTTTGCTGCTGACTGTACATGCTGGTCATTCATTTGCTCTTTAAGACCATTTGTTGCACCGTGTACCAAGTTACTGATCAACAAAGCCTGTCCTTGAAAGGAAAGCCAGAGAGCTTAAAGATATTTAATTAACCTAAACACATAGTTTTTGTCTTGTTAGACCTGCTGTGCATAAGACTAGATGCATGAAGTATTTAAACAGAATGGGAAAGGCTGAACTAAATACTTGAATCCCTTGTTTCTGTTTAGTGGCTTTTTTTTTTTTACAATATGACGTCAAAGCAGGTATCCCATCCTAGAAGTGTGTGGTGCAGCCATAGAAGCAAGGGCTTTCCTTCAACGTCACATTTGCACTGTTATTGAGTGCTGCTCTTATTCCCTTCTGCATATCTGGCTCAAGCAGTCTTGACAAAGCATTCTGTCCCTCATACTTTTAGTTCCATGTGGAAACTTGTGAAATTTTATTCTTAGTAGCTGCATAGAAAGACGAAATAGTGCAAGATACAATATTTAATTTTAGTTTCACACCTGTTTGCAGCCCGTGCCAGCTATATGCATCTACAGGTGGCATGGTCAATAAAGAGCGGCACTGGGGGTCCAGCGAGTGGCTAGCATTTCATGCGAGTAGTGAAACCTTCTTGTCTGCTCTTGGCTTTAGCTTCAGTGTCGTGAATTTCATGCGCTTTAATAATTAAACTTTCTCAAAATAACTTGAAATGCCTGTGGTGTATATCCAACATCAAGTATTGAGCAGATACCATGAGGGATTTTCATGTTAACGCGAGCTGTTGGTTATAAGGGCTTGCAGGCAAGCGTACACGTCTGCAGCTTAGTCGCCGCAATCCGCTGATGCGCTTCCTCCATTATTTTTATCACAGTGACTTCCTCATCCTTCCCGGCTACATCGATTTCAACGCTGACGATGTCGTAAGTACTTTGGTTTTGTGACGGTTTTTGCTAGCAATGGTATGCTGCACTACCGGCACCCAGCAGCACTAACCTGCTGGCACCTTGCACACCTACTAGTACTAACATTGTGTTGTTGCATATTTGAGCTCGTATGTAAATGCATTCAAGTGGATTGCTTCATGTTGTGTAGCTGGAAGAATTTTTATTTGTGTTAGGTGCTAATTAGATTGCCCGGCATTTAATTCAGGTTTTTTATTCACATTGGAAACATGAGCGTGAAAGGTGCACGGGCAGGGTCAGTAGACTGCATTTCACACTTCGCTTATGGCTTGGAAGAAACTGCTACAATGGAGAATGCTCCCTTCTGATGTGTCAAGTATTTTTTATGCCCACTTTTTTTTAGTTATGCTAGCAATCCAGGTATGCATACCCCAGGATTAGTTTGTGAACAATATTATACTTTATTTGTAAAGTTTCTGCAATATTTTTCATACACATTGTGTGTAGCTGGAAGACAAAACTTCTTGCGGTGGACTTTTGTTAATTGATACTTCAAGTTTATTGAGACTGACACTTAATCCCATTGACCTCAGATGTATTATAAAGGCGTCCCTAAGTTCAAACTCTGCACAATTTTGAACTAATTTTCTATCTCCTTATAGTCCGAACTAAAGAAACCATACTATTATATACTATGCACAGTTTTAAAACTGCATAATAGTTGATGCATCATTAAACATTCTTAGATATTAGTTTGCGTTTCGGCATAAGAAGTGCTTGTCATTGGTGCAGCAACTCTGTATGAATGAAAAGCGTGTGTATTTGCAAGAGCAAGGCTCTTTCAGTGGGCTAGGATTTGTTCAGTTGTTTGTAACATTTTCGAAAGAGGTAGTAACAAACTTTATGAAGAATAAAGTTTTACTGACTCATTATCAGTTGAAAATGTATTAAGCATGGT
Source organism: Amblyomma americanum (assembly GCF_052857255.1). Taxonomy (NCBI): domain Eukaryota; kingdom Metazoa; phylum Arthropoda; class Arachnida; order Ixodida; family Ixodidae; genus Amblyomma; species Amblyomma americanum. The sequence goes on from NC_135503.1 coordinate 24,234,593, forward strand.
TCAATTGAGAAAGCATTGAAGTGCTTCTTATAGACCAGATAAACACTGCGGTAGCTGTTGATATGCTTTAAAGTCTGTTGTCCTATTTCTTCTTTTGTACACAGGACCTTACTTCCAAACTCACCAAAAAGATCACCCTACAAGCACCCCTGGTTTCGTCACCTATGGACACAGTCACAGAGGCTCAGATGGCCATTGCCATGGCGGTGCGTAGTTGATCATATGTTGGCCAAAGCTTTGAAATCCAGTTGAACACAAGTGACCAACTTGTTGCACTTTCTGTGCTTGCTTACACATTGTTTAGTTCTCGTATTGAACTGAAATGCCATCACCAAATCAGCTTTTATGCTGGAGTGTAATCTTCAGAGTTATGTTTGTGAAATGCATGTACATCGAGGCTACACTGTAATCTGTAATGGCATAATTAAACGGCTTCACCTCCTTCCCTTCAGTAGCGTTTATGCAGGCTTTGTGCTTCTGGTGTAGTATGTACTGCAACTAGCGCAATTGTGTCTGTGCCACAATTTCATTTTTTTAAAGTGCCATAACCTTTGTTGGTTACATTTTGAAGGTTTTAAAAAATTTGTGAGCATGTTTTAAACTTTCTTGTATTTAAATTTTGTCCTTCCGCACCTGTAACAATTTTTTTACCACTTTTGACTTCACTGAAGGTTCCTTTAACTGTTAGCAATGCACACTGCGATGTTAGGTGTTTTGTATGCATTTGTTAACCAGATTTTAATGCTGTGTCTCTGCAGCTCTGTGGAGGCATTGGCATCATCCATCACAATTGCACCCCTGAACACCAAGCCAGCGAGGTGAACAAAGTGAAGGTGCGCATCTGCTTCTTACACGTAGTGTCATAATGGAAGTGACTCTGGACAATGGAACTATTTTGGTAATCAGCAAAAGCAATTGTTTTACTGATGTGCTTGAAAAAATTGATCTTATGTGCTTGAAATGCTCAGTCTGACTGAAATCTCTTGCAGAAATACAAGCATGGTTTCATCCACGACCCAGTTGTGCTTAGCCCAGACAACTGTGTAGCGGACGTGTTTGAAGTGAAGAAGACTCATGGTTTTGCCGGCGTTCCCATTACCGACACTGGCAAGCTTGGTGGCAAGCTTGTCGGCATGGTCACATCCAGGGACATCGACTTCATTCCTCCTGAAGACCATAACAAGCGCCTTTCGGAGGTCTGGCCTATCCCTTTCTTGATGTGCTTGGCCCACAAATATCTGAAAACTGCAACATTTTTTTTAATCATGTGCCTTGTGCTAGATTACCACTGTCGCTTTATGCATCTTGTTCAGCTGATATCGGCTGTTTCAGCATGCTTCATGGTTATGTGAGCAAAGCGCACAGATTTCTGTTGGCAAATTAATTATTGAGTCTTTCTTTTGATGTTTTTTTTTTTTGTAGCCTGCTCATTACTGCTGAATAGCTTCATGTCTGTAAATTTTTTTGTTGAGAAGTCATTGAGGTAGAAATTCCACATTTTACAGTGCATAAATGCATCAGTGTCTGAAAGTGACTATCTGTTGAAAACTCTCCCAGTCCAACGCACCTGTGACTGTTGCTACTGGTCATTGCTGCTCATTGCGTTTCATATTGAAAACATCGACAAGGCATTCTGCTCTGAGACTGTTGCTACTGGTCATTGCTGCTCATTGCATTTCATATTGAAAACATCGACAAGGCAGTCTGCTCTTGCTGATGAGCTTGCACAAACTATTTAGACCTATTTCACGGGATGCATTTGTGACTGCACACCGGCCATGGGTGCGTTTGCCTGGGAACCTTTGATATAGGTGGTACATAGCACTGGGCTGTACAGAAGATTGTAAAATACTGCGCTTGTTGATGGTACTTGAAGAGTTGTGGCAGCGGTTGAAAAAGTTGTTGGCTGTGCACGTTAGAGCTAACTACTACTGTTCGACACAAGCCATAAACATCTAGTCAAACTCAGTGCTATTTGGAATGCTTATTGGCAGTCATTGTCCAAACCTGAAAGATTTTCACATTTCCTAATACCTTATGGAGTGAGAACAGTGTGGACAAGTTGATTATAGTACTGTATAAGATCTTTCGCATATCAGAGTGCACAAATTAAAATTTCAACATTTTTGAAAGCCTACCACAAGAGCTCAACTGGCATCTGTTGCTTTTTGATTAATTCCGTTATTTTGTCACCAGGTTTCTGTCCCCGTGTTATAGCAAACGAAAGCTAAAGAAATGTCTGGACGAGTAATGTGCCTATAACATGCTACCTACAGTGATTTGTAAAAACTGTTTGGCTGTGTGAGAGGTGAGAGTTGGGCACGCTTTGCATCATGATTACCGCTGCTCTCCACTTGACTATGCTCAGGTGATGACAAAGCTGAAGGACCTGGTTGTGGCGCCATCCAAGGTCACCCTGGCCGAAGCCAACTCCCTCCTCCAGAAGAGCAAGAAAGGTGACTTGAAATGCTACGCTCTTCCATCGTCTCTCATCATGGGAGCTCCCTTTGGCCTGCTTGCTTTCCCACCTCGTTTCTCTGTGCTCTGTCAGTTGTGCAACTGTGCTGGCCTTCGTGGCTCCCTAGAGCATCTCTATTTTGATTTACGGTAAGAGCCAGAGTGGAACTGCTGTTGTGAAATCCTGCTAGTGCTATATCGCTGCAGGCTGAATTCATATGTGCACTGAGTGTATCAAACCTGTAAGGAATGACTAGATTAGCGTTTGTATGCTGGTTGTACCGAATTGTTTTCTCAGTGTTGTGCATGTTAACACTGAGAAAATGATTCTGTAGTTGCATCTGTCGTTAGCCTTGTGTTGATTATCAGCTTTTGTTTGTCTGGTCTTATAAACAGAGTAGTACAGTCAACTCTTCATTTGAGCATCCAGTTTATTGGTATGGTTACTTTGGTTCCATTAACATCAAGTGCGCCTTCGCGGTGGCTCAGTGGTTATGGTGCTTGGCTGCTGGCACTAAAGAAGCGGGTTCGATCCTGGCTGCGGCGGTCGAATTTCGATAGAGGCGAAATTCATGAGGCCCGTGTACTGTGCGATGTCAGTGCACATTAAAGAACCCCAGGTGGTCGATATTTCCGTAGCCCTTCACCACAGCTTCCCTCGTTGCCTGAGTTGCTTTGGGACGTGAAACTCCCATAAACCATAAACCAAACTAACGTTACGTGTATTGTAAGTGCCCTGCTTAATTAGACAAAGGTTCGGTCCCCTATGGGTTGAAGTTGTTGAGAGTTGACTGTAGCATAATGTGGCCTTTGTGAGAACCGCTTCCCACTGATGTTTAGGCGAAGTGAACTCTGCATACTAATGTTAATACATGCTTCTATGCAGAAAGTTAACGTCTTCCAATGTGAAACCCACAGGTATTCATCATTACTGTGTGATTGTGGCACAGCGGGTCATGTATTTTCTCCCCACTTCTTTTTTCCTTTGGACAGGCAAGCTCCCACTGGTGAACCAGGAGGGAGAGCTGGTGTCACTGATCGCACGTACAGACTTGAAGAAGAGCCGCAACTACCCGCTGGCCTCAAAGGATGAGAACAAGCAGCTGCTGGTGGGTGCCGCCATTGGCACACGGGAAACCGACAAGCCCCGCCTCGACCTCCTCGTTCAAGCAGGTGTTGACGTCGTCGTGTTGGTTGGTATCTCTTACGCTTGTGTGGCCGCATGCGTGCTCCTTATGCTGGCACAGAAATGCAATCCACTCTTAAGGGGGATTTCTTTTTTAGAGTGATGTATTTGGGAGTCAAGTCAGTGGCTGACTACACTTTCAATCCATCTTGAGTGCTCAGAGCGGTGGACATATTCCCTTCAGGCGCCAATTAAATCTGCTGAAAGGAAAAATCTTCTTTTGCATAAATGACTATCAGTAGACTAAGCAGAAAGTGATGCGCAAAAAATTACGCAAAAATATTCATATTTAAGCATATTTTATTCGCGTCCATATTTGTGGACATAGTGCCTTAAACCTGATACATGAACTTAGACGCTGCTACATTTGCTTGCCTTTTCTAACTGGTCATTAGACATGAATAAGTGTTTAGCTGTGAGAATATATGCTTCAGGGAATTATTCTGGAGTTCATGACTTATAAAACAGATAAAAGCAGTCATTCTGTGATGACAGGCAGAGAAAAAGTTCGTATTTCGAGCACTGAACGTGGCTTTTCGATGTGCAGCCTTCTTGTTGGCACCATTGTGTAATTAACGTGTTCAGGAGTTGGGGCCAATGGTTGCTTCCATCATAAGTATTGCTTCAAGTCCGGCTGCATCGAAGGGGTCTCGAGTGATCTGAGCACAGGTGGAAAGGGAGGGAGAGCATCTTGCTGCCTGTTTTACGCATGGTTTTTACAAAAATGAGAAATCATTTTTAAAGGTTGCTGTTTGCTCAATTTATGCCAGAGACCTGAAACAAACTCCCCAGAGACCTGAAACAATCTCCCCTTGGTCTATCAAAGTGCTGATTGTTGTCTTGTTTTGTAGCCTTGGAGCTAAGCAGCCAGCTCTGAACTGACCATGGTGTGAGGGCACGGGTTCCTCTTTTTTATCCCCCCTTGTGTAGCGCTGCCACTTTGTATTTTTCTCCGTCATGGGTTTCATACAAAATGTAATGATTCTTGCTAAAAACTGCAGCGAAATTTTCAAAGCGATAGAGAAAAAAATGTTCTGACCGCCACTGAAAATGGTTGCTTCCTTCAGATTCATGCGTTATACAATCTAGCACAGATGGTCTCAGATCCATTTTTGAATATTGGTAGCAGGCCTAAAACCCTCCTAGACCTCCCTAACTTTAAGCATTGGTCATAGCACGCTGTGTTTGTCGGCTGCGGCTCGGCTAAGTGGCGGTTCTTTGTGACCATCTGCGGGTCTTAATTGCTCAGTCGGCCACACTTCTTTGGAGGTGCTCCTCCATCGGCTATTTTCATGAAAAACGCTTCAGCGCTGGTGTCGTCCAACGTTCTTTTTGTGCAAGCATAGTTTTCAACGCCCGTAAGCAGTAAGCCCATTTCGTAGCATGTGCACAAAAACAACGGTGTGTTTTGGGTAGAAAACACCACTTAGATATTTTCGGCATTAAGGCGCCATGTCCATGTTTGTGGACGCACCACTCTGAATGTCCACCGCAGCACTTTTCCTTTGTCTATGACGATGAAAATTGGGTTGTTTCTACATTAACTTATCGACATGTTCCGAGCCCTACATTGCATCATTCACAGTCATTTGTAAAGATAGAATGCAAAAAGAAAAACTATTTACTCGTCCCACCAAAAAATGAAGTTGTGTACATATTTTCTTTCTTTGTACAAACGCACTTTGCTGTAGCTGCAGGAGATGGTGCCACAAACTTGACAGGGAGGGTTAAAATGGTAAGAGCGCGGCATTCAAAGGTGGAATTTTCGCCTTGCGTACGAAAATATGAGGAGGCTTAGGTCACATCCACACCTGTTAACACAGCTCCTGAAGGGGATATGAGGTGCATATAAGTTATGACGTACACATGTGATATTGGGCTTGAGGCTCACCGTTGGTAACACTGGCACTGCTAGCGATGTGATTTGGAATGCAGAAGCAAGGGATGTTGCTTCACAAAGCCAGGAGCAAACATAGTTGGGATTTGGCCACTAGTTTACGTGATAGTGATCTTTTATTTTCCCTGAACTCTTCTGACATTGTCATCAAAATATGATGCTGACCACTTTAAACCAGCTTGAACTTTCTGAGTATTGAACCTAAAAGCAAATACAAACCATGCAGCTAAACTCGAGAAAAAAAACCTCGAGACCAATGCTTGGTGGTTTGAGCAATGGGGAAAAAAAGAATGGCATGGGCTAAAGAAACCACCAAGTTCTACAGCCGATACTTGAATACTATGAACATGTCCCATCAGATGGTCAGAGAAAGCAGTACGAATGAGCTGAGTGAGATAAAGCATGTTTGAAATTGTTGTCTAGTAAATGGTCATGAATACTTGAAAATGCTTTGAATGTTCCGCCTTTGCCTGCCTTGTGAACTCAACACTAAACCACACCGATTGTGGTGCTCCACACGCAAGTTGCTGCAAGTGCCACAGTTTTTCGTTTTGCTCATTTGGAGTGATTTCATTTGCTCGCATTTGTATATTGACCGGCTGCACCATTGAACTCAGAACTCTGCTTCACTTTCATGCAGGCTTTCAGATTTTAACTCTTTCGTAGTTTGACATGCCAAGTTCAAAGACCGCAACTGGATTGTGCTGGCGTTTGTGCAGTGTGGCTGAAAATATCTGTATTGATACTTAAGGCCATTGTCTTGTGAGCATAACTAAGACACCCCAAGCTGTATGCCAGCTTATAAGAATGAGACATGAGGTATTACTGAAGCTGGCTGTTTGGGTGGTAGATGGCTCTTGATCCTACATACTGCTTTGATGAGACTCTTAGTGGTAGACAATCACAGTGTGACCTCACAGTCACTAATTTAAAACTTTACATTAAGAGCGGGGGAGTCTCATTAAATGCATCTAATGTTGTAGCCAAAACTTGGGCAGTTATTTCTTTCAAATATCACACGTTCTTATGTAACACAATGTGAATTAACTAAAAGAGATGTTTCAGAAACCTATAAATGACCATGACTCGCCACTTAGTTTACCATTTTGCTTTAACTGAATTTCTGTTGTCAAACTGGGACTGGACATTGTTTTATGGACATTGTTGATGCAGGATTCTTCACAAGGCAACTCTATCTACCAAATCTCCATGGTGAAGTACATCAAGAACAAGTACCCAAACCTGCAAATCATTGGTGGAAATGGTAGGCCTCTTTTTGTCATCGCACAAACACAAGGAATATTCTTTTCATTGTGATTTTATGCCACTTTCATATTGCCCACTCACATCTCATGTGTACCATTTCATAGTCACAAAAAAAAATTCAGAAGTGACGATTACAAAGGACTAGTCATCATGCAGCATACAGCAATCCCTCGTTATAACGAAATCACTTTACTCGAAATATCGCTTTATTCGAAATTTCTTCAAGTTCCAACCCACCAAACATGTGCATTTTAAGCTACATTACTCAAAGCGCACGAAGAGCTTGACCCGCTTAGAGCGAAGCGGCGAGTGGAAGCATCACCGGCATGGCGGCGACCCTTTGAGCATGCAGTGTCAAATTAATACCGCCGACGAATTAGTCTTATGCAGGCACAGAAGAGGCCACAAGAGTACCAAACCTACGACCGATGACTTGCCTAGTAATGAGTACCAAGCAAGTGCCAAGTGCTCCCATCTGTTTAAAGCGGATGCGAACGGAAGTGCACCTGAATCAGTCACAACCGCATTGCTGGTGTCGCCTGTGATAGAATCCAAATGAAAATAAAATTTTCATGACGCTTTGCGATGCCAGAAAACCGTGGCCTCATGGATGCCGAAAAGTGGCCAAAAGACTGCGGGCAGACTTGCGCCGTAGCATTCCATGGTGCTCGGCTCGGTGAGCAAAATTTTACCACACTAAAGAACATTTCTGGCACTGAAACATGCCAAAAAGCACAAAAGAAGCGTCCCTCCGATTATGATGAGCCCATTCACGCTTGCGAGTCGCGAGCGAGGTGAGCTTTCGGCAGCGAACTGAACTGCTCCCTGGCTGCCGTAGTCGTCACTAAACCTAACCGTTTCACATCGGTCAAAGCAGACGAAACTCCTGAAAGCGCGCAAACAACGTTATTCCCGAGAGTTTTCGCTTCAAATGTTTCTCTTCAAATGACAAGGCAACCGGCAGGTTGCGCTTGCATATGCGAACAATGGTGTTGTCAAGCTTCTGCCTGGTCGCAAGCGACTGCTGGTCGCACGCCCGTTAACATGTTCGACGCGGGGAGCTACGTTAACAAATCGGGAAGACGACTTTGGGGAAGCCGGTCTAGAAATTTGCTTGCCGCTCGTCATAATCGGCCTGTATCGCAGTAAAAGACCGCCCCTAGCTTAGTTGCACTTTTCACAATGCAAATCGACCGATAACTTGCCGAAAACACGAAAAATCCGAGCGTCGCCAGCGGCGAGTCAGACTGTCAACATGGCGGGTCAACGCAACCACGGTGTTTCCCCAGCGATTTTCTCGAGCTGGTCATGCTCGATTCACGCCTTCCGACCAGACGAACTTCTAAATGCGTAGTAGGGTCATTGAATTTTGTTCCCAGACATCTGTCAACTGTGCGGACGCGACGCTGCGCGAACATCGACACTTGAACCGTAGAATTAGCACAGTGTCGTCAACAATGGTGCTCCGAAAAACTCGCCCAAAAACTTCATTGCAAACTTCACAGCTACACACCTCGGGGAAAGAAAGAAACTGCCCAGTAATCATGCGAATCTCCTACTGCAAAACTGTTCAGTTTTCACGACCGCGCTGCGTACCTACAATGAGTGGCTAATCGTTTTTTGAGCATAACAAACACAACCTCAGATTCGAGCCACGGCATTTCTGTGACCCCCCCCCCATGAAAGCGGCCACTGCCTTCGAAATACCCTGAAATACCCCCATAAAAGCGGCCACTGCCTTCGCGATTCGAAATACCCCGAAGGTTGAATGCATGGGCGATGACCTCGGCCTCGTGCAATGCTTGGTCAGATTGAGCAGGGGTTGCACGCGCCCAGTAATTGAACTTGAAACAGCGAAAGCTCACTGCCTCTTTTGCACCTGAATAAAGTTTTGCTTCACTGAATATATTGTATTTTGATTTCCCCGCCGTTTGGGCGCAATTAAAGATCGGCTGCTTTAGATTTTCTCGGGTGGTCGCTTATATCGAATTACCTCTTATAACGAATTTTTTCGCCGTCCCGCTGAATTCGTTATAAAGAGGGATTACTGTATTTTAATTTTTGTGTAAGTTACTGTCAGGATGTTAATGCTTGAGGAAAACTATTTTTCACAAATCTGTCAACCTTTCCAGTCCAGCTTGCTCCTTGGGGAATGCACTTGCAAACCCCTCATTTGCTTTTAAGCTTTTTAAAGGATGGATATTTTATGCAAATCATTATATTTAGAACGTTTTAAATGTTTAACAGAAAGGGTACTTTTTCAGTGCTGTGTTTGGCATGTGATTAGCCCCAGTTCTTTATGCACCATAAAACTCTACATCAACTTCCTTTGATCTTAACATTAGTGGCATTGTGTGATTATTGACTTGGAGGAAGAATAATGTACAATGTAGACTACTGCAATACTTGGGCTTCTTTATAGTATTTAATCTTGTTCATCGGATTTCGTAACATACACACTGGGTTTATGAAGCACCTTGAGGGCTTCCTTATCTTATTTGTGACAAAAATACTGGGCTTGTGGCATTTGTTAAACCTTTGTGCGCAGACTTTGAAAGCTGTCCCTCATGGCTCCTTTTTTTTCTTTTTTTTCTGCTTGCTGACCTCATTGCTTTCCTTGCAGTTGTCACTTCTGCTCAGGCAAAGAACCTCATTGACGCCGGAGTTGATGGACTTCGTGTTGGCATGGGCTCGGGCTCCATTTGCATCACCCAGGAAGGTGTGCTTCTGCGTCCTTTTGCGTTGTTCTTGAGTGTAAAACCATTTGCCTATATCTTGGCATTTTAGTGAAGGTGGCTTAAGGGCTCTGGCGGCTGCAATTCCTAGAGGCCCAGCTTTTAATAATTGCAGGTGCACAATGCTGCTTATAGTATTTATATCCCCAATTTCATACTTAAAGTATGAACTGTCTCCTTTCAGTGATGGCGTGTGGAAGGCCACAGGCTACGGCAGTGTACAAGGTGGCTGAGTACGCCAGGAGGTTCGGGGTGCCCATTGTTGCCGATGGTGGTGTCAGCTCCGTGGGGCACATCATCAAAGCCCTGGCCCTCGGTGCCTCTACTGGTATGTTTGTGGTGCCTAAAAAGGGAACAATTTTCATTGTCGCTCACTTGACTGCAGCCACGCAGCTGGCTTGCCTGGGTACTGATTAAAGGACATGTTTGTTGCAGTGATGATGGGTTCCATGCTGGCGGGCACAACTGAGTCTCCCGGCGAGTACTTCTTCTCTAACGGGGTGCGCCTCAAGAAGTACCGTGGCATGGGCTCCCTCGATGCAATGGACAGCTCCAAGGACAGCGGCAGCCTCAACCGTTACCACCAAACGTCAGTACTTAGCTGCACTCCATTGCACTGTTGATTGCCACATCTCCAGTTCACACTTTGTTCATCTTGAGGCTTACAGCTTAACCTGAGGCTTGTGGCTTAACCTCGGGCAGCTTTTGCCAGAAATTTCTCCCATGCTTTTGTCAGACGCAGAATGCGAAATCACATGTATCCCAAGATTTCGGTACGCACTAAAGAACCGATTCGGTTCCTACATGGTCAGAATTAACCTGGAGCCCCCTACTACAGCATGCCTCATAGCCTATACTACGTCATGCCCAGGTCCAGCTTTGGCACATAAGAATTCACTAGTAGTTTTTGTATAGACTGTACTGATGGTAGAAGTGATTGCTGCTAATATATGGCAAAACCTTATAGCTGTCGAGTTTCTCCAATTTTTTTCGTCATAGACTCGCGACCTAAGCAGAATAACATGTATTGTAAACTCTCTTTGAGTTCATAGCATGGTGTATTTACCTGAATGTAGCGCTGCCACGATTGCAATGCGAGGGTTGCTTTTGATAGCATGAAACAGGAAAAAATGTACACAAATGCAGTGTGAGTAATGGGACCACAGTGAACTGAAAGTTCGGTATAAGTTAAATGAAGAAAAGCACCTCAGAAATTGGCATTCCTATACCTCAGTTGCCTTCTTAACATATTACAGCAGTTGCTACTGCTGTTACTACATGAAGGTTTTGTGTGCCTTTCCTATCTCAAGAGAGCTGCACTGAATATTCCCAGATAAGGCTGACACAAAGAAACCTGTGAGAGTGCGTTTTCACTTTTAGTATGAACCCCAAGCTCTCAGTGTACTCATAGTGGATTACTGCTGTTAACATGCAACATGGGTGGCGCTGCGGATGGTGAGGGTGTCCGCTTGTCTTTAATGGAATGAAATGAAGGTCTTTACATCTCATATGTTCTATTGCATGTTCCTCGGGATGAAGCATCTAATTCACATTTTGTGCACAAGTGCGTCATCTCTGGTGAGGTTCTCACAGCGCTGCCGCCGCTCCTATATATGATGCATTGTGCCGGTCTCTTTAGTTGAGTTTTGCTGACTTGTAGCTTTTGTTGGCCTGTACAACATTCAATTTTTTTTTTTTCGGTTCCCGAGGCTGGGAGTTATGGTAGGATGCATTACTGGATGAGTTGGTCCATATCAATTCCATGTAGACGGGCTGCGCAACACAGAGCTAACCTTCCTTTATGATCATATTTGTTAGTGTTTCAGTCCCCATACAAAAAGGCAACTGCTGCCTTATGATTCCACCCACTCAAAGACTAATATGGGCAATTGCCAAAACAAGCTATTGAGAATGCACTCATAAAATCTTGTCCATATGCCTTTTAGGTTGGCTTCAATTTCAAGGTTGCAAAGTTGAAGGTGGCTCGTTTTTCCGATGTGGTTGTGCTGGTAATTGCTGAATCTCCGATAAAGAAGATAAAGTACTAAGTACTAAAGGTAAAAGCTAAGTACTAAAGAATTAAAGAAATTCACTTTTCACACAATCTGAGAATGGTGGCAAAAAGGCGCGGTCTCCCAGTGCTATTTTCAGCGCTTTGTAAGCTAGGTCGCTAATGCACACATACAGTTAAAACTAGATTCAGCAAAGTCAAGAGCAGTCTCGAATTGTTTTGTTAAATTGGCAAATTCGTAAAATCGACGAAGGTATTTTTCCGCTGCTCCAAATACAAAATCACAACGTATCAGCACCGAAAAGCTACCATGGCATCGCAGTTTTTGATAACTCGTGCCTGTGTATATGAGAAGTCCGTGAAGGTGGCCCGAATCACTTGTGCATGAAAGCGCCATCTTTTAAAACGGATCCAAGGTTAAGGTGGAAAGCGCGACCGACTGCAGAGTCTGATTCTGTGCAGCGGCGCAGCTTGCAGTCCCGTCAAAAAACAAGGGCCGTAACTTAAGCGCCTAGATGTTACTGCTGGCACGCTGCCAACAAGCTGCGAGACATCATGGGCAAAATAAGAGAGAAATCACCTCTTTTTTTACTCATTTCTTCCCAGAAAAACGTCGTTAAATCAAGTTTGGTGGTAGCTTGTTTCGTTATTTTGGGTTATACATTAAGCCATATGAGTACTTGCCAGGGAGTCAGAATTTGTTCATTAGATCGAGAACTTCGTAAAGTTGGGTTCCATTAAAGGTTTTAACTGTATTGGGAAAAGCACCACCAAAAAGAGACACTGCTGCGGCTTAAAACACGACAACCCTTGGATAGAGTGCAAAATCTGTTTGGTAGATATATCAGATACCCTTGACACGTTGCAAGGCCTACGGATACCAGATTTGCCGCTGTATCAATATACCGTATTTGCCCACGTAATGAACACACTTTTTTTTTATCTTGAAAAATTTGGGGAGTGCGTTCATTATGCGGGGCAAAATATCCAGAACAATTGTAGTTTTTGACTGCCAAAGTAGGGGATGAGTTTATTACATAAGTGCGATCTTTACATGAGTAAATATGGCACACGTTCTAGAGCATGATTTTTAAATTGACAATCAGACTCAGTGTAACATGCCAGCTCATTGCTTGCCACACAAATGCAGGCCTCTTTTAAAAGATGTTAAGATGTTAGGCAGAGGCAAAAATGGAAAAGCAAGAGAACTGCTTGCAGCCTATTTATTGGGAAGGAAAGAGCATACTGCATTGGTGACACGCATTTATCGGGCTTCATAATAGTGAAGCACATTTTTTTGTAACCAGGTTGATGCGATTTCTTCCTACCTGCATCCTTCCATACTGGCAATGTATATATATATGTGCCTCCAGTAAATATCAGTTGTAAGTTTGCACCCGTCTCATCGTGTTCTCTTGTGTACGCCTGTATTGCAAAATCTATCTACCTTTAACTGGTAGTTGAGCGGTCAGCCTATATGATGTACTGACCAATGTGCAAGTAAATATAATATAATCTGTACAATTGCTTCTGCATAAGATTCGCTTGTAGTACAACACAAGGAGTGACTTTTTCTATTATCAGTACACAAAGCTTGTGTTACATTTGAGTAAATACAATATTGCCTGATGATTAGCAATTTCGTGTTAGGTTGATGTTGAATTTTTCTTGGGCTCTGGCTAAGCATGGATCATTGGGTGCAGTTATTTTGTTGTGGCTCTTTTTTTTTTGTTTCTAGAAAATCGGTTCATTTTGGGCCTCACTTCTGCTATTTCGTGGTGTGTAGGCACATATGTGCCACTCTCAAGATAACATGCTGTTAGTTAATAATTTGATTTTGGCGTGAAACATTGTGTCATTTAGCCAGATTTATATTATGCTGACAAAGCGTAACGTGAAGCTCTTTTTTTTTTTTATGTGCAGCGACCAGGATAAGGTCCGGGTAGCCCAAGGCGTGACAGGCACCATTGTGGACAAAGGATCAATCCACCGTTACGTGCCGTACATCATCACTGGCGTCAGGTTCGGCCTCCAGGACATTGGTGCCCGCAGTCTAGATGTGCTCAAGTAAGTTTGCTGCCCTTGGTAGAGAGACCTCCTGACAGTTAAGGCAAGAACTGGTGTACACCACAGGGACAAGAGTATTTTTAAATTTTTGTTAAATTTTGTTTAGTATGCGATTATTTTATTGGTTTTTCCATTTAAAGTCGAAGTAACACTTTATGTTGTAGAAACATACTTGGAGTGCTCAGTGTACAGGCAGCGAGCAATCCGACAGCACCTCGGTATTTTGCCAATTTTTTTTACCGTAATTTCTTCAAGTAAATTCAAGAAATATTTACACCCACTGTCTAGATGCTCGTATTTGTCAGCATATGCATGGCCCATTATCCATTAGGATGCAATTGCCATTTGGCTCTGCAAATGGGTCTTAGACCATCTGTTGCATCTAAAAGGCCCACCTAGGCACGGGAAAACACTTCCTCAGTGGCTTGATGGCTTTAATGCCTATGCATAGCTTCAGTTAGGTACGATCTGAATACTTCTATGCTCATGTTTTGCTGCTCGTTCCAGATCTTCAAAGAACACTCAGGCTGGTGCTTCAGGGGGATTCTAATATGGTACTCCTAATTTTTCTTGCAGGACAAACATGTACTCAGGTGACATCAAGTTTGAGAAGAGATCTGTCTCTGCTCAGGCTGAGGGTGGAGTGCATGGCTTGTACTCGTAAGTGGTTCTTGTCCTTTGTTACTGAGCTTACTAAACATGGAGTGCTTCTGTCTTTCGTTGCCAGCATTTTTCTTTGGGGTGTGTCCAGACTTGTGTCAGAGCTGGCTGTGAACATTGTTCCTGCAACCACTTTGTAATCCCTTTTATCTGCATAGGGCTGCAACCTTGAATCAAGTAGAATCTCGATTGTACAACTTTGAGGGGACCACGCGACATCGTTATATAATCCGCGCATCACATATTGAGAAATCTCGAATTGATGCATTCATGCAGTAAACGCACCTGGCTATCAAAATGTGATATATTTCTTTTCCTCATGTATTATGAAAAAGCCCTCGTTTTTGTTCTGTGATAATTAGTACTGAGACCATGCAGTGAGAAGGCATTTTGGCATTGATGTGCGGATAGGCACGCATGCGCTCCCATCACTGTGAGTTAAGTAGGCATGATATGCACCTCGAAAATGATTTGGGCAATGTGCCAGAAGTACGGTTGCTTCAACTTTTCAAGGACGTTTTGCAAGGCGCGGCACAAGCGTGCGAGGACCGTTTCTTTCTGTTCACTCCATCTAGAACACCCCATCATTTATAGGTCATCTCGCAGCACTGTGTAAGTTATAGCTCTCCTGTCCAATGAGGGCCAAGGAAGACAATAAACAGTCCCATAAATATTTGAGCACTGTTGTGACTATTTTTCAGTCAGTTATTGCAGTAATCCAAAAGGTAGTTCAGGACTATGTTTTGAGATTACCGTATTTACTTGCGTAATTTGCACACTTTTTTCTTTAAATTAAGGTTTAAAAACGGGTGCACAAATTTGAGATTTTGCAAACATCACCTAAAAAACTATAGAGGTCATAACGCACGCTATATACCATATATTGCTTCCTATACGGTCAACATCCCAACTCTCACACCTCGCTGGCTGAACAGATAGATACAATCTCAAAGCCCACAGTCAGGGGAAAATGGAGACGAAAGGTGATAAAACGGCTTTCTCGCATGTGGCCTGGCTGTCTAGGGGTAAACCGAGCAGCATACGATTTTTGCTAGGTCCGGATTCTATCGAGCGCCGAAGGTTACCCAACAGTTATCTGGGAAAGCTTGGGTAGTCTCATGAATAGGGGACGCATAATCGAGGTTCCACTGCAGTTCAAAGTAGCCATATCAAATTTTGTTTATTATGGGGGTAATTACGCGTTAGCATCCACTCGAGTGCAACCATACATCTACAAAGAAAAGCTCTGCTCTCAGAAACTATGCCATGCAGAAAAATATCTTCGTCTAGGGCTCAGTCCCGTGACCGCCACCTGCCCAGGCCAGTCACTGTACGAGCTAAGCTAGCCGTGACAGCGTGTACATGGCATGGTGAATTTGAATTGATCTACTCGAAATAGGAATGGTGTTTGACCCATGTGCTTAGGAGAATCGCTCCCTGGAGTTGCTAGGAGTTAGGAGTTAGGAGTTGCTCCCTGGAATGAAATCTACTGCACCCTTGTGATTCCCCAAAACACATTGCACTAGCAGTATTCAAGTTGCTGTGAGCCTCCTCTAGGCTTTTTCTCAATAAAATTTAACTAGCAGTAGAGTTTCTTCATTCTCAATTTTCTCCTGCTTGTTTTTCATCCAGGTTTGAGAAGAAGCTCTTCTGAGAAGCCAGGAGTGCCTCGCTCAAAGGCAACAAGTCCTCCAACGCCGACACGCCCATGCCGACAGACATTCCTGCAGGCCACCAATGTCAGGCAAAGACAGCAGCAAACAGAAGCCGTGCCACCTGGAGAGGAAAATTGTGGATACAAGGGTCGGAATAGTGCTGAGCACATTTCTGCTGCAGCCAAGTCGGATAGTGCATCGCCCGGTTCATATTTTGCAGTTTTTTTTACTTGCCCATATGAAACGAAAAGGATCCAGACTGTTGACTTAGTTTAGTTGTTAATGTGCTCATTTATTTTCAGCACGCTACACATGTTATATTTTGTTTACATTCCAAAGCTCCTGAAGAGCTGAACTGTACTTATATTTCATCTGTTCAGGCCAGTTTACTGGTTTCCTTTTATGATAAGTTGTCTATAGGCAAGCGATACTGACATACTCTGAATCTTCTCAAAAGCTTGGGAACATTCGCGCCTTTTTTGGCTGCGAATTGGAGTTTAGTCGCTATATCAGCGTTAAGCTTAGTTAATGCTGTTTGTTCGATAATAATTATCTGTTGGAATTTTCATTCTTTTTTTTTACTTGCGGGCTTTGCTGCAGTTAGATATTTTCTGAAACCTGTACAGTCAGCGAAGCACAGAATGTGCAAGGCACGAGGCTTGTTTTCGAGGCAGCTGGAAAGCATTCTGAAGTTGATCGCTGTACCTACCGTTTCGTTATTTTTTATATTGTGCCATCTGAATAAAGTTTACAAGCAATCTGATTTTCTTTTCCTCTTGAATTTGCAGCTAGTATTTGTGCTGCTATGCATTTAATGAACTGGAACCTGTTAGAACTGTTTTTTTTATAACATAGTACATAGCCCTGCTCTCATGTTTAATACATTTTTTTCGAACTAAATAACTGAGGTCTTTCCTTGCGGATCTGCAGTTACTCTTGCAAGGCAGAACCATGAGTGTCTAAAGGAGTGCCACTTTGGACATTGCATCAGGTTTAGAGATGTTTCTAAGAGGAACAGAGCTTCATTTCATTGCTGCTATTTCATAATTTGTTGTCTTTGTGATAGCTATGGAAGTTGGGCGGATAGAGGTTTTTGCCTAAGAGCTCTGTACAGTTTCATT
This sequence comes from Amblyomma americanum, assembly GCF_052857255.1. NCBI lineage: Eukaryota > Metazoa > Arthropoda > Arachnida > Ixodida > Ixodidae > Amblyomma > Amblyomma americanum. The sequence goes on from NC_135503.1 coordinate 24,251,648, forward strand.
TACTGTTCGCCTGTTTTCATCTTGCCAGCTTTATCTAGGACATTTTGTTGTTGCAGGCTGCCGCGGTTGCTCAGTGGTTATGGTGCTAGGCTGCTGACCCGAAAGACACGGCCTCGATCCCGGCCACAGCAGTCGAATTTCGATGGAGGCGAAATTCCAGGGGCCCGTGCAATGTGTGATGTCAGTGCGCGTTGAAGAATCCCATGTGGTCGAAATTTCCGGAGCCGTTCACTACAGTGTCCCTCATGGCCTCAGTTACTTTGGGACATTCAACCCCCATAAACTAAAAATTTTGTTTCAGGAGTTTTTCATTTCTGAAAGATGATTTACTCCCTTAACTGCTGGCAGAAATCAGCCGTGGTACCAGAGTACGTACTAAAGGTATGAAACCTTGCCAAAAGCAGGCCTTATTGGCACCTTAATTTTTGTCCATATGCAAGCCTGCCCGGTTTTTTCATTTTTGTACTGGATTATATGCTTCAAAGATGACTCTTGCAACCGTGCCTTTCAGTATGGTACTCATAGGTGTGCTCACTCAGTGCTGGCTAATTGGCAGTTGTGGTGAGATGGAGCAGCATGTTACCCTGCTTGATGCTTGCTTATACTAGGGTGATTTTGTTGGGCTCCTGTTCCCTAACAGAGCTTGGTTGCCGTATGTCCCGTACAACTGCTGTAAGCGAAGTGAAATTCATGTTTTAGTGGGAGTGTGCAAAATATTTTTAATTTGCTTTTTTCCAGGCATATGGCTGGGTAGTTCATACCAAACCTCACTGCTTGCAAAAGCCTATTCAACAATGGTGTTTTTGCTAGCATAAAGCATGTAATCCTGTGACAATGGTAGTGCATACCCCTGCAGGTGAATATGCTGGGCATAAGTTGCTTCTAATGTTCTGCGCACTACACATGGCTATTGTTATTAGTGTATTGTAGCCTCTTATCATCACTCCCGCATTTACTTTTGCTCCCTTTTCCACAAGTGTGGAGTGACAAGTCAGAGGGTTGTTCGTTCTTAATGAGCTACGTCCCCTTCCTGGAACCATGGCCTAGTGGTAGAGCATCTCCTTTTTTTTTGGAAGTGGTACAAGGCTCGAATCTTGGTACCATTGGGAACAGACTGACTGGCTAAATGCCCTGTCCTACCACTTTTTACTCCCCAAGGGAGTAATGCTTAGAAATGTCTCGGCCTAAAGGAGGTTGAACAAACCCACTTGACACTCTCTCTAGGTTGAGGCAAATTTCTCTACAAGCGACACGGGGAGAAAGTTAACTTGGGCAGAATACATAATGCAAAGAATAGGTAATTAATGAATCATTAAACAGACACTGAGAACTACTTCATCCAATTTTTCAGTAAAAATTGATTCTGTGGCTCTTTCTAGTAAGGTGTGTTATAAATGTTTGTCCAGTGGCGGAAGATACATTCCTTGCTGAGAAAATTTCATTTAAAGAATTTTCGCACACTCGGTACAAACCCATGATGTCTACACCGAAATGGAGTCTATGATCACTGTTTTGAAGTGTATGGTGGTGTAGCCTAGCCTCTAAGATCCGGACTCAAAGACTGTCGACGCAGTGCAGTTTACCTGCAAAAGCTGCTAGTGATGTTGACTCCTGTATTTCATTTTTGATCTTTTCTAGCTTACAAAAGTTTTTGAGTGAAAGCGTCTCTGTTGTTGGCCAACTTCAGTTTGTGCTGGGTGTAGCTTTAAGATAAAGTGGATTCCAAGGGAAAGAAACAAAACGTGGGGCAGCTGAAGATAAAATAAGGAGATTTACCAGGATGTGCTGGTCGCGGCTTGCACACGACATGGCGAGTTGAAGGTCATGTGGGAGATGCTTTCCTGCAGTGTGGGCGTATTTGGAGTGCTGATGTGGGGGGAGGGTTCTCCTCGGAGCACTGCTGCGTCCCGATGTCTGTTTGAAATGTCTGACATGGTGATAGGTCGCTGAGCGAAGATGCACTAAAGCGCCAGCGGTTTCTCGGGCGTACACTCCCTCGTGAAGGTATACTCGCTTGCGAAGTGTCGTGCTCCACGCGTCGCTGTCGGCTGTGCTTGAAATATTGGACGGGAAACCGGAGGCCCGTGAGCACGGATGTGTAGAGTTGGCAGTTTGACTTCTCGCAGTGCAGATGGACGCATAACGTCGACAAAAAATCTGGCAGTGAGTCAAACTCGTGTGACGGAGTTTGATAGAAAAAATGAGATCAGTCTGTTTAACCGCGAGAATCTGTTTAACCACGCCCAGCACTCTGGAAGCTAGGTTAGGACAGAAAGGAGATCCAGTACAGTGATGGAGATTGAAGGTAGCATGGCATCAGGTGCCTCGAACCCAGGTCGCCCTTGAAAAAGTTCTGAACGGTCTTTGTCGAGCGGCAACTCTCGTTAATACCGCGGCTCCAAGCTGCCGGGCTTTGCGCGAACACTTCGTTTTTGGCGGCATTCCTGACACCCCATCAAGAACTGAAGAGTGCCAGGGAGGGCACAGCCACGCACCCACTGCGCTTAGACCGAATTTCGACGGCGGAACTCAAAAACGTCTTGTACTGTGCGATGTCGGTGCCCATGCACTGAAGGGCCACTGAGGACGACACCATCCAGTTACTGTTGTCAGCAAAAAAAGATACTCTGGCTATATTGACGTTTGTCCGGCAGCAAAATACGCATTTGTCGGTGGGGAAATTGGATTTAAAAATCTTCCCGCCAGTCCATTCAAATTCTTTACGTCCTTACCGAGGAGAACGTGTAACAGTCGGGCCCTCTTAATATGGACAGTTTGGTCCCTCAGCAAAAGTGTTCATAAAATGAGTCGTCCGTAATAACGAAGCACCAAAAATAGCAACGAAAAATACTTTACAGAAAAAAATTGTGCATTAATCTCTGCTTCTGTGCGTAGTGATGGGCAGTAAAGTGAAAATTGGACAAAATTGCTCATGTATTATCGTTGTCGCCGTTGTCTCCAAAATAACTTGGTGCAGTCTGAGGCGCATCATGCTTTCTGGACGCGTGAATGTGTGTCATGGCGGTATCTTGGTATTTCCTACACTATAAACCATTTTGCACCCTTAAGGGCAAAATGTCACCCTTTACAACACCCATGATTTTCGTGATAAGGGTGTTGTCATATGGTAACACCCATTTTGCACTCCGGTTTACTATCTAGGGTGTTAATCCGGTAGTTTTTCTTGGATACTCCCCCATGGCGATCGTTGGGGTACAAGTGTGTATTTGGTTTATTCAATAAGAAAAATAAGTAGTTTCTTACCCTCGCAGTATGACCAGTGATCAGTTCGCGTAGTGGTTGACACAATAGAGAGCTTTAGTATAATGTTACCATTATAGCGGACCTAGGGGAAATAGCCTGTCGTAAGCAATATATCCGCACTGAAAAGGCTCTTTTAAAATCGTCGCCGCAGCCGCTAATTCACCCAGCATATTAGTTTGGAGTCTTTTACCGACCACTGATGCAGTAATACTCATTTCCGCCAGCAAGTAGGCACAAGAAAATGCCTCTGCGATTAAAAATATATGAAATAAGAAACGTAAACACTGTGGCGCCGTCTAGTCAGGGAAATGGTGATGCTAAGTACAAACCGTTCGAGCAAGAATATTTTGGTTTACATGACTCGAAGTAAAATTTAATATTTGGCGTGTTACGTCACTGAAATTGATAAAACACCGTGGCAATACTCGAAACCTATTTGTGTTGTGTCCCGAGCAGTTGCAGCGTATAGCGGTAAGCCCCAATAGGCTTGAGCGCGCCAGAATCGAGAGTGCGTCTTAAAAACTGGGTTGATTTGCAGCTCAACCTCGTCGTCGAAGCAAGATAAATCGTAGGGAAAGGCGACGACACAAGTAGTTGCCAGTAAACGCGCCGACCGGAACTGCAATGAGAGCTTATTCTGCTGAAGCGGGCGGCTCCCGCTTGGAAGGACATCCGATTCTAAAGCTCTAATGATGACGCTGAGCATCAGTTCCTCTGTCAGTGACCTCCACCGCTTCCCCTGAACTGCCTCTGAACAAACACGGTCTGAGTTACGGTCTTTGGGTTGAATTCGGTTGCCCAAGTTGGCCTTCGCCCGAGACCAGAGCACAGAGGTCATGCCCCCGATCCGGCAGCTTTGTAGATTAGTGTATGCTACCACCGTTTTGAAGTGAATGACGCTGTTGCGTAGCCGGCGTAATCTCTTTGATCCACGCCCAAAGACCGGTCGGTCGATGCACACATTTAGTTCCGAAATCGGCCGGTGACTGCGACACCTGTATTTCGTTTTTTTTTTTTATCTATCGCTTATCAATGCTGGTTTTGGTGAGAGTGGTCTGTGTGCAGTTAGAACCCGGTAACCTATTGGTACAAATATACTTCTATTTGTCCGCAGTGTCCCTCCAAACAATCCGCAACCCTAAGCCTCCTCTCCTTTCTCTTCCCTCACTGCGCCAAAACTGCCAAAACGCTCTGTCGGCCGTATGTCAGCGCATGCCCTCTTTTCACAGCAGCACGCTTGCGTTAGTGTTCCTGTATATGCTCCCGCATAGGAACACTAGCTTGCGTATCGCGCTTCTGCCCTCTGCCGGTTTCTGAACTGCTTAGAAGTTGCCCGACGTCCAAGCCGTGCTTCGCGATGGACGGCCGACAGTGAGGCGAACCACCCACTTGCCCGTCAAGCGCTGCAGTTAATTCGGACCTTACAGAACATTGCATCCAGCGTTGTGCTCTGAAGCGCATCGCGTTACGTGCTCGAAACTACTTGAAAGGAAATCTCGTTCACAAAGTTTAGTGTATCGCTTTAGAGTCAAAGGGAACCGACTGCAGCAGTCCGGGCCTTTTAAACGTGCTTGTGGCTCCATATACTTGTTTTAAATATTTATTTTTCACAACCGCCAACTCCTCAGCCAGCAAGGAGAAGAACACAAAGCACGTCACCGTGGCGAAAAAAAAAAAAAAACGGACACGTTGATTGTTTTCGCGACCTCAGGAGCTCGAACAACAGAATCCGCATGTTGGCACAAAATGTGAGAGACATGGATTTTAGCCGCGCCACGTTTAGGTACAGTTTGTGGACAGCGCTGTCAAGTTGATGTGCACTGCTAGTCCTTACCGGTCATGAAAGTTCGTGGGACAACGGTCATAGCTTGTCGAGGTCGTTGTCAGAGCGGCACGCGCTGGCAGTCTCGTCGGCTGACTCCAAGATGAAACTCCACATGACACTAAGCTCCTCTTCGCCAGTCTGGGCATCGCGTATGGTCTCGTAAGCATCCACAAAGATGGCCACGAACAGACTGACCACAACGTACACGAACAAGATCACGAAGCTGTACATGTAGAGCTGCGCGAAGTACCACACGACCAGGTCCTTGCCGTCGAACAACATGGCGAACGTGGCGAAGATGTCGTCGCCATTGATGATGGAGAACAAGCACTCGGCGCTGGTGGACACCGTCCGGAACTTGATGTGGTGCGGGCCGATGACAACCCACCCGCAGACAACGTAACCACTGAAGATGAGCAAAGTGCAGAGAAGAAAACGCATAACATTGGGGATGGACTTCTTCAAGGTCAAGATGAGGATGTTGTACACCTTGAAGTAGCCCAGGTAGCGGAGAAGTCCGCACCAGCACATGAGGCAGCCGCAGCCCAGAAGCACGGAACAGGCATTGTACATCAGGCTCGGGACTAGCCGCTCTTCGATCTGGATCTTTACAGCAGACCCAGCCACCAGCAGAGCATCGTCTATAATAATCACGATAAGCCAGAAGTCGATGAATTCCATTTTGTCTTTCCATGACAGTTGTCTGCGCAAGTGCTCGGCGAAAAATTTCGACGTCTTCCGCATGAGCTTTCGGGCCCTGTAGAGGGATCGGGCGCACAACAAAGCTGACAAGGCGCACGTTGCTATGGTGAGGCCATTCATACACTGACGCAGGGTGTAAGTAGCGCGTGACACCACGTTCGTGACGTTCTTGCGGCAGTGGACTGAGCTCGGTATCAGGTGCATTTTGATGCCGATTACGCCGTCGTGCCTCGAGTTATCATAGACAACAGACAGATGATACTTGTAGCACTCCGAGAACATGCCCTGGTTCGTCTTCGTCACGTAGAGTGCCTTCAGTGAGAAGGAAATTCTGGCCGTGATCAGCTCGTCGAAGGAGATCTCTCTGGCCAGAAACCGCGGCAGGTGGAAGTTCCGCCAGTCTCCGTAATCCGAGATCCAAGGGTAGGTAATATTTGTGCAGTTGGTGACAGTTCCGCTGTCGAAACTGAGTGTCGAGTTAAAGGGCCAGACCCGGCCTTCCTTGTAGCTGGTCTCGCAAAAGACGGCCGGCTCAAAAGAGCCGTCCGGGGAGGCATACTCGAAGGTGCCCACTGGATCGGTCGTTATGCTGCTGTAGCGGACCACGACGTTATTGACGTGCTGGTAGAACTTGGCCTTCGTTTCCACCACGTAGGGCCCCGCGGGCGGCGGATAGATGAGCACGTCCCGCGACGTGTCCCAGCCATTGAGCAGAATGTGCTCGAGAGCCATGTAAGTGTTCCGGTGTTGGTTCTGAAAGGTGGCGCTTTCCACGCCGAACAAGATCACTTGTACTGTCACCAAGATGAGCTTGAAAATCTGCAGCGTTAGTTTCCACGGGTAGCGTCCACTGTAGCGCCACTTCTCTAGCGGATTCATAAAAAACCGCCGAAGCTTTACCCTCATGTAACGCTCCATGGCCTCAGGATGGCGTGCAAGTTGCTCGCGAACTTCCTCGTGCTGCGCCGCCGATGAGTCCGTGCGCGTCGCAATTCTGCAGCGACTGCCGCTGTCGTTGATTGACGACCCGAGGCTGTATCGTTCCAAGTAGCGGCGCAGCTTCTCGTCGAAGCTGCCGGAGCCCGAGCCACCAGAACTGCATTCCGTCAGTCGCTCGTCGCTCGATGAACCGGCCCAGTCGCCGTTCACAGACACGGCACACATCGTGGCATCCGCCGCCTGGTCCTTGCGGCAGCGGTGCTAACAACAGAGTGTTTCAGGCATATCGTGTTGCAGACTGCCCGTCACCCTCTAAACAAGAAGCACGTGAGCGAGAGGCACTGGGACCGCCCAGCTTGATAACGAAAGAAAGCCTGCATCGATGCAGGCGCCTGTATTTGAAGCATTTGCGCCGGAAATTCGCGGAGTCGCTACGCTGTCAGCTGTGCAACCGCGTCCGGTAAATGTGCCGCTCAAAGGAAGTTTTTCGGCACAGCGGCGACGCACACCACTCCGTACAAACTCCGTAAAAGTACTTTTATGTTGCAACGTACACGGCTAGTCCACCGCCCACATCGCATCACGCACGTGACGCGGCGCGCGACGGCGCAAAGGGCGGTATCGCCGTGGAGAGGGCGTTGACAAAGGGGCGTTCCTATATCCCGCAACTGATCTCAGAGTCCAGTCGAAAGTATCAAGTCGCGCCGGTTGCTGGCGCTTTCAACGACGCGCGCATAACGCCCAGTATTTGTGTGTTTACGTGCACACCGGCGCCTGCTTTTAAAAGCGATTAAGTTCAAAACGCGGCTAACAGTAAATGAAGGTGCCATCGAGATGATAGTGCACGCCGTTTTGGTTTGTCCGCTTGAAAAGGGGCCGTAAGTCACGTTAAACTCGGCCGATTCGTATAATATGTTCGGCAACCAGTAGTACCGAACACAATTAAGCAGACATGACCGCAGGCAGTCAAAGGCATCCGCAAGCGAAATCTCAGAATACCATGCTCACGCGAATATAAGAGAACCTCCTTATCCAGAAGTTTAGTCGGAAGAGGAAAGTCGACTGCAGCAAGTGTTGGCTGAGTCATGACGTAGTTATAAATGATTTCCTTTCAGAGTGAGGCAGATAAAGCGAAATGTCTTAAACGAGTAGGCGTAACATGCGGTTAACCTTGCGTATACGTGCTGAAATTAAAATAAAGCTGTGATATGACCGTCAAAGATATTCAAAATTATTTCAACTGCCTATGATGAAATGGAACTCAAGTCAGATAGCAGCAATGGCACAGCATCAAAGCATGCTGCGCGCTACACCAACTACACAGTTGACTCCCAGCGATAACTTATGGTTATCTATAGCAAGTACGTGGACATCCCAGTGGCATGCCCTTGTATACACACCGTGCACGATCGACTTTTCGACATTCGTTCGCATCCTGCGCACATCCTCGGAAAATTCAGTGGCCGGGAATTAAACGATAAGGATGCATCACTGGCACATATGGTTTCTTCTGACGCATATGGCGCAGGTGATTTGCAGAATACCCGCTTTACACCAGTAATTAGTACGTGGGATATAAAGGGTGTTGCTGCGGGCATTCGCTTGCGAACGTGTAATAATTAAGTAACTTCGATGGAAGTTATTAATGCTGTGCCAGTCAACATGGGTGTTGTGTTGGTGTGTTTTATGTGTGTTTATGTGTGAGTGAGGGTTTTATGGCACATAGGCAACAGTCAACATGGATAGTGACCAAGCTAGGTTAGTATGGCCTCTTGACCACAGAGCACTTAGCAGTATACACTATAGTAGTGGTTTATTACTAAAAAAAATACAAAAGCGAAGGAAAAGATGTTGCCAGCCACGGCAATTGTTATCTCATATCTTAAGTACCCGAGCTGCTGCCGACGGAATTGAAGGGACAACAAGAGGATAACAAGAAGCACAGAGCACAGTGGTACTAAGGAAAACCATAGCGAGAAAGGACAAGGCAGAACGTTATATACACTATTTACAATATTTACAAAAATATAAAAAAGTGAATCTGCACTCTTCACAGTTTCGCAATATTGTTAAACTGTCCCGATAACAAATTCAGACAACATACGCAGCATTCTTTGACAATTATTAAGAGTTGCAGCCGGCAAAGCAGACGTGTATTTTGTGACGAACAAATGTCTCGTTCTCGCAGCGCCCTCTTTCCCTTCACGTCTTGACGATAAATATGCCACTGCGAACAGTGAGCCCCGCGTCACGCGCCAATTCCGCCGGCCCTTCGAACTCCTGCTTGCGCCGTTGTAAGTGTCGCTATTGCGCGCCTTTATTCTGCGCCTGGCCTCGTGGGGGGGCCGCCGCCGAGCTGAACGGCCGCTCGGGGCGTCTCTGCAACTGCGCCCGCGCACAGCTGTGGCACGCTCGCGCGCAGTTTCGCGTTTCCTGCTCGCTCAGACCCTTTCCAGACGCGCGTAAATGTCGCTGCTATTTTCTTGCCTCGGAACATCTGAATGACTTCGATGGCTGTTTTTTTTTTTTTTGCTGGTTCTGTGTGGGAGTGCGCTTAGACTCTTTCGACAGAAACAGCCCTGTAAACGCCGGCAGAGAGCGCCAGGAGCTTCAAAAGAGTAGGGTGCCTCGATGCGCGCCCGCTCGGAGAGCGGGCGCGCATCGAGGCACCCTACAAAAGAGCTCTGCCGCGCGGCTAGGCGTGCAGTCACGAGAGAAAGGGAATGGGACCTTCGAAAAAGTAGCGAAGTTTTCGAGCAGAAGCCGGACCCTCTACCATGGCGTCCCTCATAGCCTGAGTTGCTTTGGGACGCTAAACTCCATCATAACCAAGAAAGACAAAGTGAAGGCCGGTGAGGGAAAGGGGGGGAGGGGGTGTTCATAAAAAGTACAGAAGTCGCCCTGTGTCCAGGGGCAGTTAGACCAAAGCGACAGGTTTCTTGTAGTTGTCCTCCCTCCTATGAGACAGTTTCGCACTAAGTATATATGCTCCGCGCGTACAAGAAGCATTGGAGCAAGGACAAAGTGCAGTGGACGTAAAGTTGGACTCAAAGGAATGCTGAGGAAAAACTGAAGTTGAACTGTATCGTAAGATTGCGGTATTCTAAAGACAAAGATGCTACTCCCTTTAAAAACGGAGCTTTTGTAAGTTAATGAAGGCCAAGAAATGAAATGCAGGTGTCGCCATCACCGGCCGATCGCGTAAGTTAATTGCATTACGTCGACATCGATTTTTGGGTGTGGATCTCAGAGGCTAGGCTACACCGCCATTCATTTCAAAACGGTGGCAAACAGTCCTTCTCTGTGTGAGCGCCACGTATTTGAATCGAGTGGCGGAAAAATTTTAAAAATCAGTTTTCTCAGCCTTATAAAAGCGTCTTTTGCTGCTGAAAAAACGTCAGCATACTCAAAAAGAGTCAATTTTTACCAATAACAACAACTGGATGGAGTTATCCTGCAGTGTTCCTTTAAGAGTGAATGTAATGAAACCTATTTACACGGTATAGCCGCCGTGGTGGCAAGCCGAAAGACGCGGGTTCGATCCCGGCCACGGCGGTCGCATTTCGATGGAGGCGAAATGCTGGAGGCCCGTGTACTCTGCGATGTCAGTGCACGGTAAACAGCCCCAGGTGGTCGAAATTTCTGGAGCCCTTCACTACGGCGACCTTCGCAGCCCGAGTCGCTTTGGGACGTTAAGCCCTCATAAACCAAACCTATTTATACGGTATGGCTTAATAAGGTGTAGCGTGAACTCGATGGATGTAAAGAGCGCTGTGCAGAACGGACACGCTAGGAGAGGTATTAAGAAATAAATGTCTGGACAAGTGCGAACTGCGGATAAGTATCGAATGAATATTGAAAGAGAAGATCGGCATAGAGTTCAGAGCAGTTGTCTTCAATATGTATAAATGAACGCTTGCACACTGTATACGGTCCCGTCGCTCTTCTGCTCCATTTTTTGTTCAAGCCCTCATCCCCAGTCCTTTCCTTGCGTATACCTGGCTGGCTTCTCGTGAAGAGGCTCAGCTCATCCCGATGTATGACGCTAAAAGAGCACAGGTGGACAAATATGACACCAGTTATATTTGCGAACGCATAGCAGGTCCGAGCCGTTATCAGGTCATAAACAGCGACCTCCGTGCCGCTGTAACTAGGTGATGATTGGTAGGGTGTGTGCATTGGTCGAAAAGAAACAAAGCATCTGAATTTTATTGAGGCTTACCATAAATGGTTCGAGCTGGCTATCTATACTAACAGGCCCGAGGATTGGAACTGTTTTGCATAACCCCTTCCATCTTCTAAGCGCCTTCTTTTCCTGTGCTCAAGCCTCGCCATTTCTTGAAAACAAACAAACAAAAAAGAAACGAAGGTTTCCTCTTGGGGCTGCGCTATCAGCCGCGAAAGGTCATAGGTAGTGACACGATCGAAAGGTTATTGTTTTTTTTTTCTGGCTTTTTTTTCTTCTTTTCCTTTGTAGAACGAGCGAAAGTCTGGTATGGGCAGATGGGGTAAGAGTTCAAAGTCATAGGCCTACGTTACTAGAACAGCTTATTCAGTTATTATTACAGGCTTTCATTCTGCGCAGGAAAAACTCTCCCTGAGTGATGATTCGACGCACTGTGCCAACTGCAGCATTTCCTCATTCTGGATAGCATTCGCGCGCTCTGTATGTGCGGGGAGTCACCCAAACAAATGAAATGTGGCAGACATTATGAAGAAGAATTTCACAATCCCATATCATGCCTCTTTTTATCGCCTAGACTCTGGCCTTTTCGACCAGCTTTAAAACGGAAGTTTACAGCAACAGCAGGTTTCCGCCCGCGTAAAGTTCACCATCCTGAAGAGAGAGAGAGAGAAAAAAAACGGAATTGTAAAGCCAATTGAGAACTATAAATAAATGGAAAAAAGATTGCTGAAAGAAACTTCAAAGAAATCGAGATAAGGAAAAACCGGCTCCAGTTTCTTGCCTCAGGGAAAACGGCCAAACCATGTTGATTATTCGCGTAAGAACGGAAGCTCCGTCTTTTGGTTATGAATCTCGGCCGAAGAGGCGATCTCCAAGAAACAGGACAGGTAAGGGAAGGTAAGGACAGGGACTGCTACTAGTAAGAGCAGACGAAGGTGATGAGAAGGGCAGTTAAGGAAAGGTAAACAAATAGCAATACGAACAGCAAGATGAGAAAGGTAAAACTTAAGAAATGGTCAAGCGAGTGTCAATTAAAAATTGCTGGTGGTAGAGCACTGCTAAGCACGAAATATTGTGCGAAAACAGATATATTTTTCCTGGTGTGTGTGTTTGAGAAACATTTATTACTTGAGGGTGTGGGAGGGGGGGGGGGGAAGCACATGTTGTGGGACTGGTAGTGGGGCCCTCAGACCAGGACACCCCAACAGCCCTCGACGCCGTTTCAGTCCGGCGAACGAAAAGACGCTGGTCCTCCAGGTCGGGTGCCCCCCCCCCCCGTCATAAGTGTACAGCCCAAGGGATTTGCTTGCGAGGCCTTCACCGTGCGCCTGCAGGTTATGCATGCATAGCGAGCGTAATCTCTCGAACGATAAATGTCTTCGAGTGCTCGATCCTCCCAAGCTTTGGATTGCTAGATGTTCTAGGGAGCCCTGCTAAACAGCTTGGAAGCGAACACCTTGGGCTGTGCACTTTTGACGGGGGCTGTACCTCACAGCGTGATTGAGGTGTCCACTTACCCAGTGAGGCAGTTACACTTGCTACTCAGAGTCTTCACACAAAGACACAGACCGCTGAAACCCGGCAAGTGCGGCTGGAAATGCTTTCGCACTAACAGTTAATAAAAGTAAATAAATAAAGAAAATGCATAATCAGTAGGAACAGGCAAGAGATTATGATTCCTTATCGCATTTATCTGACGTCATGGTCAGGGCATCTGAATGACTAGAGCACAGATTTACACTTGCACTGAGTATCGCTAAAGTTGTTTATCAGGGAAGCGAGTTTATCAGTTTGGACTCACTATTTGAAGGGAGAGAGAGCGCTGGCAATCGCGTAAAAACAGTTGTTAACGATTGTCCCCAGGCGTTTTTTTTTTTGTGAGAGCGTGTTTGACCTTTTCAACTGGTCGTTGTTCGCCATGCCGAAGCTACCATTTGCCTCCGCATGCACTACAGCCATGTCGGGGCCATTAACACTTCATCGGCGCCGCAGATGTTAATAAACTGTGCATCGAAGCGGAAGCTTATATGTGTGTTCGGCCATCGTGCGGACTCTTTAGCGCACGTGCGCAGGGATTCAGGGGCAAGGGGGTCAGAGCAATATCCTCTAGAGTCAGTCAGACACCGGTGGGCGAACTTTTCCAAGGGGGGGGGGGGGGGGGGGGAATGAGGGCGTAATTTCCTTCTCCATTCCCAACCACTGCCGTCAGGGGCGAAACTGCCACCGATTTGATAGCCTTGCCGCACTACTTTAATGTGCGGTGAAGCTCCACCCCCATTCAGGACCGTCACACACAAAGTACTCCGTCGTGAAACCTTTTCTGGTTGCCTTAAAGGACCATAGACACTTAATTTGATTGCGTGTTTTCTCTTCAAATGATGCATTAGAACTTAGAATACATGGATGCCAACGTGCATGGTATTCGCCAACCACCACTAAATAATTTATAAATGAATTTCTTCTCTCGTGCTGTTTCGGTTTCATCAACCGAACGATGGGTGTGAGGCTATGATGTGAAGCTGGCATTTACACCACGTGAGGGACGGAAAAACTGTGATATAAACGTTGATACGCATATTTTTAACACGCAGCACGACTTAACCAGCCCGCTTCAAGAGCTAGAATTACAACAAACGACGTATATCAGCAGTTATAGTGCCGTTTTTTTTTTTCGTGCCTCACGTGACCTTAAGCATGTTAAAACCATCTTTTGGTTGGTGAAACCCAAACAGCATGAGAAAAGAAATTCAGTTATAAATTATTCAGCTATCGTAGGCGAATGCCATGTGGTGCTCTAGGTATAGTCAAACGCATTGTTTGGAAGAAGAATAAACGCGAGAAAAAATTTGTTTTCTATAGTCCTTCTATAGAAGCTGGTCCGAAGACGAAATTATATAGTCAGAAGGTTTCATAGCTCTGGCTTGTTTGCTATAGTGAAACAAAAGCTGATTTCGTTTAATGTTGTAATTGGTCAGCATGAGTAATACAGGGCTCCGCGGACCATGACCCGTGCACTGTTATCAAATGCTGTTTTTTAAAGTTGTATCCTACTATAATCACACGGGCGCTTTAAATATGCCCTGTAGTGACTCCACTCTGATCACGCCAACGGCGTCCGAATAATTTTCTCACTGCGCGTGTGTAAATTAAAAATTTACTCTTAATTCCTTCAGAAAGACGCGGGTTCGATCCCGGCCGCAGCGGTCGATTTTCGGTGGAGGCGAAATTCTAGAGGCCCGTGTGCTGTGCGGTGTCAGTGCACGTTAAAGAACTCCAGGTGGTCGAAATTTCCGGAGCACTTCACTACGGCGTCCCTCATAGCCTGAGTCGCTTTGGGACGCTGAACCTCCATAAACCAAACCAAACCTTTAATTTCTTCAACCCTTCTGAAGGAAAAAAGAAAGGAAATCATTGTATGCCCTGTTGTCGCATTTCTCAGTTACATTGTAGACCTGAAACGCCTGTCCCGAACATAATCCTCTTTGCAGGAAAGCCGCCGCGGTGGCTGAGTGGTTATGGCGCTCGGCTGTTGGCCCGAAAGACGCGGGTTCGATCCCGGCCGCGGTGGTCGAATTTCGATGGAGGCGCAATTCTAGAGGCCCGTGTACTGTGCGATGTCAGTGCACGTTAAAGAACCCCAGGTGGTCGAAATTTCCGGAGCCCTTCACTACGGCGTCCCTCATAGCCTGAGTCGCTTTGGGACGTTAAACCCTCCTAAACCATAAACCTCTTTGCAGGAAGTCGAGCCATACAGCTGCGATTTTGTTCGCCGGAAAGGCATAGCAAGGCAAGTTGGCGTCGTTCTAAGCTAACAGCGGTAAAGACCCCATACAAGAACAAATGGAACACAAGAAAGAGGTGAGAGTTACTGCTCAGTCATATCTTTCCGTTGTTTTAATCTTGCCGCATATCTTTCACGCTGTTAGCATAGAACAAAGGGATACGATGGTCTTTTGTGTCGTAACTAGATGGGATAGGCCCTTCCTATAGAATTCGGTTTGCATACTGCTACTTAACTGCAGTACTTTTGATGAAAGGGCAGCGCGAAAATCATGTACTCTGCGTATGGCTCGGTAAAACTTGCTGGCGGTCAATGGAAACGCTATGCGCTATGTTTGAGGATGTATGGTTCAGGATAACTTCGAGTACATTTACGCGAGCGTAGGAGAAGCAGCTGTAACTAAAAAGGATCCCTATTCCAGCTATTAAAAGGAAGAGGGGGTAGAAGGCATGTGGCAGGTAATATCAAGTGTATATACAGTCGGTTGGTGGTCGCTCTTCTTGTTGGATTCCTTATTTAATTAATTAAATGCATGAACTTACGCTGTATCAGCGTCTTACCTGTCCTCACTGGTATCCAAAGTATCCGCGCGAGGTTGATCAGTCACTTGGACCATGCACCTATGCTGTATATATATGCTCTGACATCGTGCAGCACACGGCCGTTTTTGCATTACGCTTCCATTGGCCACCGCGGATAGCATTCGAACCCACTACTTCGTGCTCAGCAGCCAAACGCCGCAGTCACTGCTGGCAGAGCTATCATACGCAGGGAACGATTCTTTGCAACACCGAGTCACATCTGAAAATGAGCGCATGTGTTTGGATTCGATCGACAGGTACGCTGAAACACATGAGGCCCGATTTCCAAGGACATTTATCTATTTTCTTTTTTTTTATCTTGCACCCTGAAATCGACATAAGCATCTCTGCGTTGACGAAATTAGGGCGGAAGTGAAAACAAGAACGCATTTTCCCGGTTATTATCAAAACGCCGGTGCAGCTGCGCCACACTGGCATCTGCCATTCGAAGCAGTGCGTGCGTACATGGGGGAACATATTAAATGGACGGAATGAGATTATATAGAGCTCCGTGTCCCTTGCGACATATTTTTCTCTCTCTTTCTGATCTCCTTTCCACTGCACACTGTTATGCAGGAAGCAGATAAAAAACGAAGTGTTTTGAGAAAGCCTCTCTTTATTATGGCCGATGCAGTGCGTGTTCACAGCTGTTATTAGCTCGTGTGCGTTAATCAGTCAGTACGGAGACGAGTGGAAGGCTTCCGTGTCAAGGTCACGAGAAACCTGTGCGCAGTTTTTTTTTAACACATTGCACAAAAAAAATTCAGACGCCTTTTTTTTTGTATAGAGGACGTCACCTTCTTTTTTGGTTCTGTCTGCATAATCGTGTCAGCCTTGCAGCGTAGCGTGTAAATGCTGTTACTCCATGCCAGGTGTTGGGAAAGAATGGGGCAGTCATATGTGTGAATGTAAATGATCTATAACATTCAAATAGACCGTGGATATAATGAATATCAAAAATATTTGGTTGCATCAGCTTACCAGTATATGGTATACCATGGTATATGGCACCATATACCATATGGTATATGGTATACCATGGTATATGGCACCATATACCATATGGTATATGGTATAACCATATGGTATATGGTATACCATATGGTACCATACCATACCATATGGTATATGGTATATATACCATATATACCATACCGTATGGTATATGGTATACCACTATATGGTAAGCTGATTTTGCAGTTCTTTCAATACTCGTAAACGCCCAAGTTATTTGGGGCTATAGGTTCCATTTTCCAGTGTATAAACTGGGCAGATTCTTGACTATCTTGCACCAAAACAATTACTGAATTTATAACATCATCGTGATGTACTCCTGATAGATCAAAAAGAATTTATCACACACCCAAATCTGTAGTGTTTTTCTTTCAGGCTGTCATAACGAGCTTTGATAACAGCGTTGTGAGCATGTAGCTTGACGAAACCTTATGCATAGTAGCACGCCTGGGATCAGGCTAAAAACCGTGCGTAAGGAGGGAGCGTCACATTCAACACGTCAGGGCTAAACGAATACAGCAGCGCTAGAGTTGGCGACGAGAGGGAGTGAAACCCTATCATACAATGTTGGATGCGGCGTCACGAGGTTGGCAGAAAACGAGCTATTGTTCGAATTCGCGATAGCGTCGGCTTTCCCGCGTCGTTATCCACGCGCTGGAAGCGCGAGACTTGGCAGCCGAATCTGAACTGAGCCATAGAAAAGGGAATGTTACGTTTCATTATTCCCAGCGTGTTTCGGATGTCGAAAGTGTGTACCGTCTTTGCCATAAGTGACCAAGCAACTGGACGTGTTTCTTAGCCGTGCAGCGAGCGCTTATGACACCCTTTAAGCTCTAAATCTGTGTAACGTAAGGGGAATCGTTGCCCTCAATTTCGAGAACATTTTAGTTGTTAGAAGTGCTGCAAGTGCTTCACTTCACAGCTGAGAAGAAAACGCTGTTGGCCGGTACTTTTGGCAGATGCAGTACGCTCTAAACACGAATACGCAATATGGGAGTAAAAGGAGTAAGCACACCCTTCTACGAAAGGGTGTGCGCTGCAGGAGAGTTTACTCCCTTTTTACACCTTTTTGTTTAGAGTGTTCATGTCGTAAGCGAAGCGGCCCGGGCACCTTGCGAATGTCTTATGTTTTGGAAATGGCGTTAGCATAGTCCACGTATGTACTGCCTCGATGGAAAGAAACGCGAACAACCCGGTGCGTACACGCTCCGCTGTTTCAATTTCTTTTCACCGCGCTTTTACTTCGGTGATAGCAAAATGACCCTAGACTAGTCCGCGATACATCCTAGGACGACTCTAACGTCTTTTTCGTAGCATCCAGTTAAAAGCGCCATGAAAATAAATTCAAACAGCGGGGCGTGTTGGTGCCGGGTTGTTCCCGTTTGTTTCCATCGAGGCACTACATGTGTGGGACATATTACTCTCGATTACGCCATGGCATCGTGCCATACCATGATGCCCTTTCACATGCGCTCTAAACAGTAAGGGGTAGAAAGGGATTAAGCTGTCCTATAGCGCACTTCCTTTAACGAGTGGGCTAGATTACAGCTTACTCTCTACTCTCATATATATAGGCGTATTAGTGTTTACAGTGTGGGAGGAGGCTTATGGTGTGCCGTCGACTGCACGAGCTTTTTTTCCTCTTCGAAGAAGCCGCTCCTGTGCATTTAGGCGGTGCAGTACTTGCCGTTTTCATAGCAAAACTGAATCCCCTAGTCTTAGGCCTGCTTTCTGAAAATCTTAAGCAAAGTGTGGGTGACGGATATATTTCGTATTCCGTGTTCGTTTTGTTATCACGGAATCGGAGGACGCGAACTGTTTGCACACAGCACATGTGTGTGTGTGTGTGTGTGTGTGTGTGTGTGTGTGTGTGTGTGTGTGTGTGTGTGTGTGTGTGTGTGTGTGTGTGTGTGTGTGTGTGTGTGTGTGTGTGTGCGTGTGTGTGTGTGTTTGGGGGGGGGACACTGGCTATTTTTCACGATGTTTGCGCGATCACTGTAGTCCTTCCGCTTATGACGGAAAGACAAGTTTTTAGCTCATTAGAAAGATAAATTTGTTTACATTTCAATGGCATGCATTGTTAATTTCAGTGATTGTTGGTACGAGTGCAGTGGGCAAAAAACGTAGCGCATAAAACAATACTCTTGTTCGACTTGCCTGCTCGCGTCATGTTTATTGAAAAAAGAAACTATTGCACAAAAAAAAGGGGGGGGGGGGCGAGTTCTACAGCGTTTATATAAAATATTAATCTCGGTATATTGATTGAGCGGTTTTTGGCTTCAGTAGATAGTTACTTAGAACTGGCGCTCTAAAAAAAAGACCAAAATTGACAGAAATGACCAATATTAGCTGCTCAATAGCTTCCCATCTAATTGACAAAACACTTGCACGTTTGGTACATTTGTGGGCCATGCATATTTCGTTAAGAGTGAAAAATTTCTTTCAGCTGTACTTCGTAGTTCTCTTGTTTTCATTGTTCAAAGTTGACCGTATGGCCGAAACGCGACCCACGGTGGTCTGGAGACACAGAACCTGACACGGCACAGCACTACCGGAGAGGGCAGCTATCTGGTGTCAATGGGGCACTTTTCTCAAGTCAAATCCAGTAATCTGTTCTTCTTATTCAGGATGGAGCAGCAGCAGAAAAGCTGCTGTAAAGGTAGATAGGCCAAATAGGCGGATACAGTAAGCGACAGCCCCGATTTGGTCAGAAAGCTAGGATTGTCAATGCAAAGCAAGTTTTGACATTTCGGAAGGATCTAGACTATCAGGTGTGAAGCTTGCAGATAAATGGAGCGCGCTTACACGCAACATGAAATGCATGAACACAAGCATATAAGTATACGCACAATATGGAATCAGCAAACGGGAAAACTAGAAAAAAAAAACATGCTCACAATAAAAGCACGCCTGCATAATCAAAAAATAGTACTTACAAACTTTTGCTTCACCACTTTGTTACATCAGTTCTATTATTTTCAATAATGTGTAACAGCTAGGGCAGCAGTAGTTGAGTGTAAGCTATATCTATTTTTAGGTAGCTTCGAAGAAGGCCCTCCCACTCGAGTTTCTGAGAAATGTCACACAAGATTAATAAAATTAGTTAACCTGCCATTCGTTCAGTGCGAAAATTTTCGGGAAATTCGCGATATGCTCGAATGCGTATCTAGCACCGCAGAGGTCAACCTCGATCCTAACGTCTAGACTTACGTCACAAAATCATTGTGTCACGTATACTTATGGCGACACCACGGCGACTTTGCTATTATTTTCAAGAATTTTTAGGCTTTTTGCGCTTTGCCTTCTCCGTTAGTTACCCATCACCGTGAAAACAATTTTCCAAAACACAAATTAATGTATATCTCGTTTCATCACGTTGGGGGTGTAATCATTTTTCATAAACAATTTGCAAGGCGTGGCTATAGTGAAGCTGGTCATGTTAGGATGTCGCCACTCGCAGTACAGAAGTGCAGAAAATACCATTGTAAGTCGGCCCGTGTACTTCACGCTTGAGCTATTTTTTTCACATTACGTAGCCTATAGACTGGCGTTGTATGTAATGAAATTAAGGTCCCTTTAAACATTGCAGAATTGCCTGCAGGATGCCGCCACGGTGGCTGAGTGGCTATGGTGCTCGGCTGTTGGCCGAAAGACGCGGGTTCGATCCCGGCCGCAGCGACCAAAATTTCGATGGAGGCGAAATTCTAGAGGCCCGTGTGCTATGTGATGCCAGTGCACGTTAAAGAGCCCCAAGTGGTCGAAATTTTCGGAGCCCTTCACTACGGCGTCCCTCACAACCTTAGTCGCTTTGTGACGTTAACCACTCATAAACCATAAACCATCTGCCTGCAGGGCAATAAATGGGGCCGAACAATTGGATGTCTGTATGAAGCGGCGTGCTGCAAGCGCATAACTCCAGCTGTCGAGGGTTGTTTCTTGAAATGTAAACGATGTGTCATGCTGTAAATAAGGCGCAACAACTACAAAAATCACAGTCGAAGATGCAGTGGCGCAGATGGTCTAATAAATAGAGTGAAAGACTGACGATAACAGTTTTCCCGGCCGATAATTTGTCCCGTGATCACTGATCAGTGGCGTGTGTGTTAAATATTATCTTAACAAGGAAACACTTGCTGCAGCGTGAATCATGAGTAAGTACCGACTGTTTGAGAAGCATTTCAGCACTATGTTCACTAAAGAAGGTTGGCATGGGGCATACACTAACATATCTCGTAAGCGATAGGGTGGCTGCAGTTGACACATGACAGGGTTAGTTGGAGAGATATGGGAGAGGCCTTTGTCATGCAGTGGGCGTAGTCAGGCTGGTGATGATGATGATGCCTCCTCAGTGACTCATTCACTGAATGCATATACAGTTCCCACGAGAAGCAAGCTGGGTAGCAGCAAAGCGCGTATCATATTTAAAGAAGTGAATGCATAAATTTACTATAATAAAAGAAAAGCTTGAAGCCGACCCCCCGCCCCCCCCCCCCCTTTTTTTTTCTGTTGTAGAGGATAGGTGGTTTTTGAGAGGGAAACAACTTATGCTTTTGTGTGGATGAAGTGAACATGCACAATGTTGTGAAATGGCGTTTACGAAAATACTATTTCTTAGTGCGACCACACGTAGACATTCAACTCATGCTGCTCTCATATCCTGTTTTTACCAGAGCAGCGGCCAACTGGTGTAATCAGCCAGACGATGCGGTAACCAATCGTATTGATTCGAAGGCCTTCGTTGAGGAAGCCTTGTAGTATGCCTGTCCACGTACCATCCACATACACGAATTTATAAGCAGTCACTGAACTTGCAGAATAAACACCTTGTACTGCTTGCTTGCTTGCTTAATATCCTCAAACGCTGTTCATTAAGTATACATCGATTGTGATGTGAATTCATTCGAACTTACTCTTGAAGGATATACTTAGTTTAATGCACGCAGCTCTGATTACCAACTGAGCCATCCGAATTTTGTAATTAAGTAAATTATGTTGGCTCTAGTGCGAGGTGCCCCCGGTAACCATAACTTTAGTGCATACTGAGCTCTCTAGCTATAGTAGCTATAGCTCTGTAGTTGGTTCATATATGAACCAACCAGCCCAAAGCAGAGTACTAGAGAAAAGCAGTTGTTTGTTTTTTGTAGCGATAGCTACATTATGATAGCATTTCGAGCCTTCAGCGTGGCGGCGCACCACCCTGTGGCTGCGCCGCCACGATGTCACGTGGTGCGGAGCAGCTGCCGGCGGCGGCGCCGTGGCTGATCACGTGGTTCGTCACGTGACCGAGTTCCACTCAGTCAGCTGTAGCTATCGCGTCACTCCAGGTTCAACCAGAGCTAATTAAACCACCGCGATTTTTTTTCAAGTGACTACCACTGTTATTTTAAGGGTGCAATAACAATTATCATCGCCGCCTTTCACATCAGTCGGTGTTTTTGGAACAGTAAAGCAACGGCAATTTAGCATCTGTAAAGCAAAATGATGCAATGCAGCTACTAAACTAAACCAATATTCTTCTGTACGTTCACTCAATTTGCGAGTTGAAAACGCGCTTAAGGGTGCGAACTTTCTTTACAAAGCTCATTTTCTTTTGACGTTTGGCGCGCTTTGTCGGAGTTAGGCTCAGCCGAATTATATACTTTTATGAATGATTCTTTTACAGCGATAGCTATGTGAGGAACTTTCTTTGGGACAAAGGCTCTCGGTGTTGTGCTATGTCCCTGGGCAATGAGTTCATTAGCAGTGAAAGTTGTATGTCGGGTAATTAGAAAATCAAGACGTCTACTGCATGTGCGATACGATATCATATAACACCCAGTTGGTTTCGTCCTCACGGAACGAATTTCAGTCCAGTTTAAAACAGGACGTAAGTATGTATTTTGGATTCTCTGTATCACGACCATAATCAACAGCCGCAAAACACTTACTGCAGACATATACGCAATTCTCTCGGAGTGCTCTTCTGATGCACGGCCCGCACATGAAGCTGAAGCAACATGCATATTCATCATGTGTACGCACATGTAGCAAGCTTTTCGTGCGCTATTCCCGTATTCTTGTACGTTTTGTAGAATGAAAGGGCGAGACCGAACGGAAACAAAGTGCGTTTCATATAATGCGCAAAGTGCGCGTCCAATGCACAAAATGAAAATGTGTGCAACATGGCATAGCAAAGATTATAAATGCCGGAACACCCCCTTTTACGGCCCCGACATCGTAAGAATGCTTGCTGTGCAGAAGATTACTAAGCCGACCGTCCCATAAACTGCGCACGCCCAGCAGCTCTATATCGTGCTGACACCTCTGCCGACGAAGCAGTGCTGATAAGCATTGGACGTCTAAGGCAGAGCAGGTCGACCACAGACTGAGGTAGTGAGCGCGAGTGCGTGATGAACGGAACGGAACCGGGGAGGAGTGAAGTCTGTTCGACTTCCATTACCGAAAGTACTGTTCAACAAACAGCATTCAGCAGCAAGAGCGCGCATGACAGTATTCGGGGCGTTGCAGTTTCATCTTTTAATAAGGCGATTTTAAGCACCCCTCCCCCCCCCCCCCCCTTCTCCCCTATAGGAATGAGGTACTGTCGAAACGAACCTCGTTATAACGAAGTTGAAGGAGCCCGACTATTACTTCGTTATAGCCGTTGCTTCGTTATAGCCCGTGTTGACAGCTTCCAAGGAGAATCGTCATTTCTTCGTTATATCCATTATTCCGTTATAACGAGTTTCGACGTAGACCAAAAGTACTTGTACATGAAACGTACAGGTGCGGCCAGAATATTACGGAGCATGCTTCGGGGTTGAAATTTTTCTCACGTGTTCTGTAGAGGAGATAAGAGTGTGTCTTCTGTTCATACGCGAACGAGCCAGTGCCGTGTGCTAAGCTGTGCAAGAAGTACCTCCTAATTTGCGTTAGGTAAGGTGTGGCGAGAATTTGAATCGCCGAAGCGTGCTCCGTAATATTACGGCCCGGACTGTACTTGCGTCCAGCATTCAACTTTTCTTTCCAAAAAAGAAAAAAAATGGCTGAAGGAGGGGGAAGGGAGCGCTAAAACTCGCAGGTGCTTGGTTTCGCCTTAATACGCGGCATTTGATGTGCTGCTGAGCAGCAATCACTTTTAATGGAGAGTGCACTCCGTTACGCAGGAACAGCACACTCTGAACACCAATACACCTATATGGGAGTAAAAAGGGAGTGTGGTAGAGGACAGCCTACTCCCTTTTACTCCTTTCTGTTTAGAGTGTAGCGACCACCGTTGGTGTTGGTGGCGTTGTTAGTGCAATGCATGCAATTCTTGCCTTGTAAAAGGGCGTCGTCAGAATTTACTCCGCCTACACCCTATGGTGTGAATGGACTTCCTATTTATTACTGGCCAACATGCCGTGTTCTATATATATATATATATATATATATATATATATATATATATATATATATATATATATATATATATATATATATATATATATATATATATATATATATATATATAGTTTGGTTTTGTGGAGTTTAACGTCCCAAAGCAACTCAGGCTATGAGGGACGCCGTAGTCAAAGGCTCCGGAAATTTCGACTACCTGGGGTTATTTAACGTGCACTGACATCGCACAGTACACGGGCCTCTACAATTTCGCCTCCATCGAAATTCGACCGCCGCAGCCGGGATCGAGCATTAAGTGCTCAACGATGACCATGGGCTCACCGGAACCTCTCAGGTTGCGCAGCAAACTTCGTCCCCATCCGTAAGACAGGCACAGTACATAAAAATATTTCAAATCTCCCAGTTACTACGAACGAGTTGCGGCACAACACCACGTGTCGTGAAAGAACGAGCATTAACATATGAATCCATAGTTTCGCTTTGCGCCAAAGGCAAGTGCTTGTAAATATTCAGCTCGATCTCGTCTTGTGATGCTCCGGGAATTTCGACCACCTGGGGTTCTTTAACGTGCACTGACATCGCACAGTACACGAGCCTCTAGAATTTCGCCTCCATCGAAATTCGACCGCCACGGCCGGGATCGAACCCGCGTATTTCGGGGCAGCATCAGCGCACGTCTGTATTATGCTGTACAAATCAGCTCGTGTATAAAACTTTATTAGACCGTTTTTTTTTATTTTCTGCCCTTACAGTCTCTATCCAGTGCTTGCTAGCACCTGACTGAAAGATTGTCCCGGGAACCATCGATCTGCTTTCAGCAGAGTTTTGCCCTGATATTGTTTCAAGCGTGTTCTTGATAGAATGCGGTGAATCTAAATAAACGCACTACGAATTACAATATGGTCAAAATGGCAAAACAGAAATAGCCGAGTCACTGTACCAGATGTATCGCTAATATATGCGTCTCCAGCCAATGCAGATATATACAAAGGCTGCAATGTTTAGACAGATGAAGCGCCCAGTACGCACGTACTGTGTCATATTTGTATTTTTATTAGAAGCGAAATTGGTACGTGGAAATGAAGGACAGAATCTCACCACCAAAGTGGGATTAGCCTTACCGTATATACTGCAATCAGCGCCGGCAGAATGGGCTGATGCGAAGCCCACTCCACATTGAAATACTGTGCAGTAAAACCACGTAAAACAATGTCCACCGAAAACCTCTGCGCCTTGCGAACAAGACAGGTAATTAAACCTGAGTGCGGTAGTGACAATTTTAAAGAAGACTACAGTTCTTTAAACCATGCACATCTCGTTGTGTGCCTATGCAATTGAAGACTGAATCTTGAGCCGATGGTCTGACAAGTGCACGTCATTTGATGGGATGCCTGATACTATATCAGAACAAAAAATGAAATTAAAGAACAAAGGAAGGAAAGATAACCACCCATGATGCAAGCTTGCATAATGGGTGGTCAGCTTGGATTCCCGATGATAGAGCTTGATGAGACTTTCATATTACGTGATGCCAGGAAATGCTACAGTTGCATGCAGTAAAAAGATACCAGCCTTTGTTTAAGGAATGGCGCAGAAGGACATTGCTCCGGTGAAAAGACGCACGCGACATACATATGAAGTGCTTTAGATATATGCAGCGTAAAGTGCCTTTGTATGCTTTGGGCATTTTGATCTGCCAATGCTTCCCTTCCGCGGCCCACAATAAGGGTCAGCTAATCGGTCAATCGATCGTAATCAGCGCCATAACAGCAGTGGTGGATTTCGGACTTGAGGCTGGAGTTACTGAATTAAATGTGCAGCCTATCTGTATGACATTCCGGAAAGATTCTCTCCCCTCCTCTTTTTATTGCACAAAAGAAGCTAATGTGACCGATTCAATGGGAGCACGAATTTGCTATTTGCTACTCGTAACCGATGACATCCATGAACTGCCTCAGCCTCCATATCTTTTCCTTTGACGCATGCTTATATAAGATGGGCGCTGTCGTCTGCAGGGTGTAAATTCTCGCATTGCACTACCGAAACATGAGTGTTTCGGACAATATGCAAAGCATGCAGCAAACAAACAATACCACTTTTATCAGGCGCTATGGATGTGCATGTACAAATGGCACTATGCTAAAACGATGTCTTATGTCTTATACGCGCATTGTAATGCATTGAATGCGCAGCCCCAGTGCAACAATACAAAAACAGTGATGGAAATAACCCATCGTTTTCTCACAGACAAAATGAACTAAAACGGCTCTCACAGTGGCATATCACTTCAACAATATATACGAGAGGTGATCACGTAAACGATATCAGGACTGTCGCACTTTGCGCACTTTTCAGGGCAATGAATACAACTCACATACAGTGGTGGCAGCTGATGACAAATGCCGAGCTGCGATATGAAGCTCGGAGCTTCATCTCTGCCCGCTTTCAAGGCCGCTTCATGTTTATGTAAGGCGTGTACCTGCTGTCATGATCTGCCAAATAAGTTTGACGTGCTATAATACTTGACGCTCATTTCTCAACCGACTAGGTAAACCCCCGTCGAAAACCGCACAGGCTGAGGCAGAGCCATGGGGTTAATTAATACAGTGGCCACAGCCACACGGGCCTTCGAAGCACTCGCGGCACTTCGTTCACTTTGTAAGGATTGCATATACGTACTTACATTTTCGTGGAAATGTGTGTTCATTTGCATTGAACGCGCAAGACCATTGAACTTGGCGCTCTTCGAACGAAAACGCCACCTCTCGCAGTTTTTAGGCAACCAGTAGAAGACGGACACGCACTTGCCGGACTTCGCAACGAGGTCGTTCAATAGCTCACGGTGTGTGTCGCCTTTTTCGTGTGTCGTTTTATTTGCGCAAAAGAACATTTCTAGTTCGAGATGAACTACCAACTCGCCCAACAGGAAGTTTTAATCAAAGTGAAAACCTGCAGAACTATAGACTTTTGCTCATTACTAAGGCCTCTCCCACTGCTCAACTGCTATTTCCATTCCAACATAACGGCTGCCGAGACAAAGGTTGCGGGATAGAATCTCGGCCGCATTTAGATGGAGGCGAAATGCAGTGTTCTGTGCGACGTCAGTGCACGCTGAAAAACCTCAGGTGGTTGAAATCAATCCAGAGACCTCCACTGCAACGCCTCTCATAGCCTACCACAGCGACCCCCCCAAAATGTACGGCTTTGGGATCAAACCCTGCGCACCATATTGTACTGTAGCACACTATATCAACAAGATTACAAAAACTGTGGCACAATACAGTAACCATAAAAACTTACTGATAAAAACTGCTGGATGTCTCAGCAGATCTATAACATTTTCTCTCCCATCATCTTAGAATATTATGTTCATCACCATGTGTACTGAATTGCATGCCCGATCACCCGTTCCCCATGAAATAACATATTTCACGGTAAAAGCATTCAGCTGCAATAATGAGAATCCTACAGAACAGCTATGTTTTTAACTACCAAATTTGACATCAATCGCAATGTGCTTTAAGAATCTACTTGCTTTCCAATTCACATTTTAGCATTATTAAAATTACTAATCCTGCATGAGTTCATATCACTGACACGGCCCTGCCCGAGTTTTCAACAGCTCGACCCTTCCATGAATATTTGAAAACTGCCTCTGCATCCATCAAATTTTTCTGCTTCCTCAGCAGTTCTGCTTTTCCATACCGAACTCTGTCACATCAGAAATGTCAGAGCAGGAGTTTAGCTAAGGATTGCTACACATATTGTGCAATTTTGCAGCTCGCAATTTTTTTTGATGAAAGGAAATATATACAGCACGTTTATAACCAAGGTCTGATGATTTACCCGACTTCACATGCAAAAAAGTTGGCAGAAAGCATGCTCACACCACGTTTTAAATCCTGTGCTCTGTGAAGGACAGAATTTTACTGTACATTATCCATCATGTGAAAGAGCTTCCTCAAAGAGTACTTGGCAGAATTATATCAGTCTTTGGTGATACTGAAATTCTAGGGGTCTGCGATTGTCCAGCCTCACACAATCAATTTCTTATTGTGAACCGACCAGTTTATCAGGCGAATATCCATTTCAATGCTTATCAGAAGAGCAGCATATCTGGAGTAGTATCAAGACTGCCCATGGTGATGTTTCATGCAGCAGTATAGCAAGCAGTTCTTTGCTGCCAACTCTCCAAGGCACAAATTAATTACGCCTTGTGCGGTTTACGGCCTGCTAAACATTTCTTGCAACATGTGCACGGTACAATACACCAAACAACCATTAAAGCATTTAGTGATGGCCTAATTGTTTTCCTTCCAACAATGTCCCCATAAAACAAGTAGCAAAATTTCAGTTTCATATCAGTCTCACTTTTCATATCTGTAGCTGTAATAGCGTTTTTAATGACTTGATGTGACAAACTGAAATTTACACCCCATCATGCATAGTCCACTAACACTCCTGGACAGCTGTGTTTTGGATGTTTCCAGGCAATAGTGCATTCTGCAAAGCATGTTTGCGTACTATCCTTTAATTTAAATCTGCATGCTTAGTAGAAACTGTGCGTGTGCCCCTGCAAGGTTGATACGTGAAGTAAACAAGGTCCAAAGTTAACGAAAACCCTAAAAACGATGCCAGGCTCTCAGCAACACTCAGCCAAAGCTATGCAACCTCATTTGAGACAGGAATAAGCCTGCCGAAATTAACAGCCACTGGCACCTTTTGTAGACGGTGCAATGCACACAACAGGATAAGGTTATTTCGCAATGTGCCTTTACTATTGTAATTCTTATCAGAAAACAATACATTGTAATCCACAATTGGGCACAACAAGAAATATGCTGAGTGAACATTGGTGAAGCTGCTTCCAGAAACTACGGAAAACTTGCATGGCTGCCGGAAGACAATGAACTTGTGAGCTAGACAACAATGCAGAAAGTGCAGGTCTCCTGTCGTTGCCAAGGGAGTATGTACAGGGTCGTCCACTCTTAGTGCGAACATGCGAGAGCAGAGCTGTGCTGTT
This sequence comes from Amblyomma americanum, assembly GCF_052857255.1. Taxonomy (NCBI): domain Eukaryota; kingdom Metazoa; phylum Arthropoda; class Arachnida; order Ixodida; family Ixodidae; genus Amblyomma; species Amblyomma americanum. The sequence continues at coordinate 24,280,343 of NC_135503.1, forward strand.
TAAAGAGCAACTGCGTCCGACACGGTCGCGCATCGAAGCGAAGTGGCACATGCCTTGAACCAAGATGTCCAGGTCTATCTTCGCCTGCGCCACTTTGCCGCAATGAGTGGTTGTGTCGCACGCAGTGGTCCTCTAAAGCGTGCAGCCATGCGCTCGCATGTTTTCACTAAATACAGTTCCACAATGATTTGTTTTCAAGCACGAACAAAGCTTTGTCTGTCTAGAAGAATGAGCAATGATACAAATACATGCTGATACTCCATTAGATGAAGTGCCTGGAGCAACACTTACTTTATTTAGAATGACCCTTACTAGCATCTATGACAGCTGCAAAATGTACTACAGTTGCCCTGCAGAGCTAAAACACTATTCACTGCTACTGCGACATTTGCATTCAGGCCATTTTTTAATGACATTTGCAGAGATTCATTTAACTCCAGTAGGGGATGGTAACAGTCTTGGTGGACTACGAGCAGATGAATCCCTTATCTGCTATCCTTATAATAAAAGCAACACATCTGCCGACCTAAAATCAGCTTCTTAGAAGCCTCATATGGCGGTATAGCCTCTCCTTCGAAAGCACGAGAAGCAGTCAGCAACAATACTTCTCTTGCTTCTTTTGGGAGACTGGTCATCCTCAAGGTATGCCGTGCTAGTAGCCGTGTCGTTGCACTCCGCGATAAACTTCTGCAGCTCTCCAGGCTGCACACCATGTTCGTGGATTTCACGGATGGTCTCGTACGAGTCCATAATGACTGACAAGAACAAGCTCAGAACACAATAGATAAAAAGGATCAGGAAGAGGTACAAGTAAAATCTGCAAAACCACCATATGATGCCATCGCGCTCCGACAGAATGGCAAAGGTGGCAAACATGTCGTCCCCGTTCATGAGTGCAAACAGGCACTCAGAAGTCATGCTGAGTGACCGGAACTTGATGTGGTGTGGTCCTAGAACAACCCACCCGCAGAAACAGAAGCCACAGTACAGAAGAAGCGCGCAAAGGAGAAAGCGGAGAATGTTCGGGAATGCCCGGCGCATTGTCAGAATGAGGATGTTGTACTTCTTGAAGAATCCCAGATAGCGCAGGACTCCAGCCCATACAAGCAGGTTTCCGGTTCCAAGCAGAGCTGAACACAAGTTGTACTGCTGGCCGTCAAGGACACGCTGCTCCAGTTGTATCTTAAAGCAGGAACCCAGGATGATGAGAACGTCATTGATGGCAATCATGACATACCAGAAGTCTACAAACTCCATTTCATCAGATAATGTGAGCTTCTTCTTGTAGTACCTTGCAAAGAATTTCACCGTTCGTCTTCGCAACGCTTGGGCGCGGATCAGAGACCTGACGCAGAGCAGGAGTGAGGCACCACAAATGAGAATCACAATTATATTGACAGCCTGAAGGCACGCATAGGCGATCTTGTTCGAGTCTGTGTAAAGCACGTTGGTAGTGCAGACCAATTTCTTTGAGTGCACCTCAAGTGTAATCAAGAGCTGACCATCGTGAGCTTCGTTGTCATAATGAATAGTGATGTTGTACCTGTAACAGTCTGGCAAGTCAAACTTACTGAGGCTCTTGAGGTACACCGTCTTTAACGTGAACTCCAGATCAACGCTTATGAGGCGCTCGAAGATGATGGTAAAATTGTGCTTTCGGAGATAACCCTCGGAGCTAAAGTTACGCCAGTCGGGATTTCCCGCTGCGGGTCCTTCGATAGGCAAGCAGCGTCGCACCGGGTAGTTGTCAAAAATCAGGGTGTCGTTGAAGGGCCACACGTAGCCTTTACGGTAGTAGGTCTTGCAGAGAACAAGCGGGATCAAGGCACCCGTCGGGGAGTCGTAGCCGAACGAGCCGATGGCCGACGTCGTGACATTCGAGTATTGCCCAACAACATAGTCGACGTGCTTGTAGAACTCGGACTTTGTGTACACGGCGTAGGGCCCAGCGGCGGGCGGATAGTTGGCGATTTCGCGCACACTGTCCCAATCGTGGAGAAAGATGTGATGCAAGGCGACAATCGTGTCCCTGTGTTGCTGCTGGTACGAGTAGCTGTTTGTGCCGAAAAGCACCAGCTGCACAGTGACTAGAGCTATCTTGACAACCTGCATGACTAACTTCCATGGAATGCGCTTCTTGGCCTGGTACTTCTCGATAGGGTTCATGAAAAAGAAGCGCAACCTTCTCCGCATTCGATCGCGCACGTCCGGATGAAGCTCCGCAGCCTGACCGTCGTTCTCTTCACAGGAACTGGCGTCGCCTGCAGTGGTAGCATCCTCAGCTGAATCATATGCCGCGGACTCTGCGTTGCTGGAAACTAACCGCTGGATGGTCGGATTTCGTGGAGTACGCACGTACACGTCGCAGTCATGCGGAAAATGCGGGCCGCAGACCGCGGACGGATCTTCGGTCTCTTGTCTGTGCATGTTTCCAAGAATCCCAGCGGTCACATGAGAAGCCACATTACCGCGTGCTCCGTGGCATTACGGCAACCCACAGTCACTCCTGTCTACCGATGTGCACTATAAAGTGAAAAAGAGACGGATCGAACAAGTGAGGGGTGACAGCTGCTCATCACACCACTCTTTCGACCCCCTACAAAGACCGACCTTGCATTCGCTGCTGTCTGCTGGCTCTCAGCGCGCCTTGTCGCTTTGTGTTTCTTTAGGTTGTCACGTGGAACTATACGTCACGGGCTATGTTTGTTTTGGTTTATTTGCGAGGTTTGGGATTCTACTTCCGGTCATGTGTCAGGTGTCTCCCCAAGCGGGCGCACCGGCAGGTGTCGCCATCTGCACAACGATGGGAACATGGCGGCTACGCTCTCCGACGACGAGTTCCAGCGTATGCAAGTAATGATGCTTTATTTTTCTCATTGCGCATTCAATGCATTGTTTAATATTACTGATTTGCGTAGCTTATATCGAACGCAGTCAACAGCTGTGCTTTAAATTGTTGGTGTGGACTGCTGCATACCGACAGCATTTTGTTCGCGCAGTGTTGCATTTGTTTCGCAAATACTCCTATGCTCCTACTTACCACCGCTCTTCTTGTCATTGCACAGCTTTGGGAGTTTTCAAAAAGCGTGAAGCACTCTTACCTGTCGAGCATTATTGCGCAGCTTGCTGTCATGCTTCGTTTTACTGATGCGTTCGCCCTATAAACTTGCCTGCAACCAGACGCAGTTGCTGGATCTGCGGAGTAGGAACTACAACCTGGATGAGCATTGCAAGCGCCAAAGTCAAGGCAAGTGTTTCGCCTTCGTTTGCTAGCTTCAGAACACATCGCAGAAACAAATTCAGCGCCACTCATTTTGCATTTGCTTCACTAGTGTGGAGGGCGGCCGAGCGTTGTCCTTGAAGGCTAGTAAACACCTCCATCGTGCGTAGTTTCGTCACATCTCGCTGTCGTGATGCAATGCGCGCATTTCTTGATGCTGATCGGCAAGGTACTGTGTCCGGATATTAAATGGTGGTGTCATTAGCCGTCAGCAGCGCACGAAAGACCTGACGTGCTTATGCGCCTGCTACAGCGACTTGCAGAAATCACAAGCTGCATCTGTTCCGAACTGCTTTGCTCGTTTTTTCATTATTTCATCTGGGTGTCTAAGCCGTTGAGTGTCTTGCTAAATGACAGCTACGTAATGCCGTCGAGCAGAGTTTATACCGATTCCAAGAAGTTGCTTTCGCGTTGATAGCATACCCGCAATGATTCAGGCTCGGTTGTCTGCTGCTGCCTGTCATCAGCAGAGGTGCAGTGACAGTCGGCGAAAGTGTGTAAAAATCTCTATGCACCACTTTCATGTGTCGGAAATTGCTGTATTTTGAGCAGGAATTCTTTCTTTCCTATTTTAATCTAGAGCTTGTAATACTGCGGCAGAGCTTGGATGATTACAGGAAGGAGTTGTCGAAGGCCAATTCAGTAAGTAAATGACAACTAACTACGATTATTTATTTCAGCCAAAGTGATACTGTATTGTGAAGTCCATATTGATGCCTATATAAATCCATGACGGTAAATTTGTGATCTGTCAGTTATGTATTCATTTGTAACATCTCGGAAGGGATGAGGCAGTCAAGGCCACAAAATAGGCCAGAGCACCAGTAGAGGACAGCATGATAACATTAATGATGGTATCTATGAAGTAATTTCATACTACTAAAAAGTAAAAACAAAAATTTGTCTTTCAGTTCCTTCATTAGATGGCCTGCCCCACTTCAATGCATCCTTAGACAACTGTTGCAACATAGCTTGGGCGAGTAATATTGGAGATATTTTATGTCTTCAGGTAGATCATGCCATGCACTCGCTACCGACATGGCACTTTGTGATCAAAATCAGCTTTTAACGGGGTACTAAAGGGAAATGCTATGTACTGCAAAAGTGAAAGGTTGGTGTCCCAAGATTGCAATTATGTGATTTTTACAAACAGATCTAGGACAACCCACAAAAGATTGCATTGAGTAAAGAGTGTAGTGATGCCCCTTGGGAATTTCGGTAACTGCATCTAGTTGTGAATTATTCACCAGCCGTGGTTGGTCCGTGGCTGGTGATTGGTCCAATGCTATGTCCTGCAAAAGTGAAAGGTTGGTGTCCCAAGATTGCAATTATGTGATTTTTGCAAACAGATCTAGGACAACCCACAAAAGATTGCATTGAGTAAAGAGTGTAGTGATGCCCCTTGGGAATTTCGGTAACTGCATCTAGTTGCGAGTTATTCACCAGCCGTGGTTGGTTCATTGCTTCCATGTGCAACCCATTGAAATAGGAAAGCGGTGCAGTGAGTACTACTGGGAAATGAGAAGGCAGGGTATTGCTTGCTTTGCTTGTTGTCCAGTCAGATTGTGTGCAGCCATCACATGCATCAACTTCGGAAGTGCAAGCCAAGCACAAGCTCGCAAGACTGTTTGTGCTCTTTCAAACAGAGGCCAACAATATCTTGGGAAGATGGCTTAAAGGAGTATAGACACCAAATTTTGGTTGCATGTTCTTGTTCGTCATTATGTGTGTGGTATTAGCGTACATGGATCATCATGTGGTATTTGCGTATGACCGCTAAATAGCTCGTAGTTGAATTTTTATTTCATGCTGTCTTGGTTTCAGTTTCAACAGCCCTGTGGTGTTAAAGTTTAGTATAAGTCACTTGGTGAATGAAGAAACTGCAATGTAATCACTGCTTCATTTGTTGTCGTTCTGGCTCTTGAGACAGGCTGGTTTTAGCATTTCACTGAATTAAAACGATAAAGGAGCAATTGCATGGCAGTTTTTTCATGCCTCATGTACCTATACTAAACTTCGATGTCACAATCATTGTTCAACTGTTGAAACGGAAACAGCATGGAAAAAAAATTCAATTATAAATAATTTCATGATCGTAGGTGAATGCCATGTGGTGATCCGTATATACTAATGCCGAGCGTGTCATTATGAAACACTAAACACGGAACCAAAAATTTGATGTGTCTACTCCTTAAATAGCATGAAGGGCGGCGAACTAGGCTCCATAGTAAACATTATGGTGATGGCCTCTGTTTATAAATAGGGTAACAAAAAGCCTTGTAGTGGGTGGGCCAGCTGGTTTGTTTCGTTCCTTTTCTCTGATTTGCCAAAGGCCTCGACAGTTGCACATTGTAAAAATGACGTAACACTGCCTGCATTTCATGCGGGTGAAAAGGAGGAAAGAGATCAGGAAATTTATTTGTGCTTTTCCCATCAATGCAGTCACTTTCTTACACAGAAAGTATATTATTGAAGGGCCGCCTATGAGCCTAATGCAGCATCTTGTTTTTGTTGATATTTCCCTTCAGTGCCTTGAGTGCAGTGTGCACTCCTAGGCATGCTCTCATGTCTCGTATCTGTGAATTAGGTTTTTTGTGGCGCTTTGGATGTTGCATAATAGTGGCAGCTTTTGTTCCAGAGTCATAATGGTGATGTCAATAATATTCCTTGTACTCGTACCAAACCAACCTAGCAAATCTGAAGCAGTGTGTGGTTAAAAATATCACGGAATAAGTCTGTAAACTCAATTTGTTGTTCGATTATTGATCATGTTGGCTGGCATAACAGAATTCACTTTTGCGTGTAGGCCCTTAGCCGGAGCAAGAAAGCCAAGGAGGTTGAGAAGCTGATTGTGGACAATGAAGTGCTGCAACGCAAATTGCAGAGCCAAGAGGATGAGTTCAGGCTGCAGAACCAGACACTCATGCAAGAGCTCTCTTCCGTAAGTCTGGGAATTCCATTTCATTTCATTTTATTACCTTAAAGGCCCCAAAAGAGGGGTGTTACATAAGGGGTGGCAACAATTAAAAGCACAGATTCACAATAACAGGAAAGTTTTTACATTTTCAGCGAAAATACTTGGGCAAGTGATAATGGCAACGTTGTTTGGAAGGCCGTTACAGTCTGCGGCTGCACGAGGAAACTTGCTTCCGTTTTTTTCGTTGCAACGCTTATAATATTGTCGGAGATCAAGGATGGAAACAGTGTGCGGCCTAAAGGGAGAGGTCCTTCAAGTACACCTGAAGTATATTAATAGAATATTTTGGCTTAGCATTATTTATTGTGCCACCACTACCCTGTTAAGGTAACAGAGTAGATTTTTTTCTTTTTTTGTTCAGAAAAGGGGCAACACAGTGTCTTGGGGCAGAGGGAAAACGCAAAAGTAAAATTTGCCTAACTGGGCTCTCAGCACCACACGAACACAACAGCAAGGAGCACTTCCATACCCATACAAAAAAACATTCTGACTACCATGATGTGAATGATTGCGACAAACAACTTTCACAGTTCAGAGATAAAAAGCGCATTGTAATGGCACACACAGATAAGACCCATTTAGATAGCCAGTAATAAACCTAGAAAGCAAAATGGAGGACTGACCTGTGGAACCAGATAAGCAGAGAAGTGTAGATATGATAGGCAACTGAGAGTGAAAGAAAAACCTTTTTGTTATGCTTTTTAACTTCTTTAGTGCACTAGTCATGGGCACGAACACCACTGGACACCAGAACTACACCTGCACACATTGAGCAATTTGAAGGGCTTAAAAGGAAATGAAAGAACATATCAGATATGGGTGCTGAGTGAGATAGCTTCTTTTTGTCTGTAGTTGATGGGCATGCACAGAAGGTCTGGGTTTTTCACTTCCTTAAGAAGTCTGTGCACGACGCACGCAGTTGTAGAGCATTGGGGGAGGCCTTTGTCCTGTAGTGGGTGTAACGTGGCTTATGATGAGCTTGTGGTGGTGGTGATGGTGCTACCACTGCTGTTACTGGTGCTGGCTGTACGTAGCTTGGCGTTTGTTCTTTTCACATGAGGTACTAGTTATCCTTAATATGCTAATGCTGCGTGATGGGAACTGTTTTTGTATGCTCGTTGTGCATGTGCATAGTCGGTGCTTGATGGCAGCCTTATATGGTAAGAGTGCACTATAACATTCTGCTTATGATAGTGATAACATTTTAATTAAAGAAGCAAGTATGTAGCAGTAACAAATATGCTGATATGGTGAGTATTATGAGAGCAGCAGAATCCTTTGGGTGCAGATCTGTGCTCCTAAACTATAGGCATGTCATTACCCTCTTTGCTCTGCTGTGCAGAGCTGGTGGCCTTGTTATATTATAATTCTCATCACATCTGAGTGAGGTTAACTTATCTTTAGTTTCTTTTATGAAAATGCTCAGCATTTATCTAGTGTTGCAGTGCTGTGAATGGAAAGGTCTGGAGGTAGTGTGGGGTTTGTGCAGTATGATACCAAAAGCAAATTTATAGATTTAATTCTGTTTACACAAAGGACCTCAGCAATTGAAGGCATTTGGAATTGAAAAAAAGGAAGAGTAAATAAATACTTCCTAAAGTGCACTCTTTAGAATGTCAGAACACTCAAATTTGCATCAGCTTCACATGCCTTGGCATCATGTCGTCATTAATTTTGCTAACATTCACCTGTGTTGTGAAGCTGAGCGCCCTACAATGTGACTAAATTTCACAGTGCAGTTTTTCACCCTTTAGTTGTGCAGTGTAGCATTGCACTCTTAGGTACTTTTGACGAGTTGAGTTTGTGGCAGTACTAATATTATGTTGTAGATTAAATGCATTCTTCTCATAAACCCACTGTTAGTGAGAAAACACATGTATGAATGAGTTATTCATTGCCATTGCTTCTTTTCACGGACCCCTTCATAAAACTTTGCCACTGCCTGGCACCTGAAAACAGCGTTTCTTTTGCACTTGCATAGACGGTCACGGAAAATGAAGCCTTGGAGCGGAAGTTGGAGGAACTGCAAGGCATACGGCCACCCAAGAGGAGTCCCGAGCCGTGCGACCAAAAGTCTCTCGATGAAATACGCCGCTTGCAGGCGGAAAACCTGGCCTTGCAGAAATCGCTTGCAGGTACATAGAGGGTGGGTGTGGTTGGTGTTGGGAACAGAAGGAGGGAAGGGGATAAGAGAGGCCCCTCCGTCCTGCGGTGGAGTTTTATTTTACAGACAACTATCCCAAGAGTGCTGTTTACTAGGAACACCCCCTTTGTAGATGTGTTGCAGGTGAGTAAATTGAAGGTGCACTAAAGTGGATTCTGAGCTCGCCTTTTTACAGCGAGAACTCGATCTACACGCTCTAAGCGTTATCAGAAACTTCGAATTATTGCCCTGTGCGGCCGATTTTTCTATTAAATCGAATGAAACTTCCCGGCTCCCACCTTTTTTTTTTTTGAACTCCCCTCCTAAAGTAGGAGGAGTCAACCGACGCGTGCAGCGCCTTTCAGCCAGTCACGTGGTGGCTTGCCGCTCTGCCATGGGCGGAGTGATGCGTAAATCAAAGAGTCCACGCGTGTTTTTATTTCCGTGGGCCCAATTTGCAACTATGTTGTCCGCAACTGAAACTATTTGTTCACGGAAACCAAAAATCCACAGTAAAAGCAAAAGCAAAGCCGCCACTTGACTGGCTGAAAGGCAGTCAACGCGTTTGTTGACTCCTCCTACTTTTGGAGGTGAGGTAAAAAAAATGGCGAGAGCTGGGACGTTTAATTCGATTTAATAGGGAAATCAACTGCACAGGACAACAATTTGAAGTTTCTAAGAATGCTCGGAGCGTATAGATCGAGTTTTCATAGTAAAAAGATGAGCTTAGAATCCTCTTTAGTGCACCTTTAAAGTCAGGTTGTATGGCTGTTGAATAGCAGGGTTTATTAGCCGTAGCCTTTTGCACATGACCCATGCTTCTGTGTTGCCATGGGTGACACACAGCATGGTGTATATTCAAAGAGGCACTGGGGGCAAGTTGAAGTGGGCCTGTATTCATAAATCACTGTACTCTAATGTCCAAGTGACTACTCTCCTTTAAAACGGAGCTTTTATAATCTAAAAAAAAGGCAAAAAAATTAAGTACAGATATCATTACCTCCAGCACTTTTCACAAGCAAATTGCAGCGCGTCTACATAGATTTTTTGTGCTGATCCCTGAGGCTAGGCTGCTCTGCTATTCAATTTCAAACACTGATGACGGAGTACCTTTCGGTTTTAATGTTGAGAATTTGAAATGAGTGACAGGAAAATTTATAAATCAGATTTTTTGAGCAATAAACGTGCTTTGCTGCTGGACAAACATTGACATAGCCAGAAAAAGCTGTAGAATCGATTTCGGCTATGCAAAAATTGTATGGAAATGTCCCTTTAAGGAGGGTTTTGAGGCGGGTTAGTTGGTGGATTTCGTTCATGATTGAACTGCGCGAAAGAAACGGGGACCAAGAAGAAACACGTACACACACACAGCGCATACCCGTACACACACACAGCGCATTGCCCGTAGCACAACAAACCAAGACAAGGGACGTGTTATCGGTAACGGAGTTGACAGCCTCATCCGCACTGTAAGTGAACGTCCACCAAAGAACCCTCCTTTAAAGAAAAAAAAAAAGTCTGCGCTGTGTGTGTGTACGTGTTTCTTCTTGGTCCCCGTTTCTTTCGCGCAGTTCAATCATGAACGAAATCCCTTTAAGGAGGTTTGCGTTTTGTTGGCACAGTACATAATTTACTGAAATCTGTGAGCTCTATGCATTATGTGGGCATTTGGCACATATGTAAGCTAATTTTTCACCTCCCAGAGAATTGCCTTGAAATCATACTGGAACAAAATCTGATTTCTTAGTTCTCAGTATTTTCTTTGCTTTCCTTTCTTTTGTTGCAATTGCACATCACTTGTTGGCTGTTGAAATACACCTCTTTTGTCTCTTTCCTGTCTTGCAGAGCTTCGTGGAAGCACGTGAGTATTGCTCTTTTCACCGCTGCCTGCGTCCTTGATACTGACAGTGTCCTTGACACATTGACGGTGACAATGCCCCCATCCTTGTGCATTGCAGCAATGGGCTTCTGCCCGCGCTCGATCACCCCCTCATGGTTGATGGTGAAGATGGCCTCTCTGAAGCCGTTGACCAGAAGGCCCTGGGTGAGTCTCTTTAGGTTGAAAACCGAGCTTCTCTCATTTCCTCTGCTCTTTCAGATGCGAAGCTACGGCTCAACATTGAGATAGAAGAGAAGAACATGCTTAGAAAGCACTTGTCCGAACTCGAGGTGGGACCACTGTGTCGTGATTTTCTCTTTTTCGTAGTTAGGTGTTTGTGTGGCGGTACCATAACACTTTCTCTGTTCACAATATTTTTGTCTTTCTCTCAATTCAGGAGAAGCTGAAGGAAATGACGGAGAACTTGGAAGATGAAAAGGAAAAGCTGCAAGAAAAGCTAAAGCGCAAGCATGAAAGGTAAAAAGTTAACACCTGTGAGAGCGTTTTCTTGAGTGTAGCTCACTACCTTGCATCACATGTAGAGTGCCCAGTAAATGAGATGTGGTATGTATTCAGAGCAATTGGCTTTCAGTGCGTTGAGTATTTTGGTGAAGTGCACATGGGTTGAGAGAGTTTTAAAATCTGCGACTGAAGCATGCAACTATGATTTGAAACCGTCATTGAGTGGAAACTTAACAGCATGCCATTACGCTGCCCCAGATACACCTGGGACCATGCGCTCCAAGTGCCATTTTTTATTTGCATGTGGTGATGTGCATCCACGTTTGGTAATCGCATTCTGGTGTGTTGTGTTTTGGGTGGGCTTGTCTAGCGGCTGAGAGAGAATGTGGGTGCTTGTGCATAATCCTTAGTGCAAAACTCTGCGGTTCTGAATGTGTAGCCTGATGCGGTCAAACCTAGCCAATCTCTTTGCAGTATTTTGCAGCAAACACAATTTCCACCCCAATTTACTCTTAGAAGAGAATGCAGTAGTAGACTCATCGCGATTTGTTAGGCTCCTAATGGAAGGAAATATTATAAACCAACTCTAACACATCAAGAGCTGTTAGTTTGTCACCACAGCAGTCATTTTTTTTTCAAACCTTTGTTTGGCACATGATAGCCTTAGTTGTTTATGCGCCATAAATCCCAAAGCATAAACCAACTCTGACACATCAAATCTGTTAATTTGTCACCACAGCAGTCATTTTTTCAAACCTTTGTTTGGCACATGATAGCCTTAGTTGTTTATGCGCCATAAATCCCAAAGCATACGCACATGTTCTCTTCAGTATCAGAGATGTGGTCGAGTATGTTGCTGCAGCTGGCAAAGGACAGGGTTAATTGGAGAAACATCGGAGAGGCCTTTTTCCTGCAGTGGGTGTAGTCAGGATGATGATGATGATGATGACGACGATGATGATGTTGTTGTCTCAATTAGACCAGCTGTCTGGTATTTGATCGCTTCTTCCTTACCGTGTCCTTGGTGCTGCTAGCATATTATCATTCGGTAGGGTCATTAAAATGACCTGCTATTGTAATAAATCTGTGAGTCACGAAAGGCAAGCAAAGCTGTTAATTTGTCATACTTTAAATTAAGTGCTCGCAAACACACCCAACAATGGCTTCACAGTGATAGCGATTTTTTTAGCTAAATTAGTTAAAGCCATCTTGGAACCAAGGATTTAGAGATCAAAATGTTTTAGCGTGGACAGATTTTTCGTAGCTGTTGCTCCTGCTGCCGCAATAGTAATTAGTTTTGAAACTTGGTGTCTACAGCAATTAGCAAGGTTGCGATTAAAGCAGTTTGGGAGAAGGTTGTGCAGTATATTTCTGAGAGTGGCCCTCTGCTGTCTGGCTTTTTTTCTCTGCAGCTTTCTCCAAATCCAGCAGGAAAAGGACATGGTACTTGCAGAGAGCAAGTGAGTCTGGTCTTCCGTGATCATGGCAGCTAGCCGAAATTACATCTACCCCAAGCTACTGACTGGAGGCATTGTTCTTGGCCGGGGTGGGTATCACAGGAAAGCCTTGGAGATGATGCAGATCGCCAAGGACCAGGAGATCCAGCAGCTGAAGGAGATGACTCAACGCCTGCAGAGCCAGCTGAACAGCGCCCTGGTCTCACAGCAGGACCACCAGACGGTCAGCACTAGCACTATCCAACAGCTTGAGGAGACCATCACCGAGCTTCAGACCAAGGTGCGTACGGACGGACCAGCCTTGAGGAGGGACATGAGCAAGCCCCTACGCACTTGCTGTGCAGAGCAGCTGCACAGTTCATTCATGCTGAAGCATATGTGAGAAGCAATTTAAAGAAAATGCTTGTTTTTTTTTTTTTTTTTTACTGGGAGAAACAGTTTGAATGTATATAATACTACTATTACTACTAATAATAATATGAGGAAAGGAAATGCACTGCACTTTTCTCACTTTGTTGTGAGGAAAAGAAAGGTACAATAACTATCTCACTCTGGGCTGATACTTCAACCAACCATGCCCCGTGAGGGAAGGGATGAAGGAGGGAGAGAAAGAAGGAAAAGAGAGAGTGTGTGCTATAGTTGAGGGCTTCGAAATCGTTTGGACCATCCCGGGTTGTTTAATTGGGCTGGTGACTAGCATCGCACAGCACGCAGGTGTCTTATGCATTTTGCCTCCATCGAAATGCGGCCCCTGCAGTGGGATTTTATTCTTTGCCTCCGTCCCAGGTGAAGGCCACAACCACTATGTTAGGGTGGACACATAAACCATGGTGTGAGGGAGGGGATAAAGGTGAGGCAGGGAGTTAGATGAGAGAGATGAAGAGGTGTCATAGTGGAGGGCTCCGGCTTAAACTAAATTTTGATCACCCGGGTTTTTTTAAAGCCAACTGGAACAAAATTTTTTGTCTTGTAAAACTTATCTTGGTACTATGCCAAGGGAGAGTGCTAGAGCAAGAGATTAAATTCGTATTAGAAGTGAATGTGTCTTGAATCGCTTGCGGAAGTCGTCATTTTTCAGAGAAACTACACAAAGGGTGGCCATTATCAAGTGCCGGAAATGGCGCAACACTTCAAATTACTCAGACTCATAGCTGCACTGATTTGGCGACTCACCGCTACCCGTAGAAGCTGCAGCAAGCGGCTGCGTTTTGCAAGCGTGTAAGTGAGTGATGTGAGCGCTGATCACACAAATTTACTGCACTGTGTGAAGGAATGTCGGGAACAGGAAGCACTTCTTGTTTCCCCATCGTCTGCTTTTGTCCTGTCACTGATGGGAGGTGGTGCGTTTGGTATGGCTTTTGCGAAAACTTTTTTTTTCTGGAATTGCCATGGCGATGCGAACTTTCAGTTCATTCTGACCAAATCGGGAGAGGAATGCCACGATAAAGAAAACTGATAGCCGCATGTTGCACATCATCAGCTGCTTTCTGTGCTTTGAAGACGAATGGAATCTTACTTCAAGTGTGGTGCGGGTGTGGACGTTTGTGCTTCCGATGGCTACACAGCATTTTGACATTGCGCTAGTGACTGAAATTTTGAAAATTTAACCACAGTAGCAATCCTAGGACTGCCGAGCCACATTTTAGCCTTTAGCATTCCATTCCACGCCACCTGTTGAACATTGCTCATGATTAGTTTTATGACATACTCACCACATTAAGAAGAGCCATTCTGTTTAAAGTAAAACTTTGTTGTAGTTGGCCTTTGATGTGCTCTGACATCTCATAACGCACTGGTGTCTTCTTCATTTGGCCTCCATTGAAGCATGGCCACTGTTGTAACCGCTGAGGTAGCGTGTCGAGTACATAGAACTGGCGGAATTTTAGAAAAGTTTCTGAATGTTGTAAATCTATTACTTGTCACATAACTTTAGTTTAGATTTCACATCTGTACTACTGCCTTCTTGGCTGTATCTATATTTCTGTATGAGGCAAGCTGCCATTGTGTCAGAGTGGCTATTCATGCTGCATTGATATGCATGTATAGACTGACAAATGAATGGCCACTACTGTGTAAGTCTGCTGCTCAGGAATAATGATGATCACTGCTGAAAAACAAACAAGCAAGTTTGAAACATTGGACTGTTGTGTCTTAGAGTTTAGTTATGGTTTTTTTTGTGTGTGTGTGATGCATTGGCCTTTCTGTGTTGTGCCTTTGAGAGGTGTTTACAGAATGTTCCTGTGTTCCTTCTTGTCTCTTCCAGCTAAACAATGCCTCCCCGGAACTTCTGCAACAAACCCTCGCTGAAAAGGCATCCTTAGAGATGCTTGTTAGAGAAACTATGGAGAAGTGTGAACAGGCTGAGGCTCAGACACAGAACCTTCTTAAAATGAACGAGGTGAGTCATCCCCATAGTTCATGCTTTTTTGGGGGTGTGTGAGTTTGAGTAATGATAAATTTTACCAGATTTGTTTGAAAATGGATTGTGGCTTTCCTTAATTTGTGGTAAACCTGTCGTTCGAGTATGGGCACTGAGCAGAGCAGGTGTGTGACTTTGGGGTTTTGGTCTTGTTAAGGCACAGTGCTTGTACAATATGCTCTCATCATTAGTTCAAACTTCAAGGGATGAAACATTTTTGTTTGAATTATCAGAGGTACACCTTAATTTAATTGATATAAAAATTTAATTGATATAAAAATAGGCAATGGTTGTCTGCTTTTAAATGAAAACTGCTGGAAATGATGATTTTTCACTATTCTGTGACTGTAAGCTAAATGCAATTTGCTTTATGGATATCTGCATACAAATAACACTTTGGATCCATTTCTCTATGCAAATATTAGTAAAAGCTTTAACACAATATAAAATATTGGTGAAAGGCAGTGATAAATTTACTTAAGTTGGTTGAAAAAAGCTTAAATAATGCGCTGGTGTCCCAATAGAGTGAAACCACATTAAGACCGTAAGGGACTAAAAAAAATAGTTGAGCAATTACAAAAAAAAAATTCAGAAACAGTTTCACACCGCAGCAAATTTAATTGATATAAAAATAGGCAATGGTTGTCTGCTTGTAAATGAAAACTGCTGGAAATGATGATTTTTCACTATTCTGTCATGGTGTACTACATGCCCACTGTAGGGAATATCGAAACAGAACTGCTACAAAATAGTGAGGCCTTCCACGGCCTCCTTCACAGGTGAATGCAGTAGCGGTGGACTTTCCTCATGTGCAGCAGTGTCCAACGCCGCACCACTCAACAAGCAGCTCATGATGAGCGCACATTTTTGATGCACATGGCCTTGTGCATGGAAGCGAGGGGAAATAACATTTGCGCCAGAACGACGAGACTCCTCCTAAAAAGGAGAAAAAAAAAAAAGACCAGTAATGCACCAGTTAGCGCCTGAACTGTGTGGAGATGGGCTTGGCTTGTTGAAACGCTACCGACAGCCACAATTGTCGCGGGTTGGTAGCAAAACTGAAAACGAAACTACATACGCAGTGACGGGGGTGACTTGATTAGCATGGCCCCCCTTAGGACTGTCTCTGAGTTAATCGGTTGGAAAGGCCGAATTTTCAGCTTGCACGGTGAGCTGAAATTCTCAATTCAACCTTGGTCGCTGTCCTTTAGCGCACCAGGAGCGTTGGAGCATGACAACAAGTTTGAATCAATCGAATTCAAGAGAAATTGCAGTACGAGTGAAGTGGCTTTGAAATGCATTGAAAATACAGCCAGCCAACCAAAATTATGAAATTTGTTCGAATTGACTATAAGTGCGAATTATCCGAGTTTGAATTGTCAGGAGTCTGCCGTAGTTCATAGACATGTTTGATCATGTCATGGCTTTGGTCGGCCCACTTCATAGGATTTAGGTTATCATCCTTTTCCTTCTGTAGCACAATTTGGTGAGCTTGTTCAGAAGGAATTAAATGTTGGTTGTCATAGACTTCACTCGTGTCTTCTGATAAAACCGAAAACGCTGGTTTGAATAAACCGGAGGTTCAAATTAAGGTGAGTTCGACAAACAAGAGTTCTCTGTATTGCAGTAAATTGAGGTAATAGCAGCAGTTTGAGTGCCTATGCAGAAGCTTATTGCATGTCTGGAGGAAATATAATTGTGAGTTTCATTTCGTTTTGCAGGAGATGAGCTCCAAGATAACTGCCATGCAGAATACGATGGATGGTTTAGAAGATGCATCACGGAGTAGTGCCATTGCAGCCTCTGAGGCCAACAAGGTGAGAGAGCAGCCGATGGGGCAGCTTTGCGTGCTTGCAAGCACGGCACTTTTTGCCCACTTTTGCAATTAGGGAGTAATTACTCATCAGCATCCACACTTTGTCATAGAGCGTTGTGTTGATCTAAACTGAAATTAAGGTCTTATCCTGGTGAAAAAGAGTAGATACTCATTACAGTGATAGCAGGAAGAACTTAAAAAGGTGGAAAAATGGGAAAACCATGTGGGGTCTGTTGTGCGAGTGCTCAAGAGTGGGTGGCATGGCTCTTTTAAAAAATTTTGCTGCAAGAAACATGCTAAAATGCATCTTATTGATTTTTCTTGCCATCAGGGAATGCAATAAAGGTAAAATCGTCCTGCTATTAAATGAGTTGTAGCGTTCTGAAGCTTCCACTTCATAAACAGGAAGAAAAATTTGCTTTCCTGTTTCTGAAGTGGCAACTTCAAAACCCTCTAAAGTGGTAGCCACATGAAATGATGTTCCTATTGATAAAACTTACGATGGCAACTGCCACCACCTAACTCTGCCGCTTGTACACCCGCACTAACTAAATGAGACTTGGCGGCAGAGCGGCACATTTCAGCAACGTTGCTTGATTGCAGCTGCTTCTATGTTCATCACCTCGTGTTATCAAATGATTAGACCTGTGCTAGTACACTGCACCATGGCACCTAACTACATTTCTGATGTTGCCGCTGCTCGGCTGCTGACCTGAAAGACGCGGGCTTTATCCCGGCCGCAACGGTTGCATTTTGATGAAGGTGAAATGCTTGAGTCCCGTGTGCTGTTCGATGTCAGTGCACGTTCCCCAAGTGGTCGAAATTTTCAGAGTCCTTCACTACGGCATCTCTCATAGCCTGAGTCGCTTTGGGACGTTAAACCCCTTGTAATAATTGAGAAACATATCCTGCAACACCGTTTCCTGTTCCACAGTTCCTACCATGCGGGCTTTCACTGAGCTGTCTAGATGCGTGATGTGATGAAACGAGCATCGGCAGCTTCTTCGCTGAAACTGTGCTAGGAAAATGAACTTCACTCGCAAAATAGATCAGAAGTCTCGTATATACCTGTAACGTCTTTATTGCCCTTTTTCATGAGCCCTTCCTCGAAGTGGGTGAAATTTTATGCAAACTCTGAACCTGAGCGACGCAATGAGCAACAGGGGTTTGGTGGTCCTTGGCTCATTGTGGTGCGTGTCACCGCGAATTACCGCCTCATGTGATTAGCGCTTCTATGATAGGCAGGACGGTAATTTTACCCTTATTGCATTTCTTTATGTCAAGGGAAACGAATGGCATGCAATTTTAGCAAGTTCCTTTCTGCAAAGTATCTTCAAAGCTGTCTACAAAAAGTTGCATAGCGTGTTGCATAGGTGCACAAGGACTTTTTTTTACAAAAATAAATGGCATGTTTGGAATTGGTGCACAGAAATTTCGTAACTGTGACTTCATCAATAAAAAAATTTCTGAAGACCCTCTTCTCGATCTGGGCACAATGTTTGATGCACTGCCTTGCTGTAAGAAGGGGCATTCACATTGGCTATTACAAAGATCTGGTGAGCTCTGTCAGGCCCATTGGAAAAGTTTGTTGGAAAGCCCGTTGAAAAGCCCGTTGCTGTAGTTTGTTTAATTACTTTTGCTGAATTTGCATTCAGCTGCAAAAGAAGTTCTGGACTATGCTTATTGTGCGTGCGCATGCATGTGTGTGTGTCAGAAGGCTGCAGTAGCAACGAGAACAAGCACCAGGCATTCACAATTCTTTGGGACCTCCCTGCCTTTCCGTTCATCTTGCTCTCTCTCTGTCTTTTGGAAGCTTGAAGGAAGATCATGGGAAGCTGGTGCCATCGTCATTTTGAAAAGCACTGATGGGACAGTTCATTTTTTTTTTTTGAGTGAGCACATGTAAATTTCTTTAGCTTTTTGTTTTTCTGCTCCATTGCTCAGTAAGCACACATGAGTTTTCTATCTTTAACAGTTGTACACCATTCACTAACCTACAGCTGCTGAAATGTGCATAAGAGTGTGCATGTGGTATTGCGCAGGTGGCGGAGAAGCGCAAGGCTCTGGTAGAGGAGATGGGCGCCCACCTGCTGGAGGAGGAGGCCAAGCACCGGCAGGCCATGCAAGACCTTGAGCTCAACTTCCAGGAGAAGCTAAAGCAGGTCACCGAGGCATTGCTGGTTGAGCAGGTCTCTCTCTCTTTTTCTTCTGTGTTCATTTGTGGCAGTTCTTATGCGCACACTACACAAATCCAGCTTCTTATTTAACCCTTGCGGAGACCACTTGCCATTTATATTTAACAAGTATTTTTTTTTTCACATGAAAAGTCTTTGCAGGCCAAAAGAAAAACGACTTATTTTGTCTTCAAATTCGAAACACCCACTGGTAATTCAGGCATTTGCACAGTTGTGTAAAAAGCGTCGTGATGGTTGCAAAATTGTAGTGGACTTCTGATGAATGCAGGAAGTAGGCACCCGAGAGTCCACTTGGTCAGTTATCCTTTTCTTAGCATGTACAGTAGAATCTCGGTCATACGAACTCGGTTGACACGAATTTTGCAATGATACGAATTCGCAAAATTCCCCAGCCAGAGTGCACTGTGTATGATGAATGGAATCTCGGATGTTCCGAACTCTCTCCCTCGTCTCTACGGATGATACAGACGTGCGAGCCGCGACTGCGCTCTCGAGCACTAAGCGCTACCCATACATCACCAACGTCGCAATCGCTAATCACGCGGTACGCACCGCGCGCAGTGAGCAGCGGTGCGAAGCCCGCACATTGCCCAAGCCGCGATCGCTAATCGCGCGGTAGGCACTACGCGCAGTGAGCGGCGGTGCGCGGCCCGCACATCGCCAATGTCGCGATCGCTAATCGCGCAGCGCAGTGAGCGGCGGTGCGCAGCTCGCACATCGTCGACGTCGCGATCATAAATCACGCAGCGCAGTGAGCAGCGGTGCGCAGCCCGCACATTGCTCAAGCCGCGATCGCTAATTGCGCGGTAGGCACTACATGCAGTGAGAAATGGAGCAAAATGGAGCAAAATGAAAAAGGCAAATGTGAAATGTTGTTCACCCACCTGCAGCATTTAAAATTGCTTCCACTGCACTCAACAAAACTGCTGTTGACCATTTAACAATTAGCTTTTCCTTCAGTGGGCACTTGTTTGAACTTTTCATGGTTGCTGCATCATTTCCAGCTACCTGAAAATCAATCACGCTGGTTTTGACGACCAGTGAACAAGATCGCGAATCTCGATGTCACTCAAGGATTTGCAATGCTTTGTGTTGTTCACTGCTATTTTTGTACTCCAATATTCTTTGCGTGTGTGAAGGAAGCAGCCTAGTTCGGATTCATCAGGATAGTGGCATGGCGCAGCTCTAAGGAGCATGTGCAGAAGGGCTTTTGATAGGAGCGGAGGTTGGTTGAAAAAATGAGAAGAGAACACATGCACTCCATCACCAACCCAGGGCTGCTGACACAGTGTATTCTGTATCGACAAAGGGGCTGGCGTCGCGTGCGGTTAGAACGAAACAGATACTTTATTCTGTACTGGCGCTGGCACAGTTTTACCTCGCCTGTTGCTGTCGAATGATGGTCAGGCACCAGTGAAGTTAACAGGGTTGCTGGGTCGCTTTGTCTGACATAAATTCTGGCATGACATCACTTTGTCATGTGATGTAATTCGGAGTTACACCGTTGTTTGTGCAATAATGTGTGAAGCATTCAAGAGTCCGATCAAGCATTATTCGGTGCCTATTATGCCTCGCCTATTATGCGCCCGTGCGCCTATTATAAATGGCATGACTGTGTTATCAATCAGACTTGGGTGTTCCCCAGTTTGTGGCAAACTCTGCCGTTCCTGCAGAACACCCCAGGTCTTTGAAAAAAACCGAGCTGGTGCAAGCTGCCAGTTTGAATTTTCCGATAAAATTCTCATGAAAAGTTACGGGACATCACAAGTCCTATGAATTATCAGGGATTTCGATTTAACCAAGATCGAGTTATCAAGTCTTTGACTGTAAAAGTGACCGCAGAATGCAGTAACTGGGTGTCTAGCTAACCTCATGTGTTTAGTTGTTTTCTTGCAAAAGTAAGATGTGTTGCAGTACTTTTTCTGATTCAATAATGTCTAAACTGGTCACCATCAAATCACGTCAAACTACACAGTAGTGCATGTTTTGCATGGTTTGTATACAATTGTACGCTCTTTGTATACAATTATGCGTGCAATAGCACCTAAAAGGGTGAAGTTGGCGGCGGCTGAGGATGAATGAGTAATGAAGCCTTCCTGTGCATGTGGCCTGCAGGAACAGTCGGCAAAGGCAGCTGAGAATGAAGCAGCACTGGCAATGTACAAGCGGCTGCTGCCCTCGCTCAAGGAGGAAGTGGTGCAGCTGCGCGCAGAAGCCCAGGCACAGGTGGATGAGCTGCAGGCAGCCATCGAGGCGTCCCGCAAGGAGCTGGACGAGTGCCGGACGCGCCTGTCCCAGGACTATGGCCGTCTCAAGGGGCAGCTGGATGATGCCATCAAGGTGCGGAGGAGGTGCAGGGCTCAGAAGCTGCATTTGCACCGTGCAGACAGGTTTAGGTTTAAGCTTGATGATCGGACTTGTTGTCTTGATGAATCGCCGACATATATGGGGAGGGGGGGGGGGGGGGGGGGGGGCAGTTTAAAGGGAAGAGCAGGACAAGTGCAGCACTGTTTTCATCTTGTCTGTCTTCTGTCCATTTTGTTTGCACTGCAGTCCCAAAAGCGACTTGTTTGTGTTGAGGCATAAAAAGAGAGGGGCTGTAAATAAAGTGCTGCTCACAACTGGTTGTTCACTCCAGGTGTAGCCCTATTTTTGCTTTGGTGAACTTAAAGGACGTGAGGATTCCACATTTAGTGTGCATTATTCTGTCAAGTAACGGAAAGGTGCTTTTTTTTTCTTTCATATACAGAAGATGACCTGCAGGTGTTGTGTAATTTTTGGTATGAGAACAAAATTTTGAACTTGCTACAATTTACAACTAAGCCTTTTCTACACTTTGAGTATTTTACAAGCAGTTCTTAGGAAGGTTTCGTGCGAGCTCTTGATGCATATTTGCTTTAATTCTTCAGGATCTGACCATCCAGCTGGAGATCTCCAACACGCAGAAGTGTGAATTTGAGGACGAAGTGAAAAGGCTGAAGCAGGAAATAAAAGATGGTGTGGAGGAGCGCAAAATTCAAGACAAGAAAGGTCTGTCAATGGTTAGTACTGGCTGACTTGATGTCCAGTGCTCTTGCTTAGTTTGTTTTCTGCCAGTTGGCTTTTGTCCACTTGGCAGAAGAGAGTCCCGATTTGATCATCATGAAAGTCTTCTCTCCTGCGTCAGGTGAAAGAGCTCAAACGGCAACTGCAGACTGAAAGGAGGAGGGCTGACAAGCTGCAGGAGAGGCTGCAGGAAATCCTTAATGATTCCAGCTTAGGGCGATCTGGTGAGTTTTTGCAGATGTTGAGCGTGTAGCCCGTATCATGTGGAGGTCTCGGTCTACTCTTTGCTGTCAGGTTGTGGGAACAAAAGGCTCTGTCAGATATTCATGGTCATCATCATCATCAGCCTGACTACACCCACTGCAGGGCAAAGGCCTCTCCCATGTCTCTCCAATTAACCCTGTCCTTTGCCAGCTGTGCCCACCCTATGCCTGCAAACTTGCTAATCTCATCCGCCCACCTAACCTTCTGCCGCCCCCTGCTACACTTGCCTTCTCTTGGAATCCACTCCGTTACCCTTAAGGACCAGTGGTTATCTTGCCTTCGCAGAAAAGCCTTCTCTTCTTTTCCTTCTCCTTCACCACTGCCGTGGCACCATTTTTTTTTTCAGTCAGATAATGCGTGTGGCTGAAACCTTCTCTCATGGAAGTGCGTGCACATGTTTGAAAGCTATAAATGGGAATGTTATCTTATGGCAAGCAGACTTATACCCCTGTCACACGGACACTGTAAAGGTACTTTGAACTAATGCTCCATTACTCTAAGGACGAACGCGTGCTGCCACACCGACGCGCCAAAGGACACCTAGCTCAAAGGAGCTTCGAAACAAGGCAGCTCGAGTTCGTCCTTTGAGGCTTCAAGGGAGTACTCTCTCTCCCAGCGAGTTAACAGCATAAATAAATTGAGAAAAGAAACGTTCAATTTTCGTTTTATAAATTCACTTCATAAGATTAGTGGTGTTTTAAAATATAAGATCATTTGTTTTGTGGCAGTCTCACTACGCCATACTCTCGTTCCAGATATACAGCGAGTTGGGCTCAGTGTGGCCAGCGCTGTGATGTTATGCTCTGTACTTGGAAAATCATGTCATTATTGCAGTTAAAATTGCGTTGTTTTAACATAATACGGTTATAAAACTAATTTACTAAAAAAATGTGACATTTATGTATTTACATGTGCAGTGAGGCTTGCAATTTAAATAACGCTTTTCGCCGATGAGGGCGCTAAAAAGTTCTTGCGAAGGTTATTCCGCGACCGTGTAGCACGGACGAACTCCCTTGAAGTAGTGCTCCTTTGGGAGCGTAAAGGAGCATTAGTTCAAAGCGCCTTTAGAGTGCCCGTGTGACAGGGGTATTATAAGACCATACAGCTTCTGCTGTGTTTGTCTGTTGCAAAGATTACAGCCAGAGGCAACCAACTAGAGATTCTGGAGGTACAGTCGAACTCAGATCTGTCTAATCAAAGGACATGGAGAAATAATTTGGTATATCAATATATCTGCTTGTATATATACGAAGTGGCAATAGATAAATGTATCTGTCGTTTAGAAGCAGGTATACATCGCGGCCATGCTAGTGATGTGGTTCTTGCAGTGACATACTGTCCGCCAATTCTTTGGAACTAGGCACTGCCTATCATAAAATGTCTAACCGTGCTTTCAGTAAACAATGGATGCTAATGAGTAATTAATCCTTTAATACAAATCTACTCCACCTTGGTGGATTCCCATAATTATTGAACGAACACCATTCCCACTGCGAGTTGCTGATCAAATCACTCTTGTCTTACCATTTGCTAGCCATCCCGGTTAGCTCAGTTGGTAGAGCTACTGCTCTGATTAAGCGGTGGCCCCGGGTTTGAACCCCGGACCAGGACGAATTTTTCTTCAAGTGCAATGTTTTAGTGAAAGCTGTATAGCTTTCCTCTGCAGCTGTGGGGCTGCTCTTGGGTGGATGCTGATGACGAATTACTCCTTGATTACACTATAAATAGAATAATTGCTCATTACAATTAAGGTACAGTGAGCTTCCGCAAGGTTTTAGCTAGGTTGGCTTCACTGCATGACAGTGATGTAGCATGGAAATTGATTGCAAGAGATTGAAGGCCACCTTCAAAGACACCCCACGTTCACCTCGTAACATGGTTTCAGAATGCTGGCGATACCAGAAGGTGTCCAAGGCCGTGCAGCCGGTCTGTCTCTGTATGCGGAAAGTCATCAAAGGGCACTGTTAGGAGAAGCAT
The DNA here is from genome assembly GCF_052857255.1 of Amblyomma americanum. Classification (NCBI taxonomy): domain Eukaryota; kingdom Metazoa; phylum Arthropoda; class Arachnida; order Ixodida; family Ixodidae; genus Amblyomma; species Amblyomma americanum. The sequence goes on from NC_135503.1 coordinate 24,304,257, forward strand.
TGCAGTGGTGTGGTGCACGGTTCGATGTGGTGAATGACCGGGGAAATTGGAGTGCAATATACTGCACGACTTTTCTCTACTTTTACATAGGATTTTCAAGGTGATAATTTGTGTGTTCAGTATAGAGAGTAACTTGAATTATCCGGGTTTATATATCAGGGCACGACTGTATGCATGCACTGCCTGCTGGAATCTAGGAGTATTTCAGGTCTGCAGGAAGTCTGTGAATTAACTGAACATTCAAAAGCCCAGTTTCAAGTTCTAGATGCTAACTGCAAATAGCTTGCATTTAAAGATTATCTTTCACCCTTACAAGTGCTGATAGCATGTGCTCTTCTCCGCTTTTGTGTTTTGCTTGCGCAGATGACCTGTTCCAGCCGATTAGTTGTGAGGAGCGGCAGCGAGGCGACTCAAGCAGTATTGGCTCATGGAGCTATGTTTCTGGCAACAATGAGAACTCCAAGGACAGTACCAACAACAACAGCAATGGAGCGGTGTCGCTGAATGGTGAACAGGTAAGTTGCATGCTGTAGGAAGGACATATGAGGGGGGGTGCCTGGCCCTTGGCACTGGTGTGAGCAGACTGCTTGATGACATTACGTGAAAGCACCCAAAAATGGACTTGCATGCACTTGTGACAGCTGGTGGCACGTAACAAAAGTTTTCATATATGTTTCTTTTGTGTGAGAGTGATGGACAAAACTTGGGGTACTACACCTCAGAGGGGTATTTTGAGCATTTTAAGTTGAAAACAGAATTGCATTTCTTGGAGCACCCTCTCTTTGTTGCACTAAATTTGACTTCCAAATAAAAGAGCCAAGGACAGCAGACCAAGACCCGGCTGCGCAGCTGGAGGCACTGCCTGGTATGAAGTAGTAGTCGCAAATATTGATGGTTAAAGTCTGGTGCAAAAACAAGCCTGACGCTATTTTATTTGGCAAACGGGAGCTCATTATCATAAGGTAAGCAGTAATGCTTTCGAGGACATGAAAAAGCAGGATAGTTGACAGAAGGCATGCCAGGTGAGGTCTTGAAATGGGAAACCGTAAAATTGATTGGTGGTGAAGCAAAATGCTGTGCGACTTTGAAATTTGGCAAATAGATCGCCACAGAAAGGAGAACCTACAGTAGGAGTTTTGCTAAAATATTAGAACCTCAGCAGACCCCTCTAATTTGTTTTTTGAAGTGTCTGCATGTGCTTTAATAGTTCAGCGAAATGTGTCGTGAAGTAAATCGTCAGGGGACAGCTTTGCTTTCCCTCCTTGAGATGCTGCCAGCCTGCAGAAGGTTCAAAGTTTCTTTAGTGTTCTGCGGTGATGTCATGTCATGTCAGGGAAGCAGAGCTTCCCTTCTATGTGTTGTCAGAATGCCTGTTCTGCCAGAGTTGGTGTACTCGTACATTTGTGTGTGTTTGAGAGAAAACTTTCATCAAAACCATCTCCAGAAGCATACATCTATGCGACAATTCTGCAAAAGCAGTTAGATTTTGCCCTCAATGGTTACCTTGATGCTGTTACTCTAAGCCCAGGCTTAATGCACGGCGGAATTTTTCAGGAGGGTGAAGGCACGCAGAGGTGGGTCGTCGAGGGTGGTGGTGGGTGCGTGGGCAGCCCTCTAGCTAGGGGGTTGGAGGGGGGAGGTAGAGGGTGGGTGGTGCGTAGTGCTTATGTGGGGTGGAAGGTGCACTTGCTGAGGCTACACACAGACACTGGCTTCTTCGCATTGTGACACTAGTACTGCTTTCGCAGTAAAAAAAGATGTTGAAAAAGAAAAAAAGGCATTCTCAAATTACTGCATTTAGGAGTCATCAGGATTAGGATGGTTCTGGCTCCAGTCACCTTGAGTTTGGCACTCTTTGGTCAAAGATGCCTTTGCGTCATAAAAAAAAAAAAAATCACCATCATCTGAATGGCCTTGGCTGCTCTGTGCTCAATTTAAATATACATTGTCATGAACACTCGTGAACATGGCCGTAACGTATAGTTGACTGCGGTTCTTCATGCACAGTCTAGTTATGTTTAGTTAGTGTATGCTAGATTACTCACCTCACTTGGCCAGCAGAAAATCGCGGGACCTTGCTGTGGTATGAATCGACAAAGAACACTGTTTAAAATAGAAAATGTAGCTGAAGTATAACTTGAAAAAAGCCCTGAAAAATTTGCAATAAAGAAATTATTAGTAAATTAAGCTACTGTTAAAGATTCGGCGAGAGCCACCATTAGTCACAAATTACTTAGCATTGATGCTTCTTATACTCGCATTGCTGCACGACCTTTGTAGCACGAGCTTCATCTGAGATGACAGTTTCAGGTTCGCCCTTTTCGGCGAAGAAGCTGTGTGTGTGCAAAAATTTGCACAGTCTGTTGGTTGGCACTCACCGAACCCGGAAGGTGCCTCCTCCAGAACATGCTCTGGTGGGTGGATCTCTGGGCGCCTGCTACAGTAGCCGACGGGTAATTCGGACTCCAATAATTTGGACTTGTAGGATATTTCGGACCTCGATGAGGCACCGTCATTCAACCCATAGAAGCGCATACATATTCGCGACGGATATTTCGGACTTCAAAATCCGAAAGTTAGATTTTTCGCACTAATTTCAGTCGCCTTCGGGCCAAAATCTGCCATTTTATCGGCTTTTCGCCTGCACGAAAGGCACCATCTTGGATTGAGGTGGGTTTACTCTGCAGTTGGATTGGCTTGACATACTTTCTGTACCTCATTTTTGCCAGGAGAGGTTCCTGCAATCTTTGAGACTTCGAGGTGGCAGTCGGATTGTCATCGCCGTCAACTTGCTTTTGTCGCCAATGATGTCGCGGACTGTTATCGCTTGTCTCATAGTTTGAAAATTGGTTGTTGAAGAATGTTGGGGAAAGGAAATTGCGCAGTATCTGTCTCACATCTCGGCGGACACCTGAAGGGGCATTAAGAGAAGGGATAAAGGAGGGACTGAGTGAAGAAAGGAAGAAAGAGGTGGTCGTAGTGGAGGGCTCTGGAATAATTTCGACCACCTGGGGATCTTTAACGTGCACTGACATTTCGCAGCACACGGGCGCCTTTGCGTTTCGCCTCCATCGAAACGCGGCCGCCGCGGTCGGGTTCCAACCCGGTTACTTCAAATCAGTAGCCAAGTGCCCTAACCACTGAGCCACCGCAGCGGGTCTCATACGTTCGCCATTCGCCGTTTCGTCACTTGGGTTAATCCGACCGCGTCGACCGAGTGGCGCTTAGTCTTCATGAAGTTACATCCGTTCGCCGTTTTGTGATTGCATTCGGTAGTTCCACCGCTTTGAACGAAACATTCCTTGTCTTTGCGTGTGTTTGACGAGTGGTGTGGTGCACACTCGGGTTGTGGACAACATCGTGCCGCCGGGTCCGTCAAAGAAGCGTGGGAAGTATTCAACTAAATGCCATGACCTTGCTGTCTGGCGTGTACAGTGAAAGTGCTACTTTGGCGCAAATACAGGCGCAAATCGCCGTCTGCAAGAGAAAAAATCAGTGACATTTTTTAGCCGATTTCATCTCAATAAATTGATTTTTTTTCTACTTCACGGATTTTTCGGACTATTCGATTATTCGGATAATTTTTTGTGTCCCTTCGAGTCCGAAAAATTGGTCGACGACTGTATACTTTACGTACTTTATCCATGCGAAAGCCCGGGGTGGGCTTCATATAATGGCTCTCACTGTAAAAGAAACTACAGTATATATTGTTGCATGCAGCACAGCGTGTGATTTATGCGCAGGTGCTGTTTTTAGTGCTTTGTTACCGAAAAGTGGAAAGGTGAACTTTACATTGGTTGGGAAACTCGTGTGTGTACTTGTAAATGAGCAGTTGATGCAGTAGAAGTGCTTTGTACCCTTCGTTAGTGCCATTGCGGATGATCAGACCATCTTCTGTGTACCAGGCACCTCCTCCTCCTCCAAGCAAGGCATCCCCTGGCCTTCTGGAGCAGGAGAACAACGACCTGGTTAGCCGGCTGGCAGCCCTGCAAGAGGAGAAGTGGATCATGGAGGAGAAGGTTTGTGGGAACACTTACTGCTAACCATGTGGTCTCCTAGCGTCTTACGTTACCTCATTTCTTTACTTCATGCAGATGTGTGGTATTTTTGTGACGCCTTTTTAGCACAAGATCTGCTCGCAGCAGAGTCAGGTACTAAAGTTGGTGAAAAGGGCTCATGGAATTTGCTCAAGTTGATGAGACTTTCCCAGTGTCACGATTATGTTGCAAAAATGTAGTCTGTACAAGCCTTTCGAATATTTTTTTGTTTCTGTTTCGTGCGTCTATTTCTAGATTAACCACCTTGAGGTGAGCAATTCTTCCATGGCTGATGACTTGGTCAACAAGACGGCCATCATCCAGTACTATTGCATGGACAGCAAGTATGGTAGGTGCCATGTTGATAGCCATCGTTGACTACTCAGTTTTGCTATTCTAAAGAGAGTTGTAAAACTCGTCTTTTAGCTTATTCTGTATCTTAAGGAATGGTGGTGTGTTTGCTACTCATACCACGACTGAAGGCCACTTCTATTTTTCTGAATCTGTCAAAGCGGTTGTCAGGGAAATTGCAGAGACACTGTAGTTAACTGGGAACTGCGGCTGTGCTTAGAAAAGTTGAAACTGCTTCTTTTTTTTTTTCTCCTCATGAATAGCATGTGCCATAAAACACATCCTAATGTGGCATGTCTTATAGAATAATATGTGTCTCTGTTCGCAGTGCATGTAAGAGCATGGTGAACATAGTATTAGTGAATTCTGAAAGCTCAGGTAAAGAAAAAGGAGAAGGAAACAGGATGGGACAAGCGCTACTTTCAACTGGGTTTATTCGGAAACATCTACAGTGAACAGCCTGCCTGCACAGTCGCGGTCTGCATTTTGTTCCCCCGAAATGAATGCATTCAAATTGCTGTTTCTTTCCCGTCGCTGCTGCCAGTGATGTGCTTTGTTAGGAAGTGACTTCCCTTCATATCAAATTTGCAATGCCATGACCCGAGCCTGGTTTCCGACCTGCTGCTTCACTGGCCCCCTTCCCTTGGGCAATCTTACAGAGCCTGTCTCGGGCAGCCACCACCCGTCGTCGACTGAGAAGCTCACTGTCAAGCGACTGGTGGACTTCATCAAGGACAAGGGAGATGAGAACCTCAAGGAAATCAACCGGCGCATGCAGCGGATGCTCGAGGAGACGCTCACAAAGAACATGCACCTGCAGAAGGCAAGTTTGTTTTATTTATTCATTTGTTCGGGTACTCGCAGCACCTTTTGTGGGCATCGTTGGAGGAGGAAGGGGAACAAGTGGAAAGATATAAAGGTAGGGGCTGCTCCTTGAGAACAAAAGAACAACAAATTAAAAGGAAACTCAGCCACACTGCTATTACAGCCTAAATGAATAAAAAACAAAAACTTCATTCAAATAAAAAAAAATCAAAGGAAGATGACAGTGGCTGACACTACACCTTCTGGCAGCAAGTTTCAGGCATGTATGGGTGATATGAGAAAAAAAAATGATTAAATTGTTATGGCACCAGTGTTCTCTGGCTTTTGAAGAGGGATCTAAGTGAGCCCTCAAAGAGAGGCGTAATGGGAAAACCGGCAACTTACAGACGCTGTTGATGCACAAGTGGGGTGCCACCAATGCCTCCAGCCATTGCTGCATCTCAAGTTACATTGCTGTAACCGTGGCCTCGATGTTTTTTTTTCTTTAGCCACTTTTTTTCTGCATTAAACTTTATTGTGCAAGTTTCCTGCAAGTAACTATTCTCATGGGGCAACTGATGTGGCTTGTTCTGCTGGTGCTGTAATTGCTGTAATCGAGACATTTTGGTGCCAGGCTCATGCTGAGTGACAGTGTTCTCTGGCTTTTCTTCTGGCAGGACTTGGAGGTGATCTCCCAAGAGTTGCACAAGCTGAGGCAAGCCAACGAGCTGTAGAATGCCTTATCAGCCACCCGAGCTGTTGTCGTCATGACCATAAATCAAAACAGTGACCTTATACATAGTGTGAATGGGTTTTTGTAAATAGGTTTTGTATACAAGTTTGCCATTCAATGGGAGGCAGAATACATGTCTTCCTATTTTTTTTTTTTTATCATGTCAGCAAAGTAAATGAGATATTGTTTCTTCCTTTAGGGAGCAGGGAGAGAGATAATGCTTACTGTTGGCTTGACTTAATTATCAAGTATAATTAATGCCTGCGTGAGCACATTCTCCAGATAGAGCAGCTCCCTCTTTACAGTGATGTAAACTCTGAATCAGGTCATGCTTTAATAATGCAAAATAACCTTCAGCATTCCGGGCACTTAGGAAGTTTTCTTTACAGAAACAGCATGTGGTGTAGCTTGTACCAGTGTAAAAATGCTTTTTTTTGCCTATTTATCGTAAAGGATTTTAGGAAGTGGTAGCACAATGCTTGTGTGTGTGTTTCTTCTTTGCAGCACGTGGCAAGGAAACTGTAAATTCCTTTCCGGTTAGCATTTCTTTTGCGGTAGGCTTGAGTAGAGCATGTAAAATGTTGGTGATTGGGAAAACTTGTAATCTGTGCAATATTATTCCTGAAGTCGGTGTGGCACGAGTCCTGCCGCAGTGTGTACTGCCATGTATTGTCTTTGTGAAATGGCATGTTTATCTAGGTTTGCAAGTTGAAGTGTGGGCTGACTTCAGCCCTTTTGTAGCTAATGGTCTTCTTGGTATTATTCATATAACTTGCCTCCATGTGTGGTCTTAGGCAGTCGACTATGCTGATGGCCCGGACTTAGTTTCTGCTGTGAGCTTCTACAGCAAGCTTTGCTGATGGCTTAGGATGGGTAGCTTGCGAGCATCGGTTTATGATTGGACATTTACAGCTCTGTATGGTCACAAGAGCTCGGTAATGGTGGGGAATCATGTCAGTACACTTGGAGTACTACATGTGACTTGCAGATTCTGTTAGCTTCATATTAGAAAGCAGCATAAGAGGCCGCAGTGTGCTGGCTTAGATCAACGTTCCCTTCCTTTCTGTTAAAAAAGATTATTTCTTGTGAGAGCAGCTTACAAGCTTTGTATGCCAGATGGTTCGAAGTGCTCTCAGTCTGCATTTCTTTCTTTCTCAATGATCTGCAAGTTTCTGAAAAACTCCCAAGGATGCCAAAAATATCAAGTGTATCATCATTCATTCAGCACAGCATTGTGGACTCTTGCCATGGTGAGAAAAAAAGCCTTATGTCATAGCTGTCAGAATGCAGTCTGGTGTAAATGATCCTTTTTTAGCTCTACATGACTAGTCTGAAAACTGTAATGTAGTGGTTATATACCTGGAAGTGTTGTTGCAATGGATCCTCTGCCTTCTTGCTTGGGCCTTCCACTTTGCACAGTGATAGCTTGAGATTTTATCAGCTTGCGCTTATTGTAATGTCGTTTTAAGGTCTTAATCATATGTAAAACAGCTAGTTTGTACATACCTGTATTGTGTGCAGGTGTCATTGCCATGACAGAAGGAACAACTGAGTGGCTTTGTGGTGTGCTGTACGTAGTGCACCTTTCAGATGCATTGGAGGTGCATGTGCGTGCTCCGATCAGTCAGTGTAACAGCTGCAGGTATTAATTTTTTTGTAAATATACAGCTGTGCCCCAGCCTTCCGCAACTTGTAGTGCTGGTCACAGTTGTCTGGAGTGTGCTGTCTCTGCGTTTAGATTGTGTGTAATGAAAGAAATAAACTGACTTATTTCAAAGAATGTGACTTCAGATTCATGGAGGGTCGCAAAGCGATCCGCTTCCGCGAGGCGACAACTTCACACACGCCGCCTTGCCGCAGATAGAGTGGCGTATGCGTGGCTGGCGTTGGCGACATGCGCAAGCGCGCAGCTGCGACTGCGCAGCCACAGTTTGCTTCCGGCTTAAGTGTATCGGGGTAGCTCATCACGTTATGCAATAGCTCTTTACTGCCTTGCCGCTCGATACGGGCGCCTACTCAAGCGGAAGCGGTCGCAACTGCCCAACGGTACCGCACAGGTGCAGGTGGTGATGGCTTTAGTGTGACATCGGCGCCGTGATGTCTTACCATCCGTGACATCACACTGAGCTTTTCCGCACTCCTCCGGTGCTGTCAGGAGAAACCCAAAATTTAATTGTCGATTACTTCACCACTTTAAATGCTAGAACAAAAAAAAAGGCTGCCACCATCTGGAAGACGAAGTAACGAGCGTGAGCTGTTTGGTTTACTGGATGAAGAAAGCGAAGAGGAACGCGCCGCTCGTCTCGAGAAACGGAATGTAATGCCCTTTGAAATGGGGTGAATTTCCACTATGCTCGGCTGTGCATGCACGCACGCCGCCTAGTGCCATCTATCAGAGAGTTTACGATGCACGTCTACCCATTGTCGAGTTGCACCCCCTCAATATACATCCCAAACGGAATTTGCTTCGTTTGGGGGTTCAAGGTGGGCCTAGAATTCGGCTTGCGGCGCGATATAGTAACGCTTCAGTTAGTAGTTGCATGTATACAATGTTTACCAATTATGTAATTATGGTTTTATTTCTGTACCACAGCCCATAGGGTTTTATTTGCCTACCAAATTCGGTATACAACTGTCCCCGAATGGGTGCCCGTTGTTGTCGGCGTATATACATAGCGGAACCAATGTATTCATGTACATGGTCCCGTAACGAGACAGTTTTGCTACCCGTATTAGAATATTTTTTGGTCAGGGGTTAGGGATGAGAGGGCCCAACCAATTTTAGTGGCTGCCATCTTGGATTCGAGAAACCGAAACTATGCCGCCATTTCGTCTCCTGGCGGTCATCATTGGCACGTGGCAGGTGGTTGTTTCTACAATGCTATTATTGTAGATGGCGCTACACGTCTCAATGCGAGGTGCGCTGTTTTCTAGATACAGCCGCAGATGGTGATTTGATCTCAGGGTGGCTAGATTTGGGAGCACATGGCAATACACCAAATCAGGGGTACAGGGTGATATGGTATGGGCGTCGTTCGAGAGGAGAGAAGCTAGCAGTAAGATAGCATTTGAGGAGCGATTGAGAAAAATGGGGAAAAAGCAGTGGGCTAGGAAAGTTTTCAGATTCCTGTACATAAGGAATGGTGACACGAAATGGAGAAGGCGAATTAGAAAATTGACAAGCAAATATCTGGAAAGCAGTTGGGGGGCAAGTCAGCAATTATCGGTTAAGAAAAAGGTTAAAGAAACAGAGAGAGCTCTGTGGAAAACAAGGATGCTGATGAAATCGGCACTGGGAACATACAGGATCTTTAAGCAGGAAAATTGCCAAAGAAAATATCTATGATAATTGTAGGGGAAGCTCTTTATTGTTTGAGGCCAGGACGGGAGTTTTGCGCACTAAGACATAGAGAGTCAGGTACCACGAGATACCGAACGTTGTGCGTTGCGTGCGGAGAGGAGGAGGAAACGGCTGAACACTTAATGCTTTTCTGTAAAGGGCTTCACCCTACAGTGGAAAGCAGCGGGGCTGATTTATCTAAGGCATTGGGGTTTAAGGACAGTGAAGGAGAAGTAGATTTTAAGCGGGTAGAAGTAACCAAGCGAAGGTTATCTGATTGGTGGCTAAAATCAAGACAAGAGTAAAATTTCACAAGTCATGGCTAGGTGGGTTGAACCACCGCCCGATTTAAAGGGTTCAGCCTTATCCGTCCGTCCATCCATCCATCGGTAGGAGACCTCACAAAATCTCGAAACGTGATGAGTAGTTGCTGCCACGGATGGCGCTGTGATCAAGCGTGGTAGCAGACCCCACGAGATCTCGAAACGTGATGAGTAAGAGCTAACGCTCTTAAAAACCTTGGCAAGCTTTACCTATTGCCTGTACAGGTTTGAATCCTGCTTGAATCTCGCGGAATTCTGTGCAATTGTCCGTTTACGTCGTCTATTCACACTTCGGCGTTCAGCGGCGAGAGCGAGCGAAATCCGCCGACGCCGAAACGCTCATTTCCCGGCCACCACCTAGGCGCTTCGACCGCGAGCTTAAACGTGTTCCTCCGCTCCTCGTAATCTGCGTGTCGTCTGCTTGCGGCGTACACAGATACGGTTAGAAAAACAGTACAAATCGACGCTGTTTACGTACCATAAGCGTACTTATGTAAACGCAGGAATTTTTCGGGACATTGCGCCACTTGTCACATTCCCACTTTTACAGCGTCTGCAGAGACTTATCGATAAGCTCCGCTTAATGGCTCCTTCAAGTTGTTAGAATGGGAACGGGAAGTAAATTTATCGCAGGGAAAGACCAGTGCCCCATTTATGGCCAGTGAACGTACCTAAAAAGGCAGTAATGACTACAGAAGTGAGGGTGCCAAGGGACATGGCGAGGGGTTCTGCTCCGAAGTGCACCGCCATGGGTGCCGCGGGAACGCAACTTCTTCTTTGCCGTCCTATTGGCCAATGAAAATCGGGGAAATTTTTATGCCGGCAGAAATCGGTCCTGGACCTATCAGGCTTACCGCTTGATATTTCGGTAGAATCTCTGCAGCGGATTCCGCTCGCTCTGGCCGCCAAATGCCGAAGTGTGAACGAGCTCTAACTGCTACTCCGCAGGCATGTTATCTTCGCGTGTCGCATCGCTGCTTGTAATCGGCGTGCACCAGATATTTGGCGGGCAGTCCTCGGTTGCGATAGCCGCGCGAATCTACGCGTAAGCGAACGCCGCTCTGGTATGGCAGCAGCGCTGTTCGAGCCAGTTGAGCAGCGAAGGTTGGTCGCAGGTAAGGTTCCTCTCGATTCCGGAATCGAAGCTCCGATACAGGGACTCCGGAACTTTAATTTCGAGTGGTGGGGCAGGTCTTCGAGTTTTTTTTTTTGTTTTTATTTATTCCATGTTTTATTTCAATTTTAATTCGATTCATTTACTGTTTGTTTAATTTCTAAATTTCACTGTTCAAAAGTGTATTTGTAATGCATATAAATCTGAAGTTGAAATGGCCAACTATATAAACATGTACAGGCGAGGAGTGATCGACTGCATTGTTATTCATACTGTTTCAATTCTACTATCATGCTCATGAACAGAGATAAATTAACGATTTCTGTTGGGACATGATTAGTTTAGGTCACTGAAATTAAATGTTTTACGACTGGTTATGAAGGCAACCTCAGCCCCACTGGGCTTTACATTAACATCCTGGCGGGAAGGGGGGGTGTGGCGCCTCACATCCCCGCCTCTTCCGGTTCCGGAATCCCTGCTCGTTTAGTGGTCAGTGACAGCAGCGCTTCCATGAAACTGGAGACCCGCATGCGGTTCAGGCACATTAATTCACTGGGAAGGGATCGGTGACACGGCCACTCGATCGCTGTGGAGCGTCTGTGGTGCTCCCTGTGGGCGGCGTATTTGTGCACAACCCTTGATACCCGAGCTGTGCTACATATGTGACCTAGATATATGATGCTTCAGAGTCTAATATTTTAGGGTTACGTGAGATCTATTTGGACGAGGTATGTCCCGATGAAGTGCAGGACGGCCGCCAAAGTTTGCTGAAAAGTTTGATGAAAAGATGTGACCTCGTCCTGTCTTCGCAGCTGAAAAAGTCCATTGGTCCCAACTGGAACCAGTTTCGGTTTTTAGATGCCAACTGAACACTTCCAACTGGTTCCATTTGGACGACTACAATTGGCTGCAATTTCTTGCAGTGGTGTCAAAAAGTAATAATTGGCTTTTTTGGGGAAAGGAAATGGCGCAGTGTCTGTCTCAAATATCGTTGGACACCTGAACCGCGCCGTAAGGAAAGGGATAAAGGAGGGAGTGAAAGAAGAAAGGAAGTAATAGGCGCCGTAGTGGAGGGCTCCGGAATAATTTCGACCACCTGGGGATCTTTAACGTGCACTGACATCGCACAGCACACGGGCGCCTTAGCGTTTTTCCTCCATAAAAACGCAGCCGCCGCGGTCGGGTTCGAACCCGGGAACTCCGGATCAGAAGTCGAGCGCCCTAACCACTGAGCCACCGCGGCGGGTCTGTCAAAAAGTAAATTGGTTCAAATTGATTTTTTTTGTCAGTACTGCGGGGGACATTCTGCCGGCACCGGCATGTTTACATGGGGATTTGAAATAATGAGTATATTGCATTTATGTACTCCATTAAAAGGACTATGCAATAAATTAATTGAGATTACGTAAAGCAGACGAGAGATAGACATCTCATCACTCGTCACCCCAACGCTAGAATTTTTAAGCTAGCATCAATAACAACGAAGATATAGACGATTAAAAATTACGCTCCTCCTCTCCCCCCTCAACTCGTACACGCGGGGCACCAGACAAAAATAAAGAAAACAGCTCTGGGACTGGGCCCCGGCCACGAATACGTCATCCGCTGACGTTCCTTTTGCAACTTCCGGTTGTCGCTCCTAGCACCCCAGCAGCCAACGTTACTAGACTTGGTTAGTAACGTTGCCAGCAGCAGTGTCGGCGGCGTGATTGCGGCGCGCGTCGGGTTTCTTGGCTTGTCGTCTGTTTTAGTTAGCAGTAATGGACCCGGACCTCGAGGCACGACTGCTCGCTCTTACGGCCGCGATGGGCATCGAGCCCTAGGCGTTGACGCCGTACGGGCTGAACGCCAGCGACGACAGTAGCGACTCGGCGAGCCAGTGTGAGTGGCTCCGGAACACCCGACAGGGGGAGGCGGCAGAGAAAAATTTAAACCATATGCGCGAAGGCAATGTCCTGGCTCGAGCTTGCTCGAGAGGGTCGCGCGGCGGCACGAGCAGACGATCTGTACGGCTACCAGAAGTGTGCCCGTGACTTCGTGGCTGCCGTGGCTCCAGCGAATGACAGCGTGTGGTGGCCTGGTGACATCACGGGTATAGTGACGTCTTTTTTCACGATTTTAGTTTCTAAATCGGTCACTACGAGCACAACAATCGGCCCGCGAATTAAAAAAAAAAAACACGGTTTTAAAATGCCGACTCAGTTCCTTGGTGTGAATGCTTCTTAGCATCATTTCTAAGCATTGAAAACATTTACAAGCGACTTTTTATTCATTGCATATTCCCTTTAATGGGACCCTCCTGCTAGAGCCAGTGGCGCTTGTCCGTTGAGCGAAGTTATTTCATTTAACCACGCCCGCGGGGATGGCAAAAATGATGAAAACAATTCAGCAGCTAAAGCTGCTGATGTCTTTTTCCCAGAAACCTAATTAGTTCATTCTTATGCGTTCCCAGAAAGCAATATGCAGATACCAGTCAAGGTAAAAAATTTCAGCTGGACATTTGGAGCCAATTGGACCTTCCAATTGGCTCCCTTTTTTTTTTGTTCACAATGCTCAAGGCATTCCATTTGGACATTCCAGTTTCACGATTGCGAATTTCATAATTGGAAAGAGCACCCAATTTTTTTCACTGGGACACCGGCCACTTGAGTTCTCAGTAACCAATTGTAATGTCCAATTGGCCAGCTCTTCCAATTGGCATCTTCGAAACCAATTGGATAAACCATTTAGATTGCTATGTCCAGTTGAGTCCATTTGAATCCAATAGGAACCAACTGAAACTCCCAGTTGGTTGCAGTGGTGTTCTAAACTGCTGAAATTATTCCTTGGTGCATGCGATTTCTTTTTCGGTGGAGTCGTGGCCACGTGGCCACCCAGGTGGCGTTTTTTTTTTTATCGTGAACGATTTGAAATTACGTTTGCTCGTGTCGGGGCCGTACCGCAAGCTCGCACGGCAGCCTCCCCACCTAAACAGCTCATTGATTTCAGCACCGTGCGCTGTGTTGTCAGAAGCCGACACGTAAGAGAGACAAAACACGGAAGAAGCGCGGACTATCAAAAGGGAGCTACCATATACGCTTTCATGCCGACTTTTCTGAGCGCATCGCATACTGCAAAAATCAACAACCACTTACCCAATTTGTTGCCTAATTATGAGGTGCTATTGTGACAACCTACGACCACACATTTGTGTAAAAAAAAAGCGACTGATCCAGTGGACTGACAATATAGGCTTCCCAAGTTCGGTGATGCGTATGCGTTGTCTGTAGAGTACTTCCACACACGGCTAAATCTGCGCCTTTTCTCTGAGATACAGCATGGTGTGCTCATACACTGCAGACGCCGTAGCGTTCCAGTGGCCTGGTCATCGATCTCTGCTCGGGCCGTCAGTAGACACCTTTAACATACCGTGTACCATGTTACCGTTACCGAAGTACCAGGAGCCCGCCCACCTCCGGTGAGCACGCTCTGATTGGTCCCGATGCTGCAGGCGCGCGCAGCTGCCGGGTGCCTGGCGCCATCTGGCGCCGTTAAGGCGATTTGCGCATGCACATTGGCTGCGCGCGGGCTCCCGGTACTCCGGTACCAGTACCGGTAAAGGTGTCTATTAGACACCTTTAGACACCTTCAACTGTACGTGGCTGTCCGGTTTCACGGAAGAGCTGCTGTTTCCGACCACTATCCGAGTTTCGATTGCGGGATCGAGAGGACTTCAACCCTCCATCAACCTTTCTCGTTGCGCGCCCGTTTCTCGACCGGCCCTATATGTAGCAGCGCTAACCAGCGCAGATGCCCACCTGGAGCGGCGTTCGTCTACGACGCAGTTTCGTGCGGCTATCATTCCCCAGTGACTACCGGCCAAATCTTCGATGCTCGCGGATTACAAACGACAATCTGAATCCGACACGCGATCAAAAAACATGCTTGCAGAGCAGGAGTCCGTCTTGTACCCCAAACATGGCGGCCGGCGGCGTCGCCAGTGCATACCGCTTAGACGTTGCACAGTTATAGGTATAGTGTATTAGACTAGACATAGTTACAGGTTACACTTAGCGGCCAAGCGTGACCTCTAGTTCCAGGTTTCTGTAGCAGCTACATGCGCTAGAGAACCTTAGTCTACGCGGTCGAATCGGTTCACTGCTTCCAGGCAAGACTGGCAGCTGTTTATGTATGCACACAGCGCAACACTTGCACAAGAATATTTCAGAACCTCTTCACCCGATTGTATCGGTTGCAAGCTTTATGCAACAAACCTTTAAAGTTACTGCGCAAAAAAGCGGCTGTCTACATGCTGGACAGTAGGCATATATAGGTAAACGTTATTTACTACGTTCACCTTCCAATACCACTGTTATGTAGAGGAGAGTCGCAGACTCGTGCAGCCTATCTCTCCTAGGCGCAAACTGAGCTGGGGGAAACTGTACCGTGAATGAAAAAAATGAGGCAAATTACGCGAATGCGCAGACTACGAAAGACAAAAGCTTCAAAAACGTGCACCTCATTACCACTGACCATACACGTTTTTGTTTTACATAGGCACAGTTTTTATTTTCCCATGTTCTGCTCCGTCCACTCTCTTCGAATTTTCTTGCCTAGCGCGATGCGCGAAGCTTCCAAAATCAATGTATGCAAAGATGCCGGTTTTTGGTGGTGAGAGTCAACCGCTCGTTGGAGGTCGGCGAGCACGTCCGTTGCGTCCACTGAGCGCGGGTGCGCCACAACCTCTTTTTATCATTTTCGAGTCTCGCGAAAAGGGTTAACAGAAGATTAGGGTATTTGCATAATTACAGCTAAGTGTTCATTACATCGCTCGCCGGATGCAAGCCTGCCACGGCGCCGCCGCGGTGGTGGGAATGAGTAATAAGTGTGAAAACAACAGAGAAAGAAAGAAGAGCGAAAGTGAGTATTGAACAAAATTGGTGCTGTTGGTGTGGACGTTGACTCGTCGCCCAACGCACTTTCACGCCCTCTTGCTTTAGTAAACGAGGGCTGCAGCTGACGGTTTCCCCTTTTGAATGGAGAATAAACAAATGAACTGCTCCGCTACAGCGATGCCATTGTGTACAAGCGGGCACAAAATGCAAATACACTTCAGCGACAGTCTCGTCATGCGCATGCGCGACTTCTGGCTGTAGCAGCGCTACCCTCGTACGGAGCGGCTGTGCTGGGAATTTGGTGTCGTATGTGAGGTGAATAAGTGTAACTGACCACGTTAAAGAGTGTTTATTTCATACATGTGCATTGCATGGATGAGGGGAAAGGGAAGAAGAGAAAGAAGCCGCATGACGCTGTTCCCGTTTCCCGAAACACATCGGCCTATAGGCTCATTGCAGAGCTCCTTCCTTCCTTCCTTCCTTCCTTCCTTCCTTCCTTCCTTCCTTCCTTCCTTCCTTCCTTCCTTCCTTCCTTCCTTCCTTCCTTCCTTCCTCCCTCCCTCCCTCCCTTCCTTCCTCCCTCCCTCCCTCCCTTCCTTCCTTCCTTCCTTCCTTCCTTCCTTCCTTCCTTCCTTCCTTCCTTCCTTCCTTCCTTCCTTCCTTCCTTCCTTCCTTCCTTCCTTCCTTCCTCCCTCCCTCCCTCATCGTCGCACTAGCCCTAACAGGATAACTTCGGTGCACATACGACTAAGAACACTTATGCTGTTAGCAATCTAAATGAGTCAGATTAAATTTGAGAATATATGCAGAACATATCTTTATTTGTACAAATCTGATATGTAGCCTTGTAAGGGGTGAGCCTTATTATTATGCATTTGAAGTTTTCCTGCTCAGAAAGACAGAGAAAAACGATATTCGCACGTGGGAAAATGCAAATGTAGCAGTATAACGAGTTCCCTGCCCTAAAAATACCCTTACTCGCTCTTGAGGTGTGGATACCGGTGATGTGTGTCCTGCGCGAGTGCCGTTTCGCTTTTGCATGCATTTAAAACAAAAATATGGAAAGCAGGCGTTAACGTTTTCAAGCATAACAGTGTGGAACAAACAACCTTGACCAAATGCTCGAGTGCTTTATCCGTCTTCAAACGACAAGTTAAATCCTACCTTTTATCTGCTATTTAATAAAGTCCTTAGTGCATTTCCTTTTGCAGTCTTGGCTTTTGTTCTCAGCAGTGCATTGTTGTTTTTCTTTGTTTCACCATAGTAATTTTTAACGCGCTGGCGTTAAGTGTCACGTTCAGCAGAAAACCAGGCGTCATCGTCGGCGTGAGAGAAAAACCACCGGAGAAGCACCGTAGATGGACCGCCTACGTCACTTGACTTGGTGACATCATCACAACCTGCCTGATCGGGAATAGCAACCTGAGTCTCACGAGACCCCCCGATGGCGACGTTTGAAACAGCCACGGGACAGTGGCACGGTCCCACTCCGGCTAAGCGAATGATCCATTGTAGGCTACATTCGTGTGAGCACTCTGTGCGTGGTGCAATACTTGATGCTGTGCACCCCGATGCGCTGCAGATTTTCATGCGCAATATAGCCAAATTTTGCTATATTTAAAACGCTGCCGATCAGATGCACTCAAACGAAATCACATTCTGAGACCATATTATACTAGATAAACATCCGTTCTATTTGTAAACCAAATGAAACTGTCGTAAGTGCAGTAGTTCCCTGAGAATTGTTCTCTGAAGTAGGTCATATAATCGAAGCAGCCGACTTCTTCGTCTGCAATGCCACCTCTTGTGCTGTCGATAATGCAGCTACACTATAGTCGTGCGCATCGATTGAGGAAGTTTACATTAGGCTTTTGAATGATGCCTACATTGGGCTGTTTGAACAAGAAAAGCGCGCAGAATGATCGCGCAAGCGTATTATAAAATGGTGCATTCGCTCAGCCGGAGTAGGGCCCTGCTGTATACCTAGATCTGCGCCAGGGCTGGTATGAGGACTCCCCGCGATGTATGAATGTATAATAGCGAAGAATGACCAATTACGCTTGTATGACCATTAAAACCCATTAATCCTATTGCGTCATGCCCTTAAGGCTGAGCTTAAGTGTACTTTCCACTTTTTCCTTGCTTTCTTGTGGTGAAAGAGTTTTGCATTATTGGCTCGAAATCAGTACGTGCAGGGAGGTATGACTGGACCGACTGTTAAGGGGCCGGCCCTTACAATCACTACGACTTTCCTGTTTTAGTTCACATGGAAGCTCTCCTCACAGCATTTGTGTTGGGACCTCCTGAATAATATATTTATAAGCATGTTTGTATTGATATTTACTGATGAAGATTTACTGAGTGATTGATCCCTGGTTACCTAGAATAGGCTGCCAAGCATAGAGCGTGATAAAGGTTTCCACTCTTTATTAGCCATTTAATGACCGATATCGCTTGATTAGCGGCATACCGTTTGCTCGCCATGCACTCATTACTACACGGAGCGCTTGCCCATGAAGTTTGATGTCAACGTGTTCTCAGCAGCCAGCGCTTTTCACTCAAAATGTTCAGCGTGAGCAAGCAGTGTGGAGCAAAAGGAAAGCTGTAATGCGCGGTTTCCGGCCAGCTTTGAACAATTCCTCATCATATTTTCTTAATGATGTTGTGGGAAAAATAGAAAAAGATTTGTTGCATAAAATATTGTTTACACACTTGGGCCCAAGAGTTAGTTCGCGGTCTTCGAATTGGCCTTTCACACAGCTCGGACTTACTGCACAAAATGCTCCAAATGTAATTGTTGCTAATTGGCGATATACTGATTCTCCAATTTTAGCGGCGTTAACAAAATTTTGAAATTGGCTTTTGAGTGTGAGTGCATTAGTTAGCATAATATAGAAGTACTGATTTTTGATTTGATTCCTTCATAATTTAGGCATTAAAAGGTTAAATCAATTAAAACATTTTTCTCAGTTTATAAAAAAAGGCGCGCAACAAGTCGCGTTCACAAAGGCGACCTTTTCAGGATCGCTTCACGTTGAGCTCGCATCTGTGAATGACGTCAGTGTGTAGTTGTCGTCAAAGTCGCGAATAAATAATGAAGCAGTTGTAATTAAATAAGCCAGCAGTCTGGACTAGTCTTTGATGTCCCCCGATCTCCCATCTAGCACCACCACAGCTACGTGCGCAAAACCAGGTCGCCGGACAGCAAAGTTTTATTGGTCACATGTGAAAGCTATACGCCGTACAAAAGCCATACCCTGAGGCGACATGATTGTGTCGACACCAGTGGATCACTCTAAGATAACGAAGTTAAAGATACGACTTTCTCGTGGTAAATGACTTCGGCGTCGTAGTACGTCATAGCCGAAAACTCCCGCGCAGTGAAGCGAATGTCTCCCTGCTCTCAAAACATGAATACGCCCATATGAAAGTAAAAAGGGAGTTAGATGTCCTTAACTGGGAGTAAAACTCCTTAAAGGGAGTAAACTCATAAGAGGACAGTTAGCTGTCTTTAACTGGGAGTAAAACTCCTTAAAGGGAGTAAACTCATAAGAGGACAGTTAGCTGTCTTTAACTGGGAGTAAAACTCCTTAAAGGGAGTAAACTCATAAGAGGACAGTTAGCTGTCTTTAACTGGGAGTAAAACTCCTTAAAGGGAGTAAACTCATAAGAGGACAGTTAGCTGTCCTTAACTGGGAGTAAAACTCCTTAAAGGGAGTAAACTCATAAGAGGACAGTTAGCTGTCCTTAACTGGGAGTAAAACTCCTTAAAGGGAGTAAACTCATAAGAGGACAGTTAGCTGTCTTTAACTGGGAGTAAAACTCCTTAAAGGGAGTAAACTCATAAGAGGACAGTTAGCTGTCCTTAACTGGGAGTAAAACTCCTTAAAGGGAGTAAACTCATAAGAGGACAGTTAGCTGTCCTTAACTGGGAGTAAAACTCCTTAAAGGGAGTAAACTCCTTTCTGTTTAGAGTGTGGGGCGACCGACGTCCTCTCCGCTCGTCGGCTTGCGTTGCTGCCAGCAGCGCCGCCGCACGCATGCGCGGAGGCGTGCCGTCGCGGCCTTCTTCCACGCTCTCTTCATCCGGAGCCCACGGCAGATCCGTAATTGCGCGGAAGCCGGGAAAAATTTGACGCGCTAGGGAGAGGCGCCGCTTGTTACGCATGCAAAGAGCGCGCGCGCGCAGACCCCAATGCATGCGTCTTCTCCGCATGGAACACTCGCGGCCGCGGCTTTGGGCGCTGCAACACTTCGCGCGCCGCCGCCAGTCCTGCTTGGAGTCTGGCGGCAGCGGATCTCTCTCTCTCTCTCTCTCTCTGGCTTCACTCCGTTTTTAGTTCCGGTTTTTTCTTTTTCAGTCGGCGGTAGTGAGAATGCAATTATGGGCGGCGGACGAATTCCTCCGCTGGCTGGAATCCTCGCGTGCCGTTGGGCGACAACGAGGCGACGTCTCCTGTTCACCGTGAACGCGAGTGTGGCTATACGCGCCATATATAGGCCGGTTATATATAGCATGCTTATTTGCGCTTGTGACTCCAAGTAGACAGTTTCTGCCAGGGAGCGAATGACGAATGAGGAGCCACTTTCGCCTATACTTACTGCATCCGTATACTTGAAATTAGTTGTGACGCCAGCTTTGAGTGCGCGCATCGCCCTCACGTCAGTGTGTGCGTTCGACAGGAGGGGAAGGAGAGGGTTTATCTCCGCGATAGATTAGCGGTTATGGCACTGTGCTGCTGAATATGAAGTCCCGGGTTCGATTACCAGTCTCGGCTGTCACATTTTTCAGGCAAGCGGTGTACTGAATCGCTGGTGTTTTGAAATTTTAGAGGACGCCGAAAAGACATCGAGAGTCGAAGTTGGTATAGAAGAATACTTTGTTGGGCTTGTGGTGCATATATTGATGCGTTGTTCTCAGCACAACATGACGACACACAGAAGCAAGACAAACGCCTGTTCCAAGAGCCTAGAACAGGACAAGTTTGGTTAGCGCTCTTGTCCTGTTCCAGTCTCTGCGTCGTCATGTTGTATTGAGAACAACTTATCGAAGTTAATACGGATACCTCCGCTACGGCGTCCTTGATAAGATGGGTTGATGTAAAATGTATTAATGAAGAGCCGCCATTGTTTTAAATGTCTCCGCACCTCCTGCAATAGGAGAACTTCGGACTAGGGCCTCTATCAAGGATGGCGCGCACGTTTCATTCATTCATTCATTCATTCATTCATTCATTCATTCATTCATTCATTCATTCATTCATTCATTCATTCATTCATTCATTCAGTTTCAGTCTCTGAAACTCACGCTGTGCGTTAGAACAGCCTTTGTTAGCTTGCCGCGAAGAATATTATTGCAAACATTACGATTGGTTGTTTTTTTTTTTTGGGGGGGGGGAGGGAAATGGCGCAGTATCTGTCTCATATATGGTTGGACACCTGAACCGCGCCGTAAGGGAAGGGATCAAGGAGGGGGTGAAAGATGAAAGGAAGAAAAAGGTGCCGTAGGGGAGGGCTCCGGAATAATTTCGACCACCCGGGGATCTTTAACGTGCACTGAGATCGCACAACACACGGGCGCCTTGGCGTTTCGCCTCCATCGAAACGCCGCCGCCGCGGTCGGGTTCGAAAAGATTACGATAACAAA
The DNA here is from genome assembly GCF_052857255.1 of Amblyomma americanum. Taxonomy (NCBI): domain Eukaryota; kingdom Metazoa; phylum Arthropoda; class Arachnida; order Ixodida; family Ixodidae; genus Amblyomma; species Amblyomma americanum. The sequence continues at coordinate 24,325,480 of NC_135503.1, forward strand.
CACACAACGCGGGAACGTTGAGCAAATGGTCTTGTGTTAGAGCATACGCTTCGCATTCGGGAGGTGCTGGGTTCGATCCCCAGTGCCGCCGGGTACCCACCGGCTTTCTAATGGGCACAAGATTTTCCCCACCCTGGTGCTCGGGCTTTTCTGATGTGAACTGCTCGGGAAAGGGGTCTTGGAGAAAACCGCGTGGGCTAGACATGAGCGTTCCATGACATCCATGTTTTGCGGCAGGTGGCGCTGGCCGTGCTGCTAGCTCGACTCAGTAGCGGTTGAGTATAGAACGACTCAGCGAGCGAGAAATATAAAACCAATCGTGTTTTAACGTAACAGTAGCAGTACCTCTACGAAAACTACACGTTTTATTGAGTCTGCTTTTTCGAGTGGCGAACTAATGTTTTCAGGCTGCCTGCGAAATCAAGTTACCCTTCCCTGGGCGAAACGATCTGTAAGAGCATTGCCGCAGTTTCACCGTTGCTCGGAGCAGTGCTGCTATTTTAAGTATTGGTCCTATTTACATCAGAAATTAGTATATACAAAAGAGTGGGCACATATGCGCGGCATCCATACGGCCAAGTTTGGCTGGTCATTTTATAAGCAGAGCTCCTGCGGCGCACTGGATGGGCTTCTTGAGCATGCTTCATAAGCATTATGCATTGTGCTTGAAAACGAATTTTGCCTTATGTCCCGCACACGCCCGCCGTGCGCGCACTGGTGTCAGAAGTTTGAAAATTTCGCGACTCGGCAATGTGGAGGATATTTTAGGAAAGAAAAAAAAAAACGTGAAAAGCAAAGTTTTGTAATGTTCTTTAGCCTCTATGTGCGTCCCTCACATTATGTTTTTTTTAATGTTCTGGAGCAACTGCCCAAACAATAACTTCCTGTGACGTATTGCTAGCTCAAGCCAGCGCTCGTAAAATCCAGCCGCTGTCGTTCCGAAGGCAGCTGGTGCTTTAGGTGGATGAATGCCCGCTTCTTGAGGAAACATAAAACGGTGAAGAGGCGAATGAAAACAAGAACAGGACTTACGTAGAGAGTGGGGGCTTGGAACGGTTTTTCTATGACTGCCGTAGGAGTTTACCGAGCACGATTTTGAAGCACGAGCATTTTTTAGGACGGGCTCGACTATAACGAAGTTAAATATTACTTGATTGAATATAGTAAGTGTAAGGTATCTGCGGATGCCCGCGGCTTTGTGGGAACCATCTGACCTTTTGCTGATGGCTCGGCATCGCGAAGGGGCGGTTTCTGCTCGCTAATCGCTAAATGCAGTCATGGGTAGAAAGTAATAGAATACTCGGAGAACTTCAGAACGGGTTCAGAAGTGGTAGGCGCTTAGATGATTGCCTGTTCGTGCTTACCCATTGCATAGAAATAGCTAAGGCGGAAAACAGACCTCTGTATTTAGCCTTCTTGGACATAAGCGGTGCATACGACAACGTGAACAGGGAACTCCTGTGGAACATACTAAAAGGTGAAGGTGTCGGTCATGAGGTAACTAATTTTCATCAGGAAATATATCGAGAAAATGAATTTGAAATAACATGGAAAGGAATTAAGAGTACAACAACTGTCCAGGTACACAAAGGATTAAGGCAAGGTTGTCCTCCATCACCGCTGCTGTTCATGCTTTATATGATAAGTATGGAAAGAAGGCTACAAGGAAGCAATCTATGTTATGATCTGTCGTACACGTTAGGCGGAAAGGTTGTTGAGCAACGACTACCGGGTTTAATGTATGCGGACGATATTGTACTGTTAGCAGATAGCCAGGAAGATTTGCAAACTTTGGTGAATTGCTGCGGAGATGAAGGAGACAGTCTAGGTTTCAGTTTTAGCGCAGCTAAGTTCGGTGTGATGGTTTCCAACGGCACAACTGATCAGGAGCTTACAATACAAGGCCATGAAATACCCCGAGTGGCCGAATACAGATATCTCGGGGTATGGGTAAACAACCGGCATATGTACACGGAAAAGCACGAACAGTCTCTCATAGCAAAAGGGCGAAGAGATGCCGGGATAATGAAATATAGGGAATTGTGGGGGTACAACAGGTATGAAGTCCTCATTGGTATTTGGAAAGGAATATGGTACCGGGGCTTACTTTCGGGAATGTGGTTCTGTGCTTAAGGGCTGCAGTTCAGTCGCGATTAGAAGTAAATCAGAGAACTGTCGGAAGATTAGAACTAGGTGCCCACGGGAAAACCACAAACGAGGCAGTACAGGGGGATATGGGCTGGGCAACGTTCGAAGCACGGGAAGCTCAGAGTAAAGTACTATACGAAGAACGCCTGAGGAAATTGGATGATAACAGGTGGGCAGCTAAGGTATTTAAATACCTGTACAGAAAGAGCGTTGACACACAGTGGCGGAAACGAACTAGAAAGCTGGCCAGTAAGTTTGCCAGAGACGAGGAAGGAGTAAGAAAGAGCATTAAACGACAGGTTAAAAACGTCGAAGGTAAAAATTGGATAGATTCAATGGAAAAGAACCATAGTGTAGAACTATATCGATGCTGGAAAAGGCAGATCAGGAAGGAAACGTTTTATGATAACTCAAGAGGCAGTGCCCTCCTATTTGAAGCTAGGTCAGGGTGTCTTAGAACGCGCAGCTACAGAAAAAAATTTAACGAAGATGACACATGTGCTGTGTGTGGTAAATCTGTAGAAACAATAGAACACCTCATCCAAAAATGCGATGGTATCCATCCCGACGTCGATGCAGGCACAGTCACACTTCCTCAGGCCTTATGGTTTAGAGATAACAATAGTCATGTAAATGAATCTGCGGTGGAAATTAGCAAAAAAGCAATTGGAGGATTGGTGGCACAAAAGCAGAGAGGTGACATAAGTTTTAAAGTGTAGGAAGACGTTTTTTTAAAGGAAATGGCGAATTGTATTAACAACTTACAGCAGAGTAAACAAAAATAAAGGGAAAAAAACTGAGCATAGTGGCAACAACCACTGCCCCGTTTCAAACGGGACGCTCCTACCTTCCATCCATCCATCCATCGCTGTCGGTGCGTCGGCAAGAAGCGGGCAAGGCGAGGCAGACGGACAGTGACCCTGTCGAAGGTGCCATATGCCCCCCCCCCCCCCCCCCCTCTCGTCCTGACAAAGACTGCCTAGGTTTGAATGGTCACCACCGTTGGGCGAGACGGGTCCGGACGCTCGTGCTTGACCGGGGGCCAATTAAGCGTAGCGCAATTTGTAAGGGAGAGAGTTGGAGTAATACTGTGCAAGTATGGGGCGTGGCACATAAACCTAGTGGACCGATCATTTTGAAGGCCCATTCCCGCAATGCCATTTTCCTAGAGCAACCTTGATGTTCTTTTCGTGTTGTATGATTTATATTTTAGGGAGAGGGTTTTGAACGTTGCAGAAACTGGAAAGTGTGCCATGCAGTTTGTTAACCAATCATGTTAATAGTTTGATATGATTGGGTGCTACCGAATGTGGGCCGGGCATTTAGGTCATTAAAACCAGAGCCCGGAGCCCTGAAAAGTTGTTCTGGGCTACGGTCAGATGTAATTAATCTTCGGCTATGTCGAGTGGGCGTCTCCCTTAGTGTTAGCCAGTTCCGCATTTTCTTTAACCTTTTTGCCGCTTTAAATTGTTTCTGGTGAATCAACTTGTATGTAATGCAAATTTTTGTACACAAAACTTCAAGTCGCACTCCCTTAATACCTGCATCCTAATCCGTCGCAAAACCGTCTCTGACGGAGCACCCCTGGTGCGAAGAAAGCCTTCAGTCTGTCAAATCAACCAACCGTCTCTGGCGGTGGGAACCACTGGTGCAAGGAAGAAAAAGCCAGCAGAGAACAACTATTTTACTGTAAGGTTGCATAGAGTTACCTCGGTGCCTGTTGACACCGCACCGCCGCGACAGTAGGAATCCGCAGTGCTCAAGTCTCGACATCTTGCAATGGCTCGTTCGAACGGCTTCAACTATAACTGAGACGTGCCGCTGCTTTCAGCGCTAGGAAGGCGATGACGCTTGCAATAAAACCATGCTCGCAAAGGTCTCAGTCCAAGAGATATAACCAAAGTGCACTCGAACAGCACAAGAGCTGTACTTGTGTTGTAGCTTGGTTAAACAAGACTCCCAAAAACGCCCAGCCAGCTTGGAACAAACGACCTCTTCTCAGCGTCGCTCCGTTGAGTGTGATGCAGTGTTAACACTAATTAAATTTTTGCAACTTCACAAACAGCATGAACGCTAGAAGCATTACGGCTGTGTGTCATCAAAGTGTCTACTGTAAATATCGACGAAGACGACGATGAGAGATAAGGATCAATATTGACATATGAAGATGAGGTTGATGCACAATGCTAATACTTCCTTCGTCCCGCGGCGCTGATATCAATATGTTCACAGTATTGAAAATAGCAAATAAAAATAGCGCGCATGGTGAAATATATGGACACTTATTCTCTCGCTGCTTACACAGCTGCACACCAAACTTGTATAGGGCTTGAAAAACCACAGCTGTGTTTCAAAGTGCTGAGCACACTGCAGGCGCAGTCGATATTACGCCGGTCGCTCCCTTGCCACTGACGATTGCACACGAACCCTGTGTAGTTTCGTCTAGATGGAATTTCTACGTGCTGCTCCATGTTTCTTGATTTGCTTCTTTTCTTACTCGATAGCCACAACGAAAAAACCGCTTGTATGCGGCCCAAACGTTTGTTCCGAGGGGTTCCTTCGACACGCCAAAACCGCAACGCAGTATTCAGTGGCAGCGATACGATTCAAACTCTCTTTGTTGAGATGGGGACGAAGCCACCTGCGCTTCTCGACGGCCGGTTTGAGCGCGACTCGCTTATCGGGGCACCGTCAGGTCGTTTCTGGGGCCCCGGAGAATTTGACGCCGCACTTGCCTAAAAGAAAAAAAATGTAGAGACTATGGGATATGGAAAGAGAGATGGCGGGAGAGAGAAAACTTACTCAACCCCTTCTTCGTTTATTTATTTCCGGTTTTATCTCCTTCCATAGCTCCGTACAGTTTTGGGCATTCTCTCGGTTTTCTGATGCGCGCTGCGCTCTTGTTTATCGAAGTTGCCCGACCGGCTTGTTTGGCCTAGGGCTCTGCGCCTCGGCTGCTGCGAGCCGTGGAGGCTCGATTTCTGTCTGCGTGTATTCCGTGGATTAGCTTCGTTCTGAACCAAAGCCTGCGTGATCGAACGACGCTTTCAAAACGGGAGAGGAGTATGCCGTATATTCTGCTACCCTCCTTTCCTCCTCCTCTCTTCCCCAGCCAGACGGAGGAAGAAAGAGAGATCGAGGGATGAAAGAGAAAGAAGAAGAAAAAAAGAGAAAAACGAAGGAATAAAACGGTGCGTTAAAGTCGTCAGGGGGCACAGCAGGCGACTTTTTGTGTTTATTGGAGCTCGCTGAATGGTTGCGCACGTCTGCGCTCTAAAAAGCCCAGGCTTTAAAAAAGAAAGAGAAAAGAGAGATAAAAGAAAAGAAAAGAAAAAAGAGGGCTCCTTTTCGACGCGCACGTTTTACTCCTCCCTCGCTTGGCTCTTTATAGCTGGAAAACGCCAACTCACGGGGAGGGAAGCCTTTCTTTACACCCGCGGCTTCTTTGCGCACAACGCTTCTCAGCGTTCTCTATATTCCCCCCCTCGTGGTTTAGGTTAAACGACGTCCTTGCTATCATTTCTGCATTTATCTAACGTAGAACACTGTAAGGCGGTTGGGTAATCTCGTGGAAAGCTTCACGAAAGACCGGCGCGCCTTTTACGTCGTACAGTTACGCGCCCGGGGAAAAAAATATGCGCACTGCTTTCACGTGGCCGTAACGTGAATATTTCAGTGCGCAGTATATTTGGTTCGTAATCGGGATATATACACCCTGCGTAACTTGTACGTATACATTCCACCCTATACCGTCACGTCGCAGAGGCCACCTGCGAGCTCTCCAAATACTGCCTTGGTGGAGGCGCAGGCGATGGCTTCTGCCCAGCAGAGTACTGAGCCGTACCCTCTGCACGTGTAGCTTGCACGCCTGCAGCGGCTGACTTGTGCAGCTTCCGTGAGCGTGCCCTGCTGCGACGACAGAATTTGACACCTCCTTTTGCGTGGAGCGACCCCTGATCATTTTCTTTAGCACTTTCAGTTCTGTTTCGAGCTTTGAAGAGTCCCTCAAGGTTGCCTAATGTGTTCCATCGCAGTTCGCGCACATCGGCTACTCCACTGAGCACGCATATTCATCATGGGTGCCGGCACACCGCAAACATGCTGTCCTGCTTCTAAACGTTGCAGTGACGTCCAAGCTTCTGACATTTGCGGCATTGCAAAAGCCGTAGGTACTACGTATGGGAGGGAAGTGTGCCTCACGAGTTATACCCTTACATGTGACGACAATCTCTCATCTTCAAACACGACATCCACACACATCGGCAGTCCAGAACAGTGAATGTCTGTTACGCGCACACTAGATTAAAGCACCTTGGCCAAGTCACCGCCGTTAATCACCGCGTCGACGTCGGAAATCACAGCGGCCGCTGTATTTCCGTTGGCGAAAAATGGGCCCCCCATAGTGGCGAAGGTCGATACGGCCTTCAGGGTGTCCAACGTTGCCAGGTTCTACACGACAACAGGGAGGACATTCCGCCTGGCGTTGATGCGGACCTCCTTGACTTGCCCAGGAACCAGCTGTTTAGGAGAGGCTGCAAGAGTTTGTCTCTCAAATTAATTCGTTTTCTGCGGCCGCGACAGGCACATAAAGTAACTCATTGATTCTCCATTGATTCCCAATTGCAACCGATTCTCCATTGCAACTGGCGTATTGCCGGGACGCTCAGCGACATCAGATACGCATGCTCTGATATCCTGCGGAGCTTCCTTTTTGGGCGTCGGTACACGACCTCGGTGCATCCGCTATCGTGCTTCATGTCTTCTGAGCCGGTGAAGGTTAAGATGTCCCCGGGGGCTCTTAGGTGAGACATTCGTTTTCTGCTCGCCGGCTCGAAGCTACTACCCATTGCAGATAGCCGAGGCGAAGGGTCATCCGCCGTCATTTCGGACGGTGAACCCGTAACGTAGACGTCAACAGAAGCAGTCAGGCAAGAAAATAAGGAGAATAAGGAAGGAAGCCTAGAGCCACTGAAGAAGAAATGAGAGAAATCGAACGTACAGTGTCTCGCCGTTTGGACGCATATTGCAGAAATGTCTCAGATGGTCAGCCGTTCCGTGTTTCAAGGCGTTTCGTGCACCCTACAGAAGTGCACCCCTCTAGGTTTTTGAATAAACAAGAAGGGACGCGAAAATAATTTCTATGCTTTCAGTCCGCTTGTTATAAGTGCCGAAGAGGGACGAAAAATGTCGCCCTAGCTCTAGCGAGCGCATGCAGGGCTAAACTTGCGCATCAGAAGCATGGCTTCGTACCCCTTCATCTAGCCGGACCATAGGCAGACAACGAAAACAAATTTAAAAAAGCCTGGCCGCAGGAAACGCGACGACGCGCCGTCCGCCCATGGAAGCAGCGGCGAAGCGCACGGTGACTGTTCCTGGCTTCTGCATACACGGGGGAAATTTTCTATCGGTGAAAAGTCTGATAGCGCAGACTGCCTTAGAAAAAGCCCTGTCGGCGACAGTAATGGCGAGTCCATATCGCGCGCCAAGGGGTGTTCGTGTGGAAGCTTCTGCTCTTGGGCTCGGTGCGAGACGCAGCCAACAGAATGAGTCGACAAACTGGCTCGCTTCCTGGCGTTTCTTCGCGTATCAAGCTGAAAGGTTATATTTCCGAAGTCACTCAGATGATCGCCCCTTCTAGCAGGAATGGACACGACGGTAAAAAAGAAAAAAAAAACGTCGCAGGCGATACGTATTTTTGCGACTGCTCGCACGCTCTTACATTGGAGCATTGCTGTCCCCGATAATATACAAGCCACGGGAACTTATTTTCGCCGTAGTACAAGCGGCCGTGCTTCTGGACGTGACTTTGTGCCCGTTTTCAGTGAGCTGCTGTTGTCTTCACAGCCCCGGAGACGCCTAGAAGCCGTTACTCACTCACGACCGACCGACAAATGACCGAGCCAGGCCTTCGGCATCGAAGGTGAGTGCGAGGCTAGGCCTCGCAGCGAGGGCGATGCGTTCGTGAAACCTGCCCTGCTCCGTTAGACCGAATTTAAGGTTTACTCGCGCTGTTTCCGCGAGCACTAGACAATAGTCAGCAAGTAAGACGTAGCATGTGGAAGTTTCATAGGACGTCGCCATCGGGTTTCTTTTCCGTGGCGGAAGCGCGGTGAGCTAGGATTTGCGGTGTACAGGTTTAGGCTTAGTCAGCTGTAGGTATTGAGCCAGTGAGGAAACTGCACGTAGTACAGTACAGGGTGTGTCCGGAAAGTAAAGCAATTTTATCCGTAGAAAAAAAATATTCAGGATATCGTTACAAACGTTTAAAATTCTTCGAAGTAGTCCCCTTTGCAATCTACCCATTTCTGCCAGCGACTCTGCCATGCACTGCACGCATCCTGGAAGGCACCGACAGGAACCTCGTTTAGAGCCTTTGTCACGGCGGTTTGGATCATTTCGATGTTGCAAAAACGGACTCCTTTTAGGGCGCTCTTGATACTCGGGAACAGGAAAAAGTCTGCCGGAGCCAGGTCACGTCTACAGAGAAGCTGGGGTAGCGTCGCCGAGTTGTGCTTGGCCAGGAACTCTAGTACGCGTAGATAGGTGTGGCTGGGAGCGTTGTCGTGGTGCAACTTCCAGGTATCGGCGATCTCCTTTTGCGTTCGAAGGACCCTTTTTCTCAATCTCTCGAGCACATCCACGTAGCACACAGCGTTGATTGTCTGCCCTTGGGGTACGAATTCTTTGTAAACCACTTGGCGTCAAAAAGACAATTAGCATTGTTTTCACTTTCAACTTGGTCATTCTGGGGGCGAGGGGACTCTGAGGTGTGCCATTCGGAACTTTGGTGCTTCGGCTCGAGGTCATGCTCAAGTAGCCGTGTTTCGTCGCCGGAAATGACACTGTCCAAAAAATAAGGTTCAATTTGCACGCTTTCCAAAAGTTCACTCGCGATCACCAATCGGTTGTTCCTGTGGTTGTCAGTCACCAATTTGGGGACCATCCGCCTCACATGCGTTAGGTGCGGGGTTCGATCCCCAGTGCCGCCGGGTACCCACTGGTGATACAATGGGTAAAAACTTTCTCCTGCTCTGATGCTCGGCTTATTTAGGGTGAAATGCTTGGGAGATGGGTCTTTGACCCCACCTTGAGTAGAAGAAAATACCTTGTGTCGTGGCGCTCTTCGGCAACAGATGCCCTTGTGCCATAAAAATCCATAATCAATTTGGGTACCAGCTTGGCGCGCACTCTCCGCATTTCATATTGTCGCTTACGGTGTCGTGCACAGTGGTTTTTTTTTTTGGAATATTGAGTCTCTGATATCATCCGCACACTCATCGACGGTCGGTTTTCAAAATATCACGAACAAGAGACACATTTTCGTCACTTTTGCTCGTTGATGGCCGTCTAGAGCGGGATACATCATCGAAGTCTTACTGGCCCGCTTTAAACGCGTTCAACCACCTTGAAACTTCAGAATGTGACAAAGCAGAATTCTCGTAGGCTTGCTGAATCATTTGGTAGGCGTCTACAATTCTCTTATCGAGTTCAGCGTAGAACTTGAGCGCGTACCGTTGTTCACGTGCGGATGCTATCGCACGTCGTGACACACCACTATCATTAGGCACATGGAAACAGTGATCCTAACGCTCCCAGAGCTTGGAACAGACTGCGCTTGGCAGTGATGAAAAGCTGAAAGTCCCCCTCACCTAACCCAACCAATCAGAGAGCGGTAGGGCCGATAGCAGCACCCGAAAAAAGTAATTGCATTACTATCCGAGCACATTCTGTATGTTCGGTTTGCTCGCTGTCTCAAGGGGGTTTAGAACTGCGAACCCGCTGCCGTCTGCGTCACGGAACAAAAACACGTTCCGAACGGCGTTGCGACCAAGCCACTGTCATGCCACCGAGCGCCCGTGCGCGGATGTGCCCTTGAGCGGCATATGGTTTGTGGCCGTACACGACGCTGGGAAATTCTCGCCAGCCTCGTCTAGCAACTCCGAAGAACGGACGCTGCATCGCGTTTCCGCAGCAGCCAAGGTCGGTAGTTATATTTCCCTACTTTTTTCAGCCTTGCGGCTTGAGACATCCGTCGCGCTCATCATGCTACCGCGGTGAGTATGCGCAACTGCGATATGAGTGAGTGTCTGATGCCTTTTTCTTATTTTACAGGGATGCTGACTCTTACATCGCGCCAGGATGCCACCGGGCGCTGCCTCCCACAACAAGCACTGTACTGTCGCATCCTTCGACTGCGCTGCATCGCAGCGTCCAGTTTTCTGCGTTTTCGATAAGCAGGACCGCGACTTATCGAAACGAGAAATCTGACATGGCTGCTGACGAAAGTTGTACCCCCCGGAACGGTCTCTCCACTGGGTTTGGATGTAAGGAGATGGTTTGGTTTGGTTTATAGGCGTTTAACGTCCCAAAGCTACTCAGGCTATGAGAGACTCCGTAGTGAAGGGCTCCGGAAATTTCGACCACCTGGGGTTCTTTAACGTGCACTGACATCGTACAGCACACGGGCCTCTAGAATTTCGCTCCCATCGAAATTCGACCACCACAGTCGGGATCCAACCCGCGTATTTCGGGTCAGCAGCCGAACGCCATAACCACTGCGCCACCGCGGTGGTATAAGGAGGTGGAGGATGCAGTTTAGTGGAAGGTCACGTGGCATGCGTCACATTTGCTGCCGACAGTACAGCAGTGTACAGCGTGACCCCCGGAAGCCTCCGAATGCTCACGGCATCCATGATTGCATTTGGTGGAGGTTCCCGGTGGGGATCCATGCACTGTGCAAGATATTTCCTTCCTGCTTTGCATATGCTGCTGGCTACCGCTACTTGCACGGAACTGTGCTGTGTGCCTTGTGCACTTGATACCAGCAGTGGGGCGATAAGTGAGTCGAAGCTCGCGTGGCATATGTCATTTTTGCTTTGCCCCCGACACTACGGTAAGTGTACACTGTGTCAGTCGGACGCCTGTATATCATTCGCACGACATCCATGCTTTCACGTCTCTTTGCAGATACGCCGATTTATGTGCTCGCTGACTCGGCAAGTGCGAGCTCGGATGTAAGGCCCTGTCCGACATCCGTGCGCCACGCAAGATATTCCCCTTCTTACCTCACGTATGCCGCCGCCTTCGCCACAAGCGCTTTTTCTGTTTAGTACAATACAAGTATGTATTGTGAGTTGATAACTGCACAAGGAACACATAACACTTGGTCTGTTTACCCTTCTTTTGAATATAAATTCTTCTTTTTACGCTTGTCTGTCTTGCTTAGTCGGGTGGCTACCGGTCACCCATGTTTGCACTAATTCCGCCCAATCCAGCTGCAGCTAGTGCACTTGTTTATAGTCGCACATTCTAGAGTTTATTCACGCTCCAAAAACACGTACATACGCGCCCTACTTGTATAACGCCTGCTTTGGAGACAGTTATTGTCACATGATTCAGACAAGCATCACTTTTGGGTGCATAATAATTTCGATATCAACAAATACTTTCCTCCCAACAAAGTTCTCGTTAACACCATTACGAATTAAAGCAGCTCCCTTTTCATTAGCACAGTTTTCACATTTCATCGATATTTGTGCACGTGTTGACGAACGCCTAGACGTTTGGCATTACTCTAGAAACTGCCTTCCGATTTCATCCAAATTGCTCATTCTTAGTCTCAGACGTTTGTTGCAAACCATGTTTTACCCGTGCCTGAGCAATTCAAGAAGAAGCCTTCTCATAAGTAGAGTAATTTCTGCTTGATCACTTGTATGGGCTAATTAGCTACCTTAGCATACATTCAAGGGGGACTCTTGACCACGCAAGGTGGACGCCAGTCCGGCTCTTTTTTTGCTTTCTTTAAAATACTTTCGTCTCTGTCTGCTGGGCATCTTCTTTTTCTGCCTTTCTTGCTTTCTTACGTATTTCACCTGTATGTTGGTATCTGTATGATTCTTTCAGTTTTTCTATTCGAGTGTATATGGTTTATTATGGTTTATGGGGGTTTAACCTCCCAAAGCGACTCAGGTTATCAGAGACGCCGTAGTGAAGGGCTCCGGGAATTTCGACCACCTGGGGTTCTTTAACGTGCACTGACGTCGCACAGCACACGGGCCTCTAGAATTTCGCCTCCATCGAAATTCGATCGCCACGGCCGGGATCGAACCAGCGCGTCTTTCGGGTTAGCAGCAGAGCGCCATAACCACTGAGCCACCGCGGCGGCCTGTTTTATTATTTGTGTAAATCCTGTGCTTGCTTTATATCTTCGAGTAAATTTGGCTGGTCTGCTGAAGACAGAAATCAACAACATTTAGACAGACAGGTTGTGTTGTATAAATGGCGTCAGCCGCTAGGACTAGCTGCAAATCAACCAATCCTGAAAGCTGTGAGAAGGTCTTAAAGGAATCGGGGAGGGGAGGGCGATTTAGGGTAATTAATAGAAATTTTCTAAGCAAGTTGAGATACTTGATACTTGGTAGTTAATGCTGGGATTCAATTTCTAGTTTTGTTTCGTTTTCTGTGCAAGGTTTTTTATTGTGAACGAAATATTCACTAGGAGGTTTCAAGGCAAACAAAAAAATTGCAATCAGAACTTCTCCTCTTAGTAGAAAGGAAACGTAAGATGCAATCAGTGGATGTAGGTATCAGAATGCGTGAAGATACACGAAAATAAAGAAGATAAATGAATGCCTACATTACGAATTTATATGCAGCAATAGGATAAAAGAGCTCAGAAATGTACCTGGGAGACTTAGAAAGAACTAAAATTTATCGTTGCGTTCTTGCATTATCTTGTTTGTTTTTGCGTTATGTTCTTAAAGGCGCATAACATATCCCTGCCGCGTCTTTCGCTCCAGCAGCCGAGCGCCATAACCACTCAGCCACCGCGGCGGCGGCGGCGGCTCTCTCTGTGTGTGTGTGTGTGTGTGTGTGTGTGTGTGTGTGTGTGTGTGTGTGTGTGTGTGTGTGTGTGTGTGTGTGTGTGTGTGTGTGTGTGTGTGTGTGTGTGTGTGTGTGTGTGTGTGTGTGTGTGTGTGTGTGTGTGTGTGTGTGTGTGTGTGTGCAGACAAAGTAAAAGCAGTTTTGCAGGTGCGTTTTTATTCATTTAGCGAAGCTGCTGTGCTTCTTACGACTATGTCATTGTTATTCGAACACATATATAGGCGTTCGTATATAGGCGTTCAGTGTGCTTATGTCATGTGTTAGTGGACAAGGTTGGGCGAAATGAAGATTAAAAGAGAAACTAATGAGGCTTGCGGGATGCGCTCAGAAGAGAAAGGTGTAGCAAGGATTGTAAAAGTAAAACCCGACGTGGCACAACAACGTGTGGCACATGTGCAAATTTCGGTATAATTGCCGGCGAAGCAACGCAGCCAGCGGACTTCGTCGTCTCCTTCGCGAGGCCTACCGACTGGGCATAAACGCCAACGCTTTTCACGCTGATCCTTCCCGCCAAAGCGATGGCCCCCGGTCAGCACCTATGGGACGAAGACGCGGTGACCTACTGCTACCGGACCGTAGTCACCGCTGCGAGGGCTCCAGTGGGCCAGCTTCCGAGATACTGGCGACATGGCGTTTAAAGCTGCCGCCGTCATCTCTACTCGGTGATAAACGACGCGAGGTGGCGTGTCGAGGGCCTTGAGTGTCCATGTCATCCACGTCTGCCCCAAGTGAGCAAGCTGCTTTTGGACTTCTGTTTTCTGCGTCGGGCCAAAATGATTAGGTATTGATATGACTCATCCTCTGTTTTGCTTGCTATGAATATGTGAGCTTCGTAAATTCTGTGTTGTATGAAATGTCGCTTGCAAACACCTTCGTGACGCTTTAAAACCTTCCATATCTTGTGTAGTTTTCACCCCGTTAAGCTTTGTTCGTTTCACTTGCTAAATTTTTCTTTCGTTCTGTTTTTTTTTCAGACCACTGCTGTGTCTTAATCTCCTCGAAGCTCTCCCCATGCAGCGGGCTCGTCTGGATCGAGGCCTCAATTTTCCCGTTCTTGTGCGCGGTTTTTCACTTGCTGTTTTCATACCTTTGTTTTGGTTTCCTGAGAATTACTTTTGACCAGCAGAAACGCATTTTATTATCTGATATTTGTTTAGTTGCAGAGTAAGCCCGCACCAGCAGACTTTGATTTACTTTCGATTCTTTTCATTTACATCTTAAGCGATAGTTGCATGAGTGTCGTTCTTATGCCCCTACACCCATATAATATAGAGCCTGCACAGCCGCCACACTGAATCGAAAGGTCAACCTGAGGAGCAACATCCATCTATGCACCATAACACCTCAATCAAGCCCCACACTTCCAACCCCCATCTCCGCACTCGTTGACTGCTTACTGTACCCGGATACTCCAACCCTGTCACCGCTACTTGCTCACCCGCGCCCATGTCTCTAGAGATCAATTATGAATGAATGAGTGACCGTGCCTGACGCATTCCTACAGCACCCCCCCTCCCCTTATTCGTCACACCCCTATCCTCTCCAGTAACTTGTCGACCACGCACGCCATCTGTCGATGGAATTCGCCTTTTCACAAGGGAGGGTAAACATCCGGGGACTCTCTTGCTCCCGTTTTGCTGCCGAATAAGTCTGCTGGGCCTAGCAACGTTGGTTGTTTGAATGCTGTCAAAGAGCACGAGCGAATTCCATCTTTGTGCCATTTTGTTTACATCGCCTTTTGTGTCTGCTGGTGTACAGGCTCTGGGTTTACCGTACGACGCACGCCGATAGGACGTACTGTTTCGTGGATCCGGCGTGGTATCTTCCGAGCTCACATCTGGCGCCGCAGTGACAGCCGCGCGTCGTGCAAGATTCTTTTCTGCTCTACCTCCCACCCCACCAATACTTTGACAATTGTCACCAAATATTTTGGCGCCGCCTTCAGACCCGCACCCTTCTCTTCCTCTATTTCTTCTCCCGCATCAATCCGGGAACACACACACCCTCTGTACCCAAAGCACCCACCCCCACGGTACTCTTACCACATTCTCCTTGAATGCCCGGTGGACCCTCCCCTGTGGGGCTCGGAGCTCCTGACCACCTGGAAGGAATGGGAAACCTTAATGCGCTCGACGGACTCGGCCGGACAAGAGATCGCCACTGACCGGGCCGCCTACGTCATGGAACTCCATGAACTCGTGAACGTGTAGTGCAGTGGGGTAGTGCGGGGACTCTGGGACCTGTGTGCCCCAAATCAATTGTTCAAACAGTTAGTTCTCTCTCTCTCTTCTTTCTGTTCCCTACGAGCGCTTTGATGGGTCAGAAGCATCTGCGGCGTTCAGCGCGTTCATCGAACAGTGTGCTCCACCGCCTCAATCTCCCTTACTGTACCTGACTCTCGAACAAAGACGGTATCCCGTGTCTTCTTGTGCGGTATCTTTCACTGGAACTGTCAATAAATCTACTGCATTGCACTCTGGTACGAGCTTCTTGTCACCATTGCGTGTCAGCCGGCGCCAGCCGGTTTGAGCGCATTGCGCTTGACGTGACTATCGCGCTTCTCACTGCTTCCTAGCGCTGCAGCCAAGCTAGTAAGTTGCCCTCTCATCTTCGGTGCGGATGAATTCCACAATTATGACGTCCAGAAATGTGTCGAAAAAGACCATTTTCAAAAGGCCAGTGGATTTAGCGGCTTTCGATTTTGACGCGGTTTGTCTTGAAACGAAATTTAAATGTAGTTTAGTTCGTTTCAGTTACTATTTTAATTCTTCTCTATCACAATACTTAATTTTAACTAATCTTAACGTGATATTTAAGCTTTGCATAGGTAAGTCGCCGGTGTAAGATGTAGGTTTTGTTATTGTTCGCTTAACAACAGATGGCACATACCCGCACTGGCGGATCGGTCAAAAACTGGAGGCAGAGGGAGCCACTAAGGTGTACATAAAAGTGGGAAAAGAAAAACAAAAAATGCCGATAATGCACGCGAAAGAGCAACATCTGTGGTTCTTAATTCAAGTAGGATATAGACAGAAATAAATCAATTAAAACGAAATCAAATAAAGACAAAGGGTAATACTATAAAATTTAGCAAGGCAATCGACGGGACTCCAAAAAATTTTGAGCGCAGTAAACAGACAAGTGGCGGTACCCAAGTGTGGTGGCGCCAAATGAAAGCAAGAGCGGGCTGCTAAAGTAAGGCTAAGCTGCTACAGTAATAATACCCCCCCCCCCCCCCCCGTTCATATAATCAATCAATCAATCAATTTTATTTCTGCCTCAAAAAAGTGACAGAGGAGCTGCAGAAAAAGCTGTCATAGACAGCTTGACTGAGCCGCAGCCCCCATTATACCGGGCAGCAGTGACAGGCAACGAGAAAAAATAACAAAACAAACAAAAGAAAACAATTCAGAGAAAAACACATTAACACCAAAAAAAAAAAATCTACCACTAGATTGTACATGTGGGCAATTTACATGTTCATCCAAACATCATTGCATAAGTATCTTTCAGCAGTACAACAAAAGCACAATGAATCAAACAATACAAATTAAACAAAACAAAAACACCTCTTAGTGCAGTTTAAAGAAAAAAAAAATCATTTTGTAACACAGTCTATGTATAAGCAACGCAGCTCACGATTAGTACAGGTAGACAAGTTGAAATTGGCAGATTTGTATGTGTTTAGAAGAGAAGGAAGTCTATATTGCAGGCGCTGTTTACCGGTATTTATGCGTGGTGTAGGCACCAACCAGGTTTCAGGCTCTCTAAAAGGGTAACTCGCTTCTTTTTCTTTCAAATTTGCCAGACGTCGAATATAATTTATGTTATTTTTGGTTTCAAGTTTAAAACGCACACTCAGTCGATATTGATATAAATCAAAGATTTTGATTATGCCCGTTTCACGAAAGAACGCTTTGCTGGGTGCTCCATAGTCCGCATTAAAGACGTAGCGAAGAAACTTTTTTTGCAGAACATAAATTTTTTGTAATGAAGAATACGTTGCAGTGCCCCATACAAGCTGGCAGTAGTTAATGTGGGCACAGAACAGTGTGTTATAGAGAAGTAGTTTAATTGATTTAGGAAGAATGTATCTAATGCAGCCAATCGTGCCTGTTACCCTGGCTAACTGCCGGACAACATGATTTGTGTGATCTTCCCAAGACATGTGCGAAGAAAATACTGCACCTAGGCATTTGAAGTGATCAACTATTTCTATTTCTCTCGAGTTAAAGGTAGTACTATCGTGTGGGGTGATCGGTTTGTTTCTTGGTCGAAATATTACAGCTTTAGTCTTTTTTTCATTCACGCGCATATAGTTTGATTGTGACCATCTTTCCAGTGTGATCATTGTTGTGTTGCACATTTGTATCAGGTCATGAATGTTACTTCCGGAGAAAAAAATGCTAGTATCATCGGCATATATGATGAACCTGACATTTGGGTTAATGTTCACAATATCATTAAGGTAAATGTTGAAAAGTAGGGGCCCAAGTATGCTTCCCTGTGGGACACCAGAATAAATTTCTTTTATTTCTGAATATGTATTATCTATGTTGACAGTTTGTTTCCTTTTTGACAGGTAAGATTTTATTAGTTCTGCAGCCTGGCCCCGAATTCCGTAGTGCCATAGCTTCTCTAGAAGTAACTTATGATTAACCAAGTCAAAAGCCTTTGAGAAGTCTATGAATATTCCTATTACGAGCTCTTTGTGTTCAAACTGTGTCAGAATATATTCTTTTTGCTCTAAGAGTGCTAGTTCAGTAGACTTGTTTTTCCGGAATCCGAACTGATATGGTGTGAGCAAGTTGTATTTATCTAAAAATTTATTCAGTCTAGAGTGTAGAATTTTCTCCAATGCTTTAGAGAAAACAGGCAATACAGAGATGGGTCTATAATTACCCAAGTCATTTCGGTCTTCTTTTTTAAATAAAACAGTTATTTTAGCAATCTGCATTTTTTCTGGGAATACTGATGTAGCTAAACAAACATTAAAAATATGTGCCACAGCTGGAGCTATAATATCGGCTACATATTTTATGGGCTTTATCTGGATGTCGTCAATATCTCGACTGCTGCTATTTTTTAGGCTGAGTATGACCGATGCTACTTCATCCGTCGTGACAGGTTCAAGAAATATTGTATTATCGTTATGAAAGTCTAAGTAATCGCATGCATTCCGTGCAGACCCATCCGTTTTCTTTTTCGTGAAAAAGTCGTTGAAAGCATTTGCCAGCTCTGTCCCTGAAAGTTCTTTATCATCGATCTTAAGATTCCGCACTTGGCCATGTGACTGGTTACGGTGCAGCAATGAGTTTAAACGGGTCCAAACCACATCATGACGACCCTTCTTGACGTCTAGAAATGCAGAGTAATATTCTGTTCGTGCTGATCGCAATTTCTTTGTTAATTTATTTCTAAATTCTTTAAATAACCTCAAATCTTCAACTGAACGTGTGGTTAGAAATGTTCTATACAGCTTGTTTTTCATTTTTATTTCTTTTCGTAACTCATGGTTGATCCATGGTTTCCGAGTTTTTCGTGAGGCTTTATATGTTGTAGAGGGAAAATACAATTGGTATAGTTGTTTGAAAATACCAAGGAACTTATTATAAACTTCATTAGCATCATTGAGGTGAGCTATGTGGGCCAGGTCAACTTGTTTAAGAGCATCGCGAAAAGCTTTCAGTGTAACACTGGTTATACGCTGGTATCTAATACCTTCTGGCTCTTTCAGTGTAGGGGTTGGCTCATTCATGCACAAGAACACTGGGAGGTGGTCACTGATAGAACATGATAAGGCACCGGTCTCAATTTTTGGATGGGCAAGATGTTCCCTCGAGGCGTGAAGTTACACGGCGCCGCCTCTGTAATAGATTTTTACCTACCAAGGCATGGAGGAAGTAGCACGAGGCATGATACAGGCAACCTGCACTGCCGAGTGGGGTGCTGAAATTGTTCCACTGGGCGCCTGAAAACTGTTGCCATCTGCCGCTTGGGTCGCGATAAACGCGATACAACATTTTGAACGATTTTAGTCGCGCATTTGGCTGATAACATTCCTTGCGTAGGTTTCTCAACGTAACACAGTTAGTTGACGGTCGTTACGTGTGGCGTTTACATAGCCCGGAAGTTCATGCCTATCAGCGCAGGTAGGTACGTGGCACGGAAAAACACTACGGGGCCGCCTAAAAAGGCCTGCTTTCCTCACTAGGCTGTGTATTATGACGCTGCGATCGACACGGCAAACTTCATCGCAGGTAGCCTATAGCTGAGGACTCTGGATTAATTTCGACTACTTGGGGTAGTTTAACGCGCACCGTTTTTAACGGACGTTTCGCATTTCACTCTCCATTAAATGCGGCCACTGCTGTAAAAACTAAACGGATGGCCTTGTGTTTAGTCGCAAAACGGCATAGCGACTGAGCCCCATACCGAGGCGGCTACAGAGCGGAAGAAAGCAATCCAATTGACCTCGATTTCGCGTGGTATATGCAGGCACGCTTCTCGGCATTCCGCGTGCGAGCTGAAGCAGAGAGCCTCATAGGTGGCGCGCGCGGCGGCAATATAGAGAGGCAAGCTTCTCTCTAGGATGGTTGGTATGTGGATGTGTGTTTTCGGGACGGAGACAACCCTTAGAGTCGAAGAAAAGGCCGAGCCAAGAGGAATAGAGAAAACAGACTTGGCCCGTTGTGGACGAAGAAAGGAAAGGTAAATAATCTCCCAGGATGGCCGGGGCCAAGCACAGCCGGGAAGCTTGGAGGCGGCGGGGGGGGGGGGGGGGGGGGGTGAAGTTCCTCCGGGCCGGACTGGCCAGCGAGAGCTCTCTCAAGTGATGGCCGGCCGCCGCCTATTGTCCTCCTCGTGACAATCGCTCTGCGCTGTTTTCTGGCCACTTTCGCACTTCCGAGAGAGAAAGAGAGAGTGAGGGAAGAAGAAGAGCGCCCCTTGCTTTGAAAATAAAATGGCGGAGCGAAATAAACTCCGAGCAAGGAAAGCGGAAGGACTTCTGCGTCTCTGCGGCTGGCTGTTGGCGAGTCTTTCTTTTGCTTTGCTATAGCCGGTCTGGTTTCCGTCGAGTTAAGTGAAAGAGAAGAAAAGGAAGGAAGGAAAGGAAAAATAAAGGGGAGAGAGAATGGACCTGGAAAGGAAAAAAAAAACGCGAGGGTGGAGACATGCGGGGTCACAAGAATGAGAGACGACGGCCGTGCGAGACACAATGAGAGAGAAACTCGTACGCTGAGCGTGACGTAATGAAAAAGGGCGGGCGAGGAAGGCGGACAAATAAGCGAATTAATTCGGGAGAGCAGAGATAAGAAGAGGAAAAAGAAATAGGAACGAGTGGAGCCGGAACCAACGAGTTCCAAAAAGCAAATGAATGGAAGAGTACGGGCGAGTCGGAAGAAGGCAGAGAAGCGCAGAGGAAGTGGGGACGTTGCTTCTGAAAATGTTATTACAAAGAGGTGACCCGCCTTTTAGCGCAGAGAAGGGGTTGTCCAAGTGAGTGGGAATGAAAAGGAGGGAAGGAAGAGTGGGACCTCAAGAACTTTCGATCGTCCCGGCTAGGGGTTGGGCTTCCTTGTGCGCTCGGAGGCAGTGCGGGCATAGCACGCTTTTCAGGGGCTCCGCGGCTCGACGGGGGCATTTTGTGTGCCGGCCGGTTTTGGCTTTCACAGACGCGCCCGTGAGCTTTTCTACTCGAAGAAGGCGCATCGATGATCTGCGGACGAGGTAAAGAGCGGGGGTGGCCGTACGCGATGGTGCGCTTTGCACGGACGTTTGTTGCCTGTAACATTTATGGAACAAGGGAAGGCAGAAAAAAATGTTTGCTGTGTCCTGTGAGGGATCCCCGTTTAATAGACGTGATTTATGCATTCATGCCTTACTTATCAACCGGCAGTTAACAAAAAAAGATCGTTTTTTCTTCACGGTGAATAGTTTTCTTGGAGTCTGAAGTGTACCTGAGGTACCTCTTTAGAAGAAGGAAAAGATAGGATAACAAGGTTACTTGACACGAAAACATTGCACCTTGATCTGAACGACGCGAATTCGGATAATTTTTTAAGGGAGGACAAGAAGGTGAGGACAAGTGCAGTGCTAAATAACTTCTTTCACACGATATTTGTGCCGACGCCGGGAAGCTCTAACAGCAATCACCCACAAGTGCCTGATGTAAAAACGATATGCCAATGACGCCAGCTTTGAAACTCGTTTTCTATGCCAGGTCAAAACGAACTTCCATTCAGGAGCCTTCAGGTTCGCCACACAGAGTTCGAGAGTCGCGTCAGGCTTGTGACACGCCCTGAAAGTTCATCGCTGTGAGAAAAATTGTTTCACATAATCTCGTTTGGTCGTGGTTGGGTTCACGTTAGGAATAAGATGCCTACCAAAAGGCTGGGGTTAAATACATTTATGCATCTTAGAAAAGACATGTTCACTCTATGAACGAGGTTCTTGTGAGGAAGCTGAAACGTCTTTATCCCCAAATATTTTACTTCTTCTTTTACCATACCTGTGAGCAAAGTTTTCGCATTTCGCGATTTCAGTTTCAAATAGTTCCGTACGGTGCTGATAAATGTTGCTTGAAAAAAATCGAAAACTATCCTCGCTCGCGAGGGGATTCGTTAGACCTCTCCCTTACTTCTATCTCACCGCCTTTTTTTTCACAAAACCCGCCAGCATTCATTAGTCATTATATTGTCAACTACTATGTAGACGAGTGCGATGTCGAATCGTTGTTTCTTTCGACACTACGAGTGCAAAAGTATTGTTCCTTTATTCATTTTGTGCCTAGATAGCTGATTGATTTGCTATTTTTCTGCATTTGTTTTTTCCACTCCGAGTTAGTTGTATGTCCACTGAAGTAATTAGAAAGCGATATCACACGTGCGCATTATTATTCTTTCAGTATTAGTGTTTTTTTGTACGCTGGCCTCATTCGTCTCGTTTCACGTCGGTTATGTATCACCGCTTCACGCTCGGTTCGTGCATCAAACGCTCCGCGCCTCACATTCATCACGATGAATTGTTGTCAGCGGGCCCATTAGCGAAAATTGAAATGAGAAAGCGCTTTCTGTGTGTTGATTTAACACACTCTGAAATGGAGAACCACTGTTTGGGTGACTGGTTTGATAATTGCCGCTCTCGGATTAAAGTTCTGACGATCGTTTTTTTTAAATTTAAATTTGTTTATTACTCCAGTCTGTGCTTGTCTATTAAAGAAATGAGTGACACCGGCTAGCATAGTCATCCCTCATTGCTGCAGGAATTTACTGCGGCATAGGAGGAGTACCTTTTGCTGCGCGTACACGCACTTACGCACAATCAATCAATCAATCAATCAATCAATCAATCAATCAATCAATCAATCAATCAATCAATCAATCAATCAATCAATCAATCAATCAATCAATCAATCAGTAAACTAGTCAATCAGTCATTAAAACAGTCAGTCAGTAAATAAATAAATAAATAAATAAATAAATAAATAAATAAATAAATAAATAAATAAATAAATAAATAAAAAGTTTTGAGGGAACATCACGCCCCACGAAATGCTGATTCACCAAATCTCCCGACTAGCCGCCTGACCTCTGCCGCTAACTGACCTAACCACACTCGGCTAAACTCCGCTCGAGAGCACTTCAGCTGCGGCATTAACTAGTTCAAGAGTCGCGTTGAAGTCACGTTCTTCTGGCTAACCAAAAAAGTGACGTTTTTCGATGTCGCAGTTCGTGTGTTTCGCATCCTGCTGCCCTCTGCCGGTTCCGAAGCCGCGGCTCACACGGGAGAGGCGATTGTTATCTTTTCCCATCCTAGACATTTGCGACTGCGGTCTCAAGATAGCATCGTTCCAGAGAGAGAGAGACGGAGATGAAGGGTAGGAGCTAGATAGACAGAGAATAACAAATCTGACTCTAGGCGGGCCAGCGCGAGCTCGCTCGTGGCCACCACGCAGTGCGCATTCGATTCGGTGCGTGACCGATGAGAAATGGCAGTGGCACGGTCGAAAAGGGGGCGTGGGGGGTGGTGGCCTCACCCTCTCCTCTCATCTCCTCAAAAAGCGGGGAGCTACGCGGGACGATCGAAGGGCGAGGTTCGCGGAGACGACGGATCCCATACCGCCGCCGCCGATGCCGCCAGGCGCAGAAAAACAAGCCGACGAGAAAAAGAAGGGTGGGAAGGAGGGGGGGGGGGGGGGGGAGAGGGGGGAGGGGGCAACAAAACGGTCGCTGCGAAAGACAGCGCGCATGTCGGGAGCAATAAATGTCCAGCGCGTGCGCCCCAACTGGCGAGCGCCAAAATATTGCCGCAGAGCGGAATACATTTCCTCGTCTGCTCGAAGAAGCCCCCGCCACTGGCCCGGTCCGCGGAAGACCGATCTGCCCTTCCCTCTTTCTCCCTCGTTTGTTCTTTTATCTGATCCTCCTTCTTTCTCTCTCTCTCTCCCTCTGTCCACAGTTTATCTCGCGTTTCTCGATTCTGAGCGACGGAGGAACGAAGCAGGCGCAACGCGCGCCCGCCCGCACGCGCGCGCGCTGCTTGTCCTCGCTCGCGAACCGTGCAGCTCGCGGCGACGGTTGAGACTCGATTTTATGTCGTGTCTGCTCCGGGCTGTCACCGCAGGCCCGGTGCGCCTCGGTTGCGGAGCATCTTGCTCAAGACGCGAGCACGCTCCGACGCGAACGAGGCGGCGGTTTTGCTTTGAGGACACGCCCGTCTGCGCGGAGTGGCTTTACGCAAACTGAAAGGAACCGTGGTGCGACGGAACAAAAGAAAAGGAAGAGTAAGTCTGGCGGGGGAAGACAGGCAGGCTTTCTTGGCTCCTTGTGCAGAATTAAAGTTGAGATCCTTAGAGCTTAGACGCATGCGACGACACATCTGCCGGTGCTGTTCAAGGAGGGTGTATATGTTGCACGTATTCTCGGTGATAACGCGAGTGCGGTCGCGGGTAAAAGACATCAACAGTAAGCCTTTACAAGATGTCACGTGATCTTGAGCAAACTGCAGTGAATCTAGACCTCGGATTTTGCTGAGTTCTGTCTGGTGCACCTTCCCTGAAGCGCTTTCAGCGGTGCTTCGAACTTTATTGGGATTTAAAATGGCAGTTCTCAAAGCTGACACCAATCTGCTGGAGTTGTCCAGTCCACTGCCCATTATCAGAATGAGGGTCCTCAGTTAGCGTGAAAAACTTCCGCTCTCACCCGCATGCCGCTTAGAATTTTACCCTGGCCGGCCAGGAAAGCTCTTGCGACTTCACATCAGCCCCCGAAGGCAGAGATATCGCATAGTTGCGCATAGTGGTGAAGCTTATCTATTCGTGACACCTGCGAAAATTTGTTTATGGCACTGTTTTCCTGATCAGATAACAAGTTTGCAGTTACGCTTCTTTTGGTCTATCCACTTCTAACTTCCCTTCACTCCGTTACTGAAAATGTAACGGTCTGCTTATTTTTGACAAATAGCTGCCCGATTGGCCACTATAGCCTCTCTAGCTTGCTGCCAAGTGTTTGCGGAACCCGCCCCTGACCAGGATCTCCGACTACGCCGTGAACAGCGTCAAGGTCACGTGGTCAAGTCCTCGATGCTTTTCAGTCAGATAGATTGGCTTCCACGAGCCTTCCACGTTTCACCCCGCAGGGGGCGCCTGCAGCTTGCAGGCGTCGCGACGGTGTGTGGCGACACCGCGGGTTCCCGAGCATCCGCAGGGACATCCCCGCAGGGGATGATGGTGAACAGTGCATTACCACGGACCCGAGCACCCGCGCCTCGCCGTGCGTGGCATCGCCGTGTCCGGGGAAAAGGGGATCCTGGTGGTTGAGCTGATGCCGAGCGTTTGGACCTTTAAGGCCCCTCGGCGGAGGCAACACACCACATTGGCCCCAGCTTCCTGCAGACGGCACCTCCGGCCTGACCCAACCGGGGGGAATCGGCAGTCGCCTTTTCCTGTCCTCTACATCTTTTACTTTCCTGTCTTCTTTCTGACTACTGTCCTGTCTCCTCGTCGTTTCTTGTTTTTTCATTTCTTCATGGGCGGCTAGGGTTAACCTTGTGTGGCGAACTACCCTGGGTTTCGTCATATTTGGTTTTAGTTGAGGTGTACAGCTGGCGTGGGCAGGACTTGCGTGCAAGTTCCTGTCCGGTCCCCTTGTTGGGATCCGTGGTGGGTGGCTGGCACCGTGGCTGAAAAACTAAAATTTTTTATGGCTCCCCTTCATTACAAACCTGATCGCTCTCTAAAAAGAGGGCGGAACGATGAAGATTTTTTTCAAAAAAGAAAAGTGTCATTCCCAAAATTTCACGTCATTCACAGCAAAGCTGAAGAACAACAAGCAAGACTGATTTCCCCATTCTTGGTAGCAAAGTGCCTGACAGATACCTTGGGGTTTGGGTATAAGGTATCAAAAATGGCTAGTGGCGACTTACTGCTCGAAATACGTGACACTGTCCAGCACTCGAAACTTACAAACATTGTATCGATAGGGGAGATTCCTGTCTCTATCACGTCACACCGATCTTTGAACACAGTCCGAGGCGTCATATCAGAAATTGATTTTGTTCACCTCTCTGAAAAAGAAATGCTTGAAGGCCTTGCCGACCAAGATGTCATAAATGTTCAGCGGATAAAGATCCGGAAGGATAACAAGGAAATAGATACGAAACACATGATCCTCACTTTCAACACCAGCACACTACCTGAAAACATTGAAGTCGGGTACCTGAAAATAAATGTAAGGCCATATATACCCAACCCACGCAGATGTTTCAATTGCCAGAGGTTCGGCCACGGCTCACAGAGTTGTCGCGGCCGCAAAACTTGCGCGAAATGCTCCTCGAAGGACCATCAGTCAGATGAATGTATTGCTGCCCCGCGGTGCACAAATTGTGAGGGAGACCATGCTGCATACTCCAGGGCTTGTCCGTCCTGGAAAAAAGAAAAAGAAATAATTACTCTGAAAACCACTGAAAACATTTCTTTCAAGGAAGCGAGAAGGCGATACGCCGAAACAAACCGATTCTCCTTCACTGCGAAAACAACCTTTGCCGATGTGGTGCGTGGGCGTGGCGCACCACGCCAGGCTTCGGCACCTGTCCAGGCCGCACGCAGTGGGCCTATGGCAGGGCCATCCGCGCCCCCTGGTGGAGTAGCTCACACTACTCCGCCAACCCCAAAGCAGGCTGCGCAGACCCCCGGGTCAGCAGGCCTCAAGACCTCTTCCCACAGGTCGAGGTCTAACTCAAAATTCAGCGTGCATCCTGCACGGTCGTCCAGCGCCTCTGCTGAGGTGATGGACACGACCCAGGGCAGCCCCGTGCCGTCCACATCGGACGGACGGCGGAGGTCTTTGGATCGATCAAAAAAATGTGAGGCTCCGAGTCAAGGGGCCAAATCAAGGTTAATCTAATTTTATCTGCACACACGCACACAACATTAAGATGGCTTTCATAATACACTGGAACTGCAAAGGTCTCGTATATAACTATAACGACATAAAAGACATTTTAAACACAATTTCTCTGATTGCTTTATGTGTGCAGGAAACCAATCTAGGCTCTCAGCACACAAAGGTGCTAAAGAAGTATACTGTCCTCCGCCGTGACCGAGAGGGGGCGAGCAGACTCTCGGGAGGCGTAGGAATCATTGTGCAACCTGGCGTAGCAGCTAGCGAGATCAAACTCAAAACTAGGTTCGAAGCCGTAGCAGCCACCGTGGTTAGTTACAAAACCATTACAATTTGTAGCGTATATCTTCAACCACATCTCGAAATAAGACAGCATGAATTAGAGAGCCTTTTACAACAGTTACCGGAGCCATACTTGATAGTTGGCGATTTTAATGCACACTCTTGTTTCTGGGACAGTGAGAAACCCGATAGCAGAGGTCAGGTTATTGAGGATTTTATACTATCCAACAATATTTGTTTATTGAACACCGGTAAACCTACTTATTGCTCCCCTAGTTCAGGAAAAATGAGTGTTTTAGATTTGTCTTTTAGCTCTCCTTCAGTTTTTAACGATTTTAAATGGGATGTCTTAGACAACCCGTACGGAAGCGATCATCTCCCAGTTAAAATCTGCCTGTCATTCCCACCATCAGCCACCCAGACAAAACCACGGTGTTGGAAGCTCAATTGAGCAGACTGGCAGCTGTTTAGAACAGCAGCCACGTTAGAAAATATTACGTTAGAAAATCTTAATGTAAACGAAATAAATTAAAAGTTCACAAATTGCATTCTTTCTGCCGCACGCTTGGCTATCCCCCAATCTTCAGGAATAGTACAACGCAACCATAAAATGTGGTGGACACGAGATTGCAAAGAAGAAAAAAAACAACAAAATAAAGCTTGGGGTATATTTCGCCGATACACCACACAGGAGAACCTTATAAACTTTAAAAAAGCAAGAGCAAAAGCGCGGTACATGCGTCGAAATGCCGAAAAATCATCCTGGCAGCGTTTCATTTTCTCGATAAACAGCCAAGTCTCTTCGAAAAAAATGTGGGAGGCAGTACACAAAATGGATGGTCGCTACTCTCCATTCACAGTTCCTCTTCTGACAGCCCCTGGTGTACAGACAAATATAAAAGAACAAGCAGACATATTAGTTGAACATTTTTCCACTGTATCTAGTTCCTCTAACTATACAGAATCATTTTTAAAATACAAAGACACAGCCGAAAAAGAAAGACTGCCGATAAAGGGCAGTGCTCACGAAGCATATAATAGCCCATTTACACTACAAGAAATTAACAGTGTACTTTCTTCGGGTAAACAAACTGCACCAGGACCAGATGAAGTCCATTACGAAATGCTTGCCCACTTGTCCGAACATGCTGTAGACTCGCTTCTGAAATTTTTTAACAAAATATGGTTATCAGGAGAGATTCCAGAGGCATGTAGAAAAGCCATTATTGTACCGTTGTTGAAGCCGGGAAAAGTACCTACCTCCCCTGGCAATTACAGACCTATAGCCCTAACAAGCGTACTTGCCAAATCTTTCGAAAGCGTCCTTAACATTAGATTAATGTTTATATTACAATCTCGTGATCTTCTTGACATCCATCAGTGTGGGTTTAAAAAGGCGTGCTCTACAACCGACCATCTAGTCCGCCTAGAGAACACAGTCCGAGAAGCATTTATACACAAGCAACACTGCCCTGCGGTCTTTTTCGATTTAGAGAAAGCCTATGACACCACATGGAGGTTTGGCATACTGCGGGACCTTGGAGACCTCGAAATCCATGGTAGAATGCTAAAATGCTTGAGTGACTTTTTGACCAACCGTTCATTTCAAGTACGCCTGGGTGCCACTCTTTCTAAAACTTTCATTCAAGAGAACGGCGTGCCTCAGGGGTGCATTTTAAGCACCACGCTTTTTATAGTAAAAATGAATTCCCTAGAAAAAATAATCCCAAAGTCTATCATGTATTCTGTCTACGTCGACGATCTCCAGATTTCTTGCACATCCTCTAGCATTTCATCGTGTGAGAGGCAAATACAGATGACAGTAAATAAACTAACAACATGGGCAGACAGAAACGGTTTCAAGTTTTCCACGCAAAAGTCAGTAGCTGTTCTTTTTTCGCTTAGAAGAGGACTGCACACGGATCCCTCCTTGTATTTAAATGAAGTCCCACTACCAATTAAAGATGAGCACAAATTTTCTAGGCATGACTTATGATAAAAAGCTCACATTCCTACCACACATAAACATACTCAAAAAGAAAGCTTCTAAATCTCTGTATATGCTAAATGTACTTTCACGAAAACATTGGGGTTCTGATAGGACTTGTCTTTTACGGATTCATCGCTCTGTCGTACGTTCTACATTAGATTACAGATGCATAGTTTATGGATCAGCGAGGCAATCGTACCTTAAACGGCTAGACCCAGTACATAATTTAGGCTTGCGTCTTTCCACCAGTGCATACAGGACGTCACCGATAAACAGTCTTTATGTGGAAGCCAACGAGCCGTCGCTTACAGAGAGAAGAACCATGCTCACTTGCTCGTACGTTTTAAAAATCCGTTCACTACCTAAACATATCTGTCACCAAATAGTCACAAAGTGCCCATCTAGAACACTATTTAACAACAAACCATTAGCAATAAGGCCACTTCTCCTGCGTTTTGAAGATGTGTGCGGCGATGTGAAAGGCGGCACTTTAATCCTTTCAGCCGGCATTTATAATCTCGATTCAAAACAAAAGGTGTTTTCCGCCCAAACATTGCTTCAAGGCCTCAAGAAAGCCAAATCGTTAGTTTTCCAATGAAACACACCAGTTTATTTTTTACACGCATCTACACAACTTTTTTACGGTCAAAACAGTTCGAAACTTTAATATTAAGATACTAGGATTTGTGAAATTAGTGTCATAGGGATTGTGGGATAATTTTTTTTTCTCAAAGATGCACATGACGCTAGAAATTTAGAAAGAAAAATGGACATCAGTACTGGTTGCAAAACCTGTCTGCAGGAAAATGACGGAGGAAGTGCTACTGCGCTTACAGTTCAAAGAAGTAGTGTGTGCTGCATTGTTCAGTTGGAATTTAAAAAAAAAACACGTCATATTTGCAATATGAAGGAGCTGCGAGTTCACAATATACACAATTCTGTGCAAAGCGGGCTGAGGTAGGTACGAGCCTAGACCATCATGACCAATATACTTTTATGATCGATAAGGTGAACTTAAGCTTGCTTTAGTTACACGGCGTGTTCTTCAGAAACGCCGACCACTCACTGAATCAAATGTAGTTTGGGTAGGTTAGGTAACATGACGGCAAAACTTTCCCTCTACTCTCAGCATTGCCAACATGCCGAAAGCTATATGGGAAGCTTGGTGTACCACCTGAATTGCTCCTAATGCTCCACCGCCAATACAACTAAGCGTCACGGCCTTCAAATTTGCTGGCTTTTAACACAATATCCTGCTTAACGCATCGTATCCCCCGCACCGTGTAGTAGAGAGTGGGATAGCATTACTTACGGATGCTCGGGTTTTAAGGTATATAATAAATAAGGCCATCGTGCTCAAGCACTAAACTATTCATGAGGGACCGACCAACTAGTGTACTGGAAGAGCTGTGGTAGTGTGCCCAGAGAAAATGAAGTTACCAACTGTTAGGTGTCAGAGTAACGAAAGCTGCGAACCACTTGGTGGTGCAAGAGATTGAACGGATCTTACCTTTCCATTTAATAACGGTGCTCTCTTGGTCTTTGTGACCCGCGTCAACCATGTGTTCAAAAGCAACCCAACAGAATCATAACTCCACCTTTAACCCGACCACTTAATTCTTTTACTATGGGCTGGGACGTTTAATAATGTATCTTAACAGGGAAGAGCTACAGCCGCAGACTTTGCAGTGAGAAAGATGACGGTGATGGCGATGGCGATGAGTGTTCAGCGACTCAGCACAACTGTTATCAATGCATTCCGTACACTGTGGCCATTTCATTCATAGTCGCATTTTGTTTTGGCATGCTTGTACCTTTTCTTTTCTTTTTGTTTTTTTTTGTTTTATGCCCCATATTTTTTAAATCTTGCTTCCCTGTAAAGTCGCACTGACATTCCGAAAGTAGGCGCGTGGTTTATAAGAAAACGATGAGTGTTAGCTTTTTTTTTTATTGCGGCACCTACCGAACAAAAACAACGCAGTTAAATGGAGACGAGAAGAGACCGTTCTTGGCTTGTGTTTATCTTATTCCTGCTCCTGTTTGGTAATTGTTTATTGTTTTTCGTTCTTTCCCGCTTTGTGATGTCATCGAGTTCTTGGAAGCACGGCGAGAGGTTGTCGCAGGCGAAAGAGAGCACTAGGAAACTTCGTGGACGGTATGTAAGCGGCACTCAGCGCGCAGCAAAGCAATATCTGACCGAGAGGACCGCGGACTCTTGCCGCCCCCGTTGAGTGGATTTAGTCGAAGCGCTCAACAGCTGCTGCGGGGACCCTCCTCGGAGGTCTGCTAGTGCCCGTTCGAAGTGTGGTTCATCTAACGAAATTTGGCCGCCGGCGCAACACCGTGTGTCCGGCGAACTACCCATGTTCCAGCTTTGATTACACTGGCCGGCTGGAAGTGAGGCTATTTTTAGCTCGTTCAACTTCGTTTATCCTGTGTGCTTCTTTACTAACGCTTCGTTTTTTTCTTTTGCTTTATTGCACTTTTTTTGGCGTCATAGTTGGCTTCATCGTTAGACGCGGTCTGAAGAGAGCAACCTTTCATTATCGCGAATGTGGACCGCAAGTAATCGCCGTAAACTGAACAGCAGATTGGCTTCAGTCTAAAAAGAAAGGAGCACTTTTGTGCTTGTACCTTTTTGTACTTTTGTACTTGTAATATTGTGACATATTGTATAAACACCCCGATCAATTGTCCAGGGAAATCGTAGAAGCCTACAAAATGAGAAAGAAACCAAGATTGTGCATCAGCAAACCATCCCTGCTTCTGCATGACAGTGAGGTTGCCTATCTTGACCCAACATAGTGCACGTGCCTTGTGGTTTTATTGTTTGGTTGTTGCCTGTCCGCTTATATTTGCCTGTTTGCTGTGATTACACTTTAGCTGAGAGACAGCGCTTGTCCTGTGTTTTCTACCTTTGAAGACCCCGTTTTTCGCGCTGTTATATTTTAAACATGTATCACCAACTGGCCCGCCTTGCCATTGTGTAAAAATGAAGTAAGCTGCCCTACAGCGCACTCTCTTTTATAAAAGGGAGCGCCAGAGGACAGTTTACTGCCGTTTTAATCCCATATAGGCGTATTGGTGTTCAGAGTGCAGCCTTTAGCGACAAGCGTTGGCGCCGGCTGCAGCTTGGTTGTTCCAAATATAGTGTTCCTCAGTGTATACCTAGGGAGAATAAGCGGCGCTACCGCCTATGCAGGTTTTTTTTTAAGAGCTCTTCATCTACCGCGGGAATGCCGGGAACGTAGGGTTTGTATTCAGCTTGAATACAAACGTGGGTTGAAAACGTGGATACTACCTCGGAATCGGTAGGTGCACCGGGATTCTTTTCTCTGTGCGCAGATTAAATTACTTTTACACTACGCTTTTCACTTCAATAAATGTAACGTAAATGAAAGTTCGTTGTCAGGCTTCTATGGAAACTTTCACAACCTTTTTTTGAGGCTTGCATTGAGAAGAGTCGTATTGTTACGGCTGAATCCTCCTTGTAGTCCCAACAATGGCCAAGTCAAATGCGAGACCACATTTTCCTGGCGTTCTCGCGTTCCTCCATGGTGTATGAACTATCGCAGTTCCCCTTTTCTCTCTGCGTAATATTTGGAAGCCCTGCCCACAGTTCCGACGGACCGCGTTGCACAGACGCCTCGCTATCGGTGCCGGAATTAAATTCTTAAGCAAGAGGCAGAACGAACTTTATTGTCACTCCGAACTAAGCGTCGAGGATATCTTTCGTCAGAGTCACCGAAAAAAGGTGGCGCCACCGTCTGGAAGGCGTTGAAGTAACGAGCGTTAGATGTTTGGTTTACTAGAATTGATACGAATGACATTAAAGTGAGCTACACCAATGGAAATGCGAATTTGACATCTTGGATTTATAAGTGGCGTCACCAGTCAATCGCCAATTGGGTTGCTTTATCGATTTACTATGGTGGCTGCCATCTTGGATTCCTAGGACTCGGAACATTTCACGCCGAAAGGAGGTGGTAGCAGACCCCAAGAAATCAAGAAACGGGATGAGTAAGAGCTAACGTTCTTAAAACAGTTGTTTCGTGAGCTGGTTTGAGGCTAGTTAGGCCCGCCACGTCTGGGGAGAAGGGCACGGATAATGGTGACACTGAATGTCAATGGAACATGAAGGAAAGGAAACGTTCTAGATGAACTCAAGGTTCGAGGCAATTGGAACATGTAGGGGAGTCGGGGACGGTTCAGATATAGTGTACCTTGAAATGGAACGCACTGCAACGCACTTAGCACGTCGCTCGCATGATGACTAGGAGCGCATGTCAAGTCTAGCAGTGGGACTAGTGCTTCGGAAAGCAAGGAATACCTCTTTATAGCCACAGATGACGCTGCGCAGCACTGGAGCCCGTTCATTGGACGTTGTTCCAGCGAGAGACCTAGCAGTAGAAATTGTTAAATTGTTAAAATATATGAACAATTATCTGTCTAATTAATCACTTATAGTTGCTATTTTATTTGTTCTTTTCATGTGTTCAATTATATTGTGTAGCGCTTCAGCTGAACTTCCTCTCAATAAACAAATCGACTGATCGACTGATTTATAGATTATTCAATCAGTCAATCAGTGCACCGTTGGCGCATACCACTGGCAGGCATCAGGCAGCTACGCGTTCCTGACCGGCACATCAGACAAAGCCCAAGTCCGCGGAAACAGGCTTCTCCGTCCACTTTCCCCGCACGAATCGTTTTAGAGCGGCCCACGTTAATGCTTCGGCCGCGCCTCTCAGAGAGCTGCTCGCATTTTGCGTCTTTCCAGCAGCGACTGTTTTCTGGACCCCGTTTCGGGACGCAGACGCCCTCCACCTCCCGCCTCTTATTCCCTTTTCTTCCCGGCGCACTTTATGGGGAAAGAGAAAAGAAGAGAGCCACTGCGCGTTAAAGGGAGCGGCCCTCGCTCCCTTTGTTCTTTATCTTTGCGCGAACGAGAATGGCCCTTCCTTTTTCCGCCCGCAGCGCCGCCGGTGGCGCCGCGCGCACTCATTGTGAGGAGGGGTGGTGGTCGCGCACGCGCGCGCACTGAAGGTTTATGATATCTTCGGGACACCCCGGTCGATTTATGCGAAAACGTTCCCAGCGCGTAACTGCGGCTCGGATAGGTGCGCGCGAGCAGAGCGGGCCGCTACGCCGAGCCACGGGAAACCGATAAACGGCGCCGTATAGGCCAAGAAACGAGCGTCTGTACGACGGCGGAGACGAGGACGCTGACGCGCGCAGCGCCGCTTCCGCGCGGTCTACGCCGCCGTCACGTTCGCAGCGGCACCGGGGAAGCATGCCTGGTGATTTTGTTCGTGTGCTTCCGCGGAGGGGAAGGAAATAGTTGAAGGGGGCTTAAAGTAATGTGACGCGTGCCTCAGGGTTAACTGTGATGTGTGAGGGGATGTGGAATAAAGAATGAGAAAAGAGAATGCGTCCCTTGTGATGCGTGAGATGACCTGGAGACGATTAATGGGCTACAAAACGCATCAGTCATAGGATCCTTTGGTCACAGTGTCACATTACAAAGCAAGGTCACATGACCCGTGGGTCGCGTCTTGCGACTGATAACAGTGAGTGACGTAACACCGTTATGTGATGACGGCGTTTCATGACGACGATCACGTGATCAAGGAGTGGAGAGGGAGGTCTGGCTCTGACGTAGCCGGTCTTATGACCTCTGGGTAGTCCAGGTGGCCCAGGTGACCCCAATTCGTATTTTGTTGTCACGTGGCCCAGCTGGGCATGAGGGTTGGCGAGCACGTAGAACCTGGCGCAGCGACCAGCATCCAACAGTCCGACCCCACGGTCACGAGCACGCTGTATTCTACGCTCTAAACACTACCGGGCACAAGGTGCCGTTTTCTTATCAGTGACGAAACAGTCGTGAACACTAGCGGCAATGTTTCTCCCGAGTGGGCCCAATGCAGCTATCGGTGCTATAAATCTGGTACATCTGGCGTAATCCGTCCTCAAACACAAGCTTGGGAAGAGTAACGCAGGGTTCCAGTAAGCTGAGACAGATGGGCGTTGTGGGCAGATGGCCAAAACTTCCGTTCTGAACTGAAAAGAAGGGCTGCTATTGCTGCCAAATTCTGCGTGCTGCGTGCGATCTCACGCGATTTTGAAACCTGAGCCCGTGAATCGCCTGTGGTGTGCCTGAAAGGAAAGAAGAATACAAACACGTAAAAAAAGCGTGTAACGAGGAATTGAGTTACAAATATAGAAGTATTCGAGATTTTCTCGG
This sequence comes from Amblyomma americanum, assembly GCF_052857255.1. Classification (NCBI taxonomy): domain Eukaryota; kingdom Metazoa; phylum Arthropoda; class Arachnida; order Ixodida; family Ixodidae; genus Amblyomma; species Amblyomma americanum. Next base: position 24,360,431 of record NC_135503.1, read on the forward strand.
TTGTGTTCACGGTATTCACTGTAGTGACGGCTGACAAGGTCAGGGCAGCGGTAATATTAAACCAGCCCAAGAAACAGCCCAGTTTTCAAAACAGCAAGAGGAAGTAGACACGGGCGGGGCCTGATGTGCGAAGGCTAAGTAACCGGTGGTTTAGTAGCGTTATAGAGTTTCATATTACAAAGAAACAAACGTTGTAAAGGTACGAGGGGGGAGGGTGAAAAGGAAAGGGGTTGCAGAGCGTGATTAGGTTAGAAAACTTGCTTCTATAGGATACCAATGAATGACCCAAAACGAGGACATTTTGAGATCGCTGGAAGATGCCTTTGTCCTGCCTCTTCTACTCTATTGGCGACAAAGTTCTTAATATAATTATAGCAGGCAACATTGTAATGCACTGTCATGACACCATTTTTATCGATAGTCCTGTATAAAATCGTAGCATCACTTCAGCAAGGTACAGAAACGTAATTTGTCCCGCTGCCGTCGTGATTGTGTCCAGTAGTTACAGTAAAAAAAATAAAGAGAAATTATTAGGCGACCAAAGCACATGAGCTGAACTACTTATATTGAATTGTTTGAGAGCCCAACTGTTGAGCTAGCTGGCATTGCACTTGAGAGTAAATCAAACGGTACAGAGACAAGGAAGAAGACAGGTGACGAGACGGACGAGATGAGAGCTCGGTGACGTATCTGCTGTTTTCCTCCTTTCCTGCGTGAGCTTCTATGCGTTCCAAAATTTGAAGCGCTGCTGTTCGAAAACGAGAGTTTGCGCTGAATTTTTCGAGCCAGCACCAGCTCGCGTTCAATTTTTTCTCTTGGGCTGGATGCGAACTTTCATTTTCGGTGATTATGTGGGAACGAAGCTGCCTTTAAAGGCACGCGAAGCAATCCTCACTTTCTGCCTGTTAGAGTAATCTCACCTCACCATCGCAGCGGCAGTATAGTTACGAACTGGGGCCGACCAAACTACGTTCGATGAACGGAGAAGAGCTCGTCTTTCGGGCGACGGCGAACGCAGCAGCGAAACGACCGCGGGGTTCGATTTGACGTGGCCGCATTTAGGGCTTCGATTGTCCTCGGAATATTTTTACCCCGGGGTGACACAGGCAGCTCGGGCGCAAGCGGTCAAACCGCTTCCCACGCTCCCGTGTTTGCGGCGATCAAGAAGACTGCGCTATCGGCCGGTCTGGTTCCCTCTCTCACGGCCTTGTTTGAGACCAACTATGGCGTCTGGCTGGCAGAGCGCAGAAACGCTAGGCATTAGTAAAAGGGCACAAGGACCTGGTTTTCTGTGCCCATCGATGAAGGCAGATGACGTCGCAGTTCTATCTGCAACTATGGGCTGTTTTAGGGCACTCCTGAAAGCGCACAGCGAAATCCGGCATCCTAAATGGTGGCAAAAGGCTTGGTTACCGGAGAACCTTTGCTGTAATCTTGAAATGTGTCGCGGTTGGTCCCGACTGTGCGTAATCTACTTTGACCAACGTCATGAAATGATGTGATCAAATGCGATTAAAAGCTCTGAAACTTTGGATTTGGTACCTTCGTCTACCTACAGTGACGGAACAGAAAATAAGTGGCTTGAGTGTGGAGCGGTTCTTAAGTTTCATTTGCTTAAGTCTCACATCTGTTCGGAGCCCCGGTATAGACAGGTGAGAAGTAGTTCATCCTAAGGTTGTTAGGCCTGAAGTCGTGAAGCTTTTCTGCAAAACCTATTTGTGAATTCAGCTCATAGATATGAAGCCGGCTCTAAAAGAAGGCAGAAGGAAGGCCAAGTGCGAAGCTAAGCTTCTTCTCTCCCTTTGTCTAACCGCCTCCACCCCACCCAGGAAAAAAAAAACACTTTAATGGAGGGCGAATGTTATTTATGTTTTGTTTGCACAAGCGTCACGTTGCTGTGAAGCTTTTTTATCGCTATTATATCTTTAAGGCATTTTCGCTCAAATCCTGCTGCCGTCCTCGCTGCGTCAACTGCGGGATTGGAGAGATACCAATCGATCACCGCAGTTGTCGTTTCGGCGATCAGCCCCTTCGTGCCTTGCCTTATGGACTCGGCTTATTTTGCTGTCTGAGAGGACTCACAGGCGTAGAAATTTTGTTTTTGTTACATTTTCGTCAGCAGTTCATCTTTCTGAGTTCGCTTCCAGCAAAGCGGAAAATTGCTGCGGGATCGTCTTCAAGGGACGACGCTGTTGAATTGAACATCTGGCTGTTCTTTTCTCTTCCCAGCCTACGCCAACTATCATGGAGACATAATTTGCGCTAAATCAGCAATGAAATTTATGTTGTTGATGTCTGAGAGATATTTAATAATTAAACATCTGATGGCACTTTTATTGTTCGTGAACTGATTCATTGCTATTATTTGAAGGTTACTATGATAAGTGCAGGGTTGGTAACAAGTTCCTAGGCCACATAGTCTGCTTTTCAGCCGCATATCCTGCCCCTTATGATCCTTATGATAGCAATAGGGCTATCAAGGTTCTCAGAGGTGAGAATGATATTTTTCCTTTCCTCTATAGACATATTGGACGTCGGCGTTTCATAACCGGCTGAGTATAGCGCTCGAAAGCAGACCCTGTGGCTTGGTTTGACCGACCCTGTACTTGATCGCTGCTTTTCAAAAGGAATAAAAGCGACTTCGCGTGGAGTGATTCCTTGCTATCCAGTACCGCAGGTCGGATAAATAAATAAACGAATAAATAGGCCGATCTAATCAATCAATCAATCAATCAATCAAATAAAATAAAATAAATAGATCGATCGATCAGAATAAATCGAAGTAACAAATAACAAGGAAAAAGCAAAACAAGCATCCAAACAAGTCAAAACAAATAAACAAGTGAAGAAAAAACAAAGAAAAACAGACAAACAACATCAGACAAGCAAGCTAGAAATCAAACAAACGAACCAGCGCTTAAGCAAACAAATAAAGCAAAACAAATTAAGAAGGAAGCAAGCAAGTAGACAAGCGAAATCAACTGGTCGCGGTGATGTTTCACCTCATAAAGAATATGTGTGCGGAGAAGCTAGCTCTGCAGGACGGCTTGGTACGTTGCGTTCAACGTCCCAAGTGGCACATGAGGAACTCCGTAGAGGAGGACTACAGAATGACCACCCGGGGTTCTTTAACATCCGCTGACATCGTTCAGTACAGGTGTTTTATTGCATTTTGTCTCCATGGTAACACCGCCAGTTGCGATTCCGTGATCTTGGGATAAGCAGCAGAACGCCAAGGCCACGCAGCCACCACAGACGGTGCCGTTCAAGCCGGAACGCACTCAAATCTTGAAAGAAAAGACACAACTCACGACGACGACAAAAAAAAAATAACAGTAATAAAAAACAGCGTCGAAAATGTGGAACACACGAAAAGAATGTCCTGAATAAATTAACGATTTCATGTGCGAGCAACCCTTGACTGCAGCATAGTTCGCAATTTTAGCTATTTTTACTGTAATTAATTGATTTTAATGCCTCTTTTCTTCAACAAATATGTGTCTTGCAACCGTAACTTTGTCACCTCCTGAGGCCCTAGAGGACAGACACACCTGGCTGCTTGCCTGGAAGGCTAGTGAGGCGTTACATTGCTGAAATGAAAGGAAAGGAGTGAACTTTTCTGCGACAGAAAATCAAACTTTCGCTTCTACACATGCCGCTTACACTTTCAGAATCGGGTGCGTAGTCCAATCTCTGACCATGCTTGGCTCGTTAGCTGTCTGCGCGAATGCTTTCCGTGAAAGTATGAATGCAAAAAGTGGCTTTTGTTATTACGAGCAAGTTAGCTTTTTACCGGAAAATGTCATGTCACCAGAATTAAAACGCAGGTTTAGTGCACTGGAAGGCTTTGAATTGCGGCTGAAGCTTTTATATCGTACACATCCTATAACCGAACTGTTCTCTTCGCTTTTGTGAATTAACCTCTTTGAAATGACACTAATAACAAATGGTAGTTATAGCGATGCACTCTAAATGCATTGTTATTCTGATGTTGAATGAAAGTTGTTGCAGCGCCCTTGAAACTAACAAAGCAAGATGCATATTGATGAGGAAGCGGAGTTTTGCATTTCGTCTGCCAGGATAATGAAGCCTTCGTTACGGTGGAAAAACAAAAATATGCCATATCATGACTATTAAGAGGCGTCATGCATCGTTAATAACTCGTTAACTCGGAACTAACCTAATTTTATTAATGGCTTTGTCCGATTGAGACGAACAACTTCCAATTCCCAAAGCTGGCTTTTCCGCATAAATTTGCGCTGTGCAGAAAAATGTTCTGCAGGGTTATCGATTTCTTTTTTTTTTCTGCAGTGTTTGCAAAAAAGGATGAATCCGATTTGAATAGTCCACATGATGTTCAGGGGCTTCTTGTTTTCTTTCAAAACCAAATGCACGCGAAAATTTCGAAAGGCGCTTCTGAAAACATTTAGAGCAGCGGCAGGTGCAAGACCCCGGACATGCGCCGCGCCAAACGTAGTTATCATTTTGATCGGAGAGCTGAGCTGAGGTCACCGGAGCAAGCCAGAAACGCCGGCGATGAAGTTTTGCCATGCAGGCAGCTCTGAAGCCGCGCAGATCGAAAAAATAAAAGTTGAGCATTAGCATACTGCAAATAAAGACAACCTAGACGAGAAATGGCACGTGAAGAGCAAATCCTGGGGATGCATGCGAGATGAAAAGTAAGCTAAGCAAGAAACGAGTTACTGTATATACTTCTCAGGGAAGGCGTTAGAGAACCGGCTGCTAAGCAAGCTACACAGCCGGCTGTGCACAGGCGCCGGCAGCAAAACTCGCGCCGATGGTTGGCTGGCTACCTTGCCTACGTCATAGCGGGTCGTCATGGCGACCGCCTGGGGTCTCCCGCAGCGGAGCTTCAGCCGGCGGCTGCGCGCCTCTCTCGGCGTTTTTTTTTTGTTGCTTTCCCTCTTTCTCCGCTTTTCTCTCTTTCTTTCTTTCATATCCCGGCGGTGCTTCGTTTGTCGTTGTTTTGGAAGCACCCGGTCTTCCTCCTTTCTTTCTTTGTTTCCTTTCCTTCTCTCTGGCTTGGCGCTGACCTTCGCTTTCCTTTCTCGAGTGTTACTTTCTTGTGGAGGGTGCACCCCTCTCTTCGGCTGAGCTGCTCTAACCCGGTCAGTCGGTTCGTTTGTTGGCTGGCCGACTCTCAGCGATCGCCGCCGCCGCCGCCGCCTCGAGCGCGCGCTTTGCGTGCGTTCTATTTCCTCGCTGATTTTCTCTCCCACTTCTGCCCCGCTTCTTTCTTTCTCTATTTCATTAATTTTTTTTTATTTTGCAGTGGCGCGATGTGGTGGGCCCGGGACGCGTACAGTGGACCGACCGAGCTTGTTTTTGCGGGCCGTCTTGGGTGCGCGCCTCCTTGGGTGTCCCGATCGGCGCCCGGCGGTCTAAAGCGACGCGGGCTTTCGGGAATGCTTTCTTGCGTGTGCGGCGCGGATTTAGTGCCGTTCGCTAACGCTGGAGAGGAGGAGGAGGAGGTGAATTGGTGCGCGGAAGCGATGATGGGGATGGATGGCGATGCAGGCAGAATGAAACCTCCCGTCGAAGAAAAGCGAGTGTTGCGCAAAGCGTATAAAAAAAGAAAATGAAAAGGGGAGGTGCGCGAGGGTTTCTAGCGGGCTCACCTTGTTTCCCAATATATCTGCATTCATGAAACTCGTGTGTGGGCCCAGAACGCGCTTCAAGAGGCAGTGCACTCCTTATAAAACGTGTGAAGAGCACATTGCATGCGGGACAGAATCTGGCGTCGACCCGGTCAGTGTGACACTCACGTCGTTTTTAAAACTGATGCGGGCAGTTATTTTCTTCACAACATACCCCGACGTCTTCCCTTATAACGCTAAATTTGTATGCTTTATTGAAAAAAAAAAAGAATGCCGTAGGTACGGCAAAAAGAAAAATATAACGGAGTCCAGTGCCGGGGACTTCATCCCGTTTTGTAATCTTTCTTTAAGTTCGAAAAGAACGAAAAATGGCGCCGGCAGATGAAGCGAATTTTCTTTGTACTGACTGGAAAAAAGCCCTAGCGGTATAATTCGAAGGCGCCAGAAATCAAGGCGACGACCCCGGCACCTGCTCTGGGGCCGCGTAAACAAGGCCGCTCCGGGAATGCGTGCGTATAAAGGAAGGTGCTTTTCGAGAGCGCAGAAGCAGCCGTCGGGGCCCTCGGTGGTCGAGGAAAACGAGGTGTTAGACGAGCCATTTCTGTCGATTGAATTGCTTTCGCCTGATGAGGGAGGGTGCAGGCTGCGCGGTGTGCAGCGAGCGCCGTACAGTGTGCCGCGCCCCGCCCTTCGCCACTTCGCCCCCCCCCCCCCCCCCCCCCTCGCCTCGGCGTCTCTGTGATTCGCACTGATTTGGAGCGCACGAATGCATTTGTTTTGCGTGTCCACTCTTTGGTCCGGTTGTTTCGTCGGTGATGCTGCAGCGCTGCCGCTTGAAGACAGCCTAGAATATTGATTTCGAGACCACTTTGAGCGGGCTTTCTAAGCGTTTGCTGGCTTACCGCTGGAAATCTTGTTTAGTTGTGGTGGACAGCACCGTAGAAATAAAATAAATGGGAAACGCGAGCTACAGAACTGCCTAAAGGGGATTACGCGTAGGAGAGGTTATAAAAAGAAACTGTGTTGGCTGCATACAGTGGCAGCGCAAGAAAGAGCAAGAAAAGGCAGCGCTAGAGAAACACTTGAACCGAACTCCTCTCTGTTCCATGTATAAGGAACAGTGCTCCGTAGTATCTGAACTGTGTGACCTAAAGCATTGGTCAGAAATATGCCTGCCACAATGTTTGCTTCCGGGTCAGGTAGCGTGGCTTATTTTGCATTGTCGGCGTTCTAGGTTTCTCGAAGGTGAGGGGAACACTCCTTTCCATCATTCTTAAGAGGTCTTCTGGACTTGCTGGAGAGCCCCACTTAGAAGCGAAACGATTAGACTGCGTATTTTCGACAAAGGTTGTATGCCGTTGCGAGGCGTGATGTAAAGTAGATGAGAAAACGTTGGGTAGGTTAGGCTCGCCAGTATTACAGACAATAGGAGAGGCAAAAACCCACTCTATGATTGGTCTACAGGCAGTGAGTATGGTTCTTAGCTAACTGATCATTTATGTTGGCTAACATACCCGTTTATTGAGCTGAGCCCACCTCCCGTGTTCTGGTTCAATCATTTTCTAACTCGTCCCGACGACACCGGTTCGTTCCCAGCCGCGACGACCGTGATTAGATGGAGTGGAAACGAAAGGAGCCCGTGTACTGTGCATTGTCATTGCATGTTATGACTCCCCGGGTGGCATTAAAAAAATCCGGATCCCTCCACTGCGGCGCTCCTCATAGGCCATTAGCTTTGGGACGTTAAATCATACCATACCCTACCATACCTCTGAATCATTCGCTCGCTCGTTCTATTCGTTCAATGATTCGCCGCCAAGTAATAATTAATTAATTTTACCACTCGCTAGCTCAATCAGTGCTCGCACACAAACAAAATTAAGCATCAGCAATCAATGAATTAATATAACGATTCGCCGCTGCTGTCCGGCGATTCCTGAGTAAGCTGTAATTGGGAAATAGCTAGATGCTCAGTCAAAGTGGCGATTTGTAAATGGACTCAAACGCTTGCTCATGAAACAGAACGAATATATGGCTGTATTTGTCGGTAACGACACAGGGGTATCTTCCCAAAATTCTCTGCGGACGAGTTGCAAAAAGCATGGTTCCACCCCTGAAGCGATGAATAGATTAATCCTCTACGCCATGGTTTGTGGAGAGCGCTGTTCCGTGCAGGTGTGTAACATACCGCGAGGCGCAGGTACTTAATTTGGTCGAATTCGCCTGGTTGTCAAATTCACCATTGTTATCTATCCTCAACATCGCAGTAATCGTCATAATCAGCCAGGAACATCACAGAACAAACGCTAAGTATACTGCAGGTTATGCTGTCAAGCGATTATTTAATCTCTCTCTATGCATGCGTTTTCGGAACTAAAAAATTGCGGTTGCGAGAGTGTGCTTGTCTCAGCTCCTGAAATCGCAGCCTCGTAGTCGTCCGCACAGAGAAAGTGAAAGATGAGAGGAGGAGAAGGGAATACTAGTGTCTCGTTTGGTTCCAGGAGCTTTTAAGTGCAGTGTTGTAGAGGAGGGGGACACGTGGAAGCACAAAGAAAAAAATTCGCTTGACGCTTATCCTCGCGGTAATTCAAGTTTCAAAGACATCTGGGACAGTGCGATATGCCAATGCCAGAGTACTTTGTAACTCTCATGAGTGGAGGCGCTGTGTCTAGGGTAGGCGTGCGTCACGCATGGTCGCTCATCCGTACATATGAGGCGTGCTGTCGTGTGACAGGCGTAGTGGGGGAAACGGGCGAGAGGCATAGTGAAAAGGGGAGGGGAAGGAGAGAGAGAGAAAGAAAGAAAGAGAAAGAGAGAGAGAAAGAGCGGACGACGACGATGACAAGATTTTGCCAAACATGCCATATACAGCTGTGGCCGCACATAGTAGCGCTTCCTGCGCCGCAGTTAACTGCGGCGCGGGAGGAGAGTACATAGAGCAACATACTTTTATGTTACTCTATGGAGTGTACGCGAAATCAGAAATAAAAAAAAAGATGGAAGACGCTGAGATATTTTGATGGGATGAAATGTGCGAGCCGAACGCGTTTTTAGCAAGTTAATTTCTTCTGCATGTTATTCCGTTTGATGCCTTTTCTTTTCACCGCATCCGATTGAGTGAAAGTTGCGGCAATTAATTAATTTCGCTTTACATTTGCAGGCTTTTACGGTTCGATAATGACCTTACGCTATACATTTGCCGCATTTACACTTCGCTTTCCTTTTTCTGGCTTTGTGGCTCGCTCATGATTTTTTATGCGTTTTTATGCGGGCACTTTTGGATTTCGCCGCCGCCACCAGGATTCAGTCCGGCGACGTTGGGCAAAGCTGAAAGAACGTAATAGCGATTGAGGCATCGAAGCGGGTAGTGCTTAAGCACCGTTCAGTGCGACCGGTGCAACAAGGCAGGTGCTCACCAAATGCGCTGTCGTCCGAAAGGAAAAGACCTGTCCTTGAAAGATGTTTCTGAGTTCAACCCTGCTTTGAAAGGGATGCATATCCTTGTTCGCTAAAAGGATCAAGGTGTGCGCAGCAACAAAGCTACGAAAGGATGATGCCTACATGGCGTTTTCGATGTTTCGAAAGTGAACAAAAATTTGTCCTGGTCTGGGACCCAAATGCAGCGCCTGTGCGCATTATGTGCTCACCGAAGATATATACATGATACAATTTTTCCGCATCGTTTATCTGTGCCCTTTAATCAATCAATCAATCAATCAATCAATCAATCAACCAATCAATCAATCAACCAACCAATCAATCAATCAATCAAGCAATCAATCAGTCAACTTAACATGCACTGGAGCAATCATGCGGCCTTCATATTGCAATAACACAAAAATCGAATAATAATAATAACAACAACAACAACAACAACAACAACAACAACAACAACAACAACAACAACAACAACAACAACAACAACAACAACAACAACAACAACAACAACAACAACAACAACAACAACAACAACAACAACAACAACAACAACAACAACAACAACAACAACAACAACAACAACAACAACAACAACAACAACAACAACAACAACAACAACAACAACAACAACAACAACAACAACAACAACAACAACAACAACAACAACAACAACAACAACAACAACAACAACAACAACAACAACAATAATAATAATAATAATAATAATAATAATAATAATAATAATATCGCGAATATCATCACCTAAACACACAGAATATTTCCATAGCTGTGGCAACTATAGCCTCACGGAACTTGAATAACAGCTCCTTTCTGACAGAAAGTAATAAAGGTAGAAATGTGTATTTAATGAATATTTTACGCCGCAGGGGTCGCCAAGCGCCGCAACTAATGAACTCCGGGTTAACGTGCTCATCCACGTATTCAGCGGCAGAACGTAATGGCCGCTTGGACACTGCTGTCGCGTAAGGTAGCCGCGAATCAACCGCCTGCATGCTGTAAATAAACTCGTTATAACGACGTCTTCGTTATAGCGAAGGAGTAACCGAACCCCTTCGGACTGGAATATTTCAGTGGGGTTTAAATCACGTTCGCTGCAGAAGAAACCAGCGATTGTACTGGCGGCGCCCGCGGCAGCTGACGCCGCGCTCAGTTTCCGGCGGATGTTAGCGCAAGAAAGGGCGAAGCCCGCACACGTTTGCTCGTGGCGTGCGACCATTTATTTGCACTGTGCCGGCCGTGCGTCAAGACTCAGCCATTGCTTCCAATTGTCTATACGACAAAGCTGAGTAGCCGCTCGCCCGCCAAGACGAAGTAAGGGGCGTGCGTAGATTTTGTTTGCTTCCTTTACCTAACTTCGCTAGACACACTGACGTCTCCACTCGACGCGCCATTGACTTTAGTGCTAACCAGATGTGTGCTTTTTCCCCTTTCTGTGAACATCTGACTTGGCGACGGAAAAGCGATGTCAGTCTAATGAATTTCGTCAAGCATTATTAACCCATTAACACCCGACGTTGCATATATTGATACAGAGCGCAAAAAATGTGAATAATTTTAATTTCTTCCCGCACATCTACTTGAGCTGCTAGCATACTCCAAGTAACGCTATTCTCCAACATATTTATCAACACAAGGCCAAAGTATATGCTGCCATACATGCAGGAGACCGCGAAAAGATAAATTCGCGCAAAAGTTAGCCCCAACGCGAAGCAGCCCAAAATTTATGCGGTCGTAATGCTGCATTCAGAGATGATAGAGCAGTTTTGAATTTTGCACTGGAATTCCTGCATGCGCCTGCGTGCTAGCAAATGGTTTTGTGGACCTCAGGCACTCAGATATTATAAAAGTTAGCTCAAATCAACTAATATGTAATTAATTTTTTCTTAACGAATCTCAAAGTTTTCTCTATTTTTGCAATCTAGAAGGCATTAATGATGAAGTCATGGAAATTCTAAATTTTTGTCTGACGTTTTCAATGCATGGGAATCAGGGGTTAAGGAAGACACCTAATATGCGACACGCACTTGAGTAACGATCACCGTAAGAAGCGGGATATCATGTCTCTGCGCATGCATTTTTTTGCGTTCGCTAAAGCTGATGCCAGAAAAGAGCCATGAATCTTTTGACCTGTGTGAGATACTCTGCATGCTTTGTTTGGCGCAAGCGTTCCTGGCAGTGAATTTTATGTAGTGCTGTGCAGTGCTTTGTCTCTCACTTTCAAGATAACTCTTCGTAAATTTTTCGACTGTGGATTTTTTATTTTTATGTGTCATAGATTATACTTTGACTCTGCCGTGTTTGAAGCAACCTGCCGCATGAGTATAGGTAGTTGCAGGAAATTTTCTGATTTCTACCTCTTACCTCACTAGCAATGTGTGTACAAATTTACGCAGACATGCCTGTCCTATGTAAAACACCAAAGCTCTGTGTTATTAATATCGCAGTCCACAAATATATTGCTCATGGATTAGCGCACAGTTCTCTTTTGTTTTGCAGAGTTTATTGAGAAGAAAAAGTTAATTTCGTTTAAAATGTATCCTGCCCTGCGTTGCTTGTGGCTTACGATTAAAATGTAAACTTTTACTCGCAACTACAAATTCCTAACTTTGACCTAGTGTTTACTGGAACAGCTCTCATGAAATAAATATTATATAAATAATACTCCACTCCTTACCCACCTACCCGTCACTTTCGACCACGCGAAGGTTTTTATTGTAAGAGTTGGGACTTTATATAGTGAACATGCTGGTTGTGTAATGTTTCCTTATTTATTAACAAGCTTCCCGATAAAATGTTCTTGCTTAACACCCGCAATCCTAGTAGTCCTACTTGTAGATCGTGCCACGGTAATTTTTTGCGTCCTTTTGAAATGTCACGCTGTGGTCGGCAGAGAACTGCATTATAAGCCTTCCTGAGTCTGCAGGTCCGGAATTGTAGCCTGTTCATTGAAAATAAATATTTATGATTTATTATTATTAGAACAAGTGCATACCAGATAACACTGACCCCATAAGCACCCCACTCAGACAACGAGCAAGATCTTTCAAGTTGTTACTTTAACTTCCTTTATAAGTCGCATCGAAACAACGGGGCAAGGGCAATGAAAACCGCAAGAAACGAATTTTCCAAGCCAAAGTCGAGTGAACAACCGGGAGACGTTGCAATGCGATGCCAGCATCATGTGCGCCGCGGCGAAGAGTCACGGGACTGCAGTCATCGCCAGCTCGACGTGCGGCGGAGACACCGGCACCACTTGCCGTAATCGGACGGGAAACGGAGGCACCGCGTTCCAGAGGCCCTGCTGCTTGGATCGCGGGGACGCGAGGCAGGCTGCTGTTCGCTTTCCGACGGCGGCCGCCAGAGAGAGGCGGGCGGCGGCGCTGCGGTCGCCTTCGGCGGCGGCGGCGCGGAGGAGCCGGGGGCGCTGGCGCGGCGGCTGCGCGGAGGAGGGGGGCGCATGCGTCGCGCAGAGCCCGCCAGTAGCGGCAAGATGGAGGCCCGGGGCCCCTGCTGCGGCGGCGGCGGCGGCAGCTGCGGCGGCGAAGGAGCGCTGCGCTGAAGAGGCGCCGGCGGCGGCATGGCGTCGGTGGCGGCCTGGCTGCCGTTCGCCCGCGCGGCCGCCATCGGCTGGGTGCCCATCGCCAACAACCCGCTGCCGGCGCCGCCGGTGACGCGCGAGCGGCGGCGGCGCGAGGACGAGAAGTTCACCATCAACGTGAGCGGGCGCCGCTTCGAGACGTGGCGCAACACGGTGGAGAAGTTCCCCGACACGCTACTGGGCTCCAACGAGCGCGAGTTCTTCTTCGACGAGGAGGCGCGCGAGTACTTCTTCGACCGGGACCCGGACATCTTCCGGCACATCCTCAACTACTATCGCACGGGCAAGCTGCACTATCCCAAGCACGAGTGCCTGATGGCCTACGACGAGGAGCTGGCCTTCTTCGGCATCGTGCCGGATGTGATCGGCGACTGCTGCTACGAGGACTACAGGGACAGAAAGCGAGAGAACGCCGAGCGGATGCTGGACGACAAACTGTCCGAGGGGAACGAGCAGGCGCAGCTGGCGCACTCCACCATCCGACAGCGCATGTGGCGCGCCTTCGAGAACCCCCACACGGGCACTGCTGCCCTGGTCTTCTACTACGTCACGGGCTTCTTCATCGCCGTCTCGGTGATGGCCAACGTGGTGGAGACCATCCCCTGCGGACACGACTCTCGCGCGGGCGGGACCCGCTCGTGCGGCGAGAGCTACAAGGTGGCCTTCTTCTGCCTGGACACGGCATGCGTGATGATCTTCACCGCCGAGTACTTGCTGCGGCTGTACGCGGCGCCTAACCGCTGCAAATTCATGCGCTCCGTCATGAGCATCATTGACGTGGTGGCTATCATGCCCTACTACATCGGTCTCGGCATCAAGGACAACGACGACGTGTCCGGCGCGTTCGTCACCCTGCGGGTGTTCCGCGTGTTTCGCATCTTCAAGTTCTCGCGACACTCGCAGGGGCTGCGCATCTTGGGCTACACGCTCAAGAGCTGCGCCTCCGAGCTGGGCTTCCTCGTCTTCTCGCTCGCCATGGCCATCATCATCTTCGCCACGGTCATGTTCTACGCCGAGAAGAACGTCAAGAGTACCACCTTCACCAGTATACCGGCTGCCTTCTGGTACACCATCGTCACCATGACCACCCTCGGGTGAGTGTCCGCCGCCGCGCTCCCCCTGCCGGGAACCGGTGGTGCTGCGCCGTACGCGCTCGCGCTATGCGGGCGGCACGCTTTGCAGGAACGTCTCGACTAATAGCGGCCGCTCGCATTCTGGTCAGCCGCGTCTTGCAAGCACACCATTACGTAGCGGCTAATGAGCTAAATACCGGCAGCCTGCCTGCATTAAGTCATTGCACCTTCACAATGAAAGGCGGCCTGTTTATTTTTCTGCCTTGCTTATGCGAATTTGTCATTGCCATTCCCCTTTCGTTAGACGAGCGGCTGGAGCATGGAAAGACGGTTGCCCCGACAACGGGCCGACGCATACCAGTAAATATCGCACTTCAATAGCCAATTCATTTAGAAGCAGTCTTACTTGTGGTTGTCCAGGTGTGTAAGGTTTTATTATGTGCAACCGATTTACTTTTAGGTTGACAAGTGACTCCGTGTCCTGATAAACCTTCTAAAGAATTGAACAATAAGAGCTCGTAAACTCATGAGAGAAGTATTGACCTATACTTGAACGAGTCGAAATGCCACAGCACCTCAAGGTCAATTCATGCCGGATATTTTGTGGCCAAGCGCGTTAGGCCTTTCGCCGGCACTGTCGTTCTTAACTGCCGCCGGCTGAGCGTGCCCCGTATGAGCTGTGGTACAGCGTTTGCGGCGACTTACGCCGAGCTGGACTACTTTGCTGTCACAAACGTTAATTTCTAGATTAATGCTACCAGTTCGTGCTCCCGTTCTTGAATGTGCTGTTCGATTTTTTGGCTTTTATCACGCACGCATTAGTGATCCGGCTTTTTCTGCACGTTTTGTATCAAATATATGAAGACAAATTATACAGAATCTGTCGTCACTTTATCTTCGGTGTTCAAAGTTTACGCCAGAACAAACACGCATCGTTTGCGATTCTTTCTATACTAGGTTAAAAAGTGCGCTATAGAGTGGTTACCTAGGGACAGAAAAAGGAAGAATGTGTCTGCTGATAATTTATCGTTGCAGTAAACGTGCTTTCTGTGTCACAGAAACGATTGTAGGTTTTCATTCGACGTGTGAATGATACATAACCATGACGCCTCTCCCAACTTCATTTCATTGCAAATATATTGCTTTTTGTTAGCAGACAGTACTGCATAGCTTGATTTGTGGAAGTAAAGAGTTGAGGCTCGTTTCACTTATCGAGCAAAAGGCTTAAATTTTTGAAACATTAGCATTGCTGCGTTGGTGGTAAAAGGTGATGACCAGTACTCCTTTGCAGTTGTTTATTTGAATGATGTACATAACAGTGCTGAGTATTGAACACATGCCTTTATAGCGTTGGTCATAAAGAATGTGATTTGGTCTTTAGGCATTTGTCATGTGCATGTATTCGTTTAATTTCCCTTATTCAAGTCCGATGCTAGGAGATTTAAATTTAGCAGATTTGCTGACCTCACGAAGTACGCGATGAATACGGCTCATTTCGCCAACTGGCAGGAAACAAAACTTTTTATGCAGTTAGGGTCTTCAGATTGTGCCCATGCCGTGCCGCGTTCTTCATCATCTGTCGGACTGCATATGCTACTGGTGTTCTCAAATTTGTTGGAGCATAATAAATCATCTAGTTTACTGCCTAAAAGATAAGAACAGATATGAGACATCATTTAAGGCTTACACGTCGAAACACCACAAATACTTCACCAAACAAATTGCAAGCGCTTACGAAGTCCACCGGAGTTAAATAATTACCAAGGTATAACATTCATGGTTCAGAGCAAGAATTCTCTCGCACACAGTGAACTAGATTGCTGAATCAAATTTTTACGCATTAAAAGAGAGGTGGCATTATTTTAAGTGTGAAGTTTGCGTGAATAAAAACTGTGCTTTGGTCTTTGCGAACTATGCTCCCTGCTGTCCACTGAAGACACAGAGCAGGAATACAGGAGGTTGCTGTTTGTGTTACAGTTTACCTAGAGGTAAACAGGAGCACTCGAAACGCATCCAATGTGTTAAGAGACTTTTCTTTGGATCAGGGCAAGTGATATGGACTGGATGAAGGACTCTTCGCTTTCTGATGCTGAGTTGGTATACTCATTCTCTTTGGATCAGGGCAAGTGATATGGACTGGATGAAGGACTCTTCGCTTTGTGATGCTGAGTTGGTATACTCACCCTCAAATTAATAGAGCGCTGGCATCGCAAAAAAAATCTTGAGGCCTACTTAATTACACGGTGAAAGAAGAAAATGTGATAGAATTATGCCGCCCTCTGTCCCGTCTGCAATGAGTGTCTAATCTAGAAAAGATACATATACTTCAGAAAAAGTTTTTGCGAGTACTATTTAACATGCCTTACAATGCCCACACATCAGACTTATTTCCGAAAGCAAATATAACACCCGTGTTTAACCTTCATCATTACAAGTTAAGTCAAGCTTTCAAACGGGAGGTAAAAGAGAATTTACAGTTCCTTCATGAGTTATCTAATCTCATCAGGAACACACATTCTTACATCACAAGGTGTACGGAACAGTGGGAGGTAGTCACTCCGCGTGCCAATTATTCTACACAAAAGATATCATACACACTACCAACACTTTTAAATTTTTTTCTGAAATCAAGTCTTGATATTTATATAACTGATGTACGAGCTTTCCGTCAACACTTTGTCACTCAATCTTTCTTAAATAATTGAAGAGCGTTTTTCAGGTAATTTGTGTTTTTGCTTTCAAACACAGCCGCCGGTGGTGATTGTGAGACACAACGGCTGCTCTTCAAGAGCTCCCTTAAGGATTATGCGCTGCGCCACGGTAGGCAGGTGGCAACCGCCTTGAATTTAGCAACGGCGGGCAGCTTACTAACAATCCAGTGGGCAGGTTGTGATGACGTTACAAGGTCACGTAAGCTCTCTAGGCCAATCAAAGAATTTCTTGACAGAGAGCAGGTAATTTTTGTGATATGAGAACTAAAATGTTGCCGCAACATTGGATGTCCTTTGGAAGTGAAAATTTGGCGTTGCGCTCTGATTGGTTCTTTTGGGGTCACGTGACCCTGATGGCATTATGAACGAATCATGGAATTTTGAATTTCACGGGGTTCTGTGATCGGGCAGCTGTGGTGGCGTGACCCCAAGACGTCATCAGGGTCACCTGACCCCAATTGTGCAAACAGGAAATTTCGTTACGAAGAAAACGGAAAGTGTATGACAAAAGCTTAAATGCTCTCACATTAATACGCTTTGACCGAGGCACTATAACTACGAATTTCAGTGATCATACACAAGATTTTCAGAAAGCCCCCAAAGCCATATTGTTGGCAATGCTGAATGTGTTCTGGAGAATTATTTGTTGTCTATCGTTGGACGAAACACAGTATGGTGAGAATGAATCAGTCTACAAATGTGACATGCGGGTCACTGGCCAATTCACAATAAAATGAAAATGACGTTTCAGATGTGAGCAAGGATTCAGTATGGAACTCGAAACATCCGTGTTTTTTTAAACTTTGTCAGCAACCCACTCTTCACCTTGTTAAAATTATTCGTACTGATACATACCTCCTCTGTCATCGCGCGCCAGATATTACGTAATTCGATAGCAGCGCTTAGGCACACCACAGAGTTATGTGCTTTATAACGAGTCAGTAGCACGAGGAGTTATTCAAAGTGCGGGATTAAACGGTGGAATTTTTTCTTTTTCGCTATTTCATGAATGTATTGCCGTTTTCTGAACGCATCGGAATGCAGGATGTCATTTGCGCGCAGTTATAATCCCTATGTAATGAACGTTTAGTAGGTGTCGCAAGCGTGTGACGACTGTCCTCAGTATGTTATTTGATGATGACGAAGTACGTTGAAAGCGCTTTAGCTGAGTCTCCAGCCCTTATTCAATATGCTGGCACGTAGCCAGGCATTTTTTTGAGAAGAGGCACAAGGCAATTTCTCATACCTGCCTTGGAAAAAGGCGAAGTTTTACCAAAAAAGGTTCTTGCAGTGGTGCTCTAGCCACAATTTGTTTGCTTTTCAAGCATGATAAATAAAGCATATTTACGAGGACAGGCGTTTACTAGACGTTTTGAAATTCCTATTGTCTGCTTTTGCTTGGTTGTAAATGTTTAGCACTTCATAATTTTTTGGATAAAAATAAAGAACACTACCGGACACGAGGATACTTAACTGAACTGCTCCTTTTCATCACGTATAAAATGTGCGGGTGTAAGAAATAAATAAACGCTCGATATGCGCAGGTTATTGTCAACGAAATATTCTTTGCTCTAAGCGTCCACTGCCATTTCCACGAGTCGCATTTTAATTCTGAATTTGAACAAAGAGTGTCTATACATGGTTATAATAAAAAATTGTTGCATGTTCGTATGTATATGAGCACAGGTCTGCGCGGAGCGTAAAGTTAGGGATATAACTACGGTTTGCTTTTGATTTTCTACGGTTATAGATCCGAAAGCGACTGAGGCTAACAGAGACGCCTTGTGGAGGGCTTAAGATAATTTCGACCTCCTGAGGTTTTTATCGCGCATTGACATCGCACAATACACGCGCGTCTAGCATTTCGTCCCCATCGAAATTCTACCTCCGCAGCTGGGGTCGAACCCGCGTCTATCGGGTCAGCAGTCGAGCACCATATTCGCTGAGCCACCGCAGCGGTTATATAAAGCAATGGGAAGTAAAACGTTTAGGCCTGTTGTAGGACCGCAATGCAACGTCCGTCACAAACGGCATGACAAATTAGAACATAGTTTCACTAAACGTCACTTAAAAGAGCAACGTTCTTTTCCAGCACATACAAAACAAAGAGAACAGTTAAACGCTTGTTGAAATAAAATTTGGCTTGTTCTACCGGCGGAATGCACACCAGGGCATATAATTGAAGTCGTTATTTTCTCTACGGGACCATGGCATAGACACCTAACATGCAGTCTATTTACTGCACGTTCAGTTGACAACAATTGCGTTGAATTATACTGCATGCAATTTGCCTTTCAATTCAACCGGGGGGACGCCATATATTTAATTCCATAAAGAACGACTGCAACCTAGGGCAATTATTCAACTTGTTCAGTTGCCAATTAAAGTATTGCTAAATATGCTCTTCTCACATACAATAAAAGAGTTATATCGTTATGGCTGACGCCACCACTTTTTTGTGTCTTAGACCCATATACTGTCCGGATATTTATTAATTTTGCCAGCGTGTGCCAAAACGAGGGTTCCAGTTATAAAAACAGTGAAAAATACAACACATCAAGCCATGCACAAAACTTTGCAGATATTTAGGCAATTCAGTGCAATTAATAGTATTCAGCATAAAAAAGAATAACTTATCAAAGCATGAATATAACCGATTTTCCTCACGCCGTTCAGGAGCGACAAGAATTTTCCCTAAATAACAATCAACACGGAGTCGTCGCAAACGGAGAAGCATGCATGTGCGCAGGAACGCTTCGAAAAACGCTGCTTTCGTCAATGAGCGGTTGCAAATCGTCCCTTCAAAGCTCTGTGATCTTTTTAGAACCGGTCAAACAGGAGGACTTCTCAGGCAAATGTTTGCCATCATAAATAATCGACCGGCTAGTTCGCTGTAACAGCGTTCACAGCATTTAATAGAGTATCGACGTGCTCCAGCAAAGCTGACGCAGCCGTGCGTGAATCAGAAGCAACGCTTTGAACCAAGGTTTATTTTGAAGAGCTGTGGCTCCTCTGGCGTCAATTCAAACTGCTCTGAACCGTGCTTTGAATGTTTGCCGTAAATCGCGAGGTATAGAAACGGGTATTGTGAGAAAAGTACGATTTTTAATTCCAGCGAAATGTAGTGATCGGCCAATGGCTGGCGGAGCTGAACTCGGCATCTTAGCCTTACCCCGGCATGAGTAATGCCTAGTTGTGACATGCGACTAAGTCGAACTGAGGATTGTAGCAGGCATTGCTCTCATCCTCAAGCCGCCTGTAGTATTCGGTGCTTTTTCGTAAGGCTGTCCGGTACGCATTTGTATTAACTGCGCCAAATAACAGTCATCAAAATCTATGTTCGCTGAACACTAGCTGCCTGCCGGTACCCATAGTCATCATTGTTCACTCACTGTGTGAGTCAATCATTTGAGCATTTAAAGCACATTGACCCAACGGATACGTTTAGACCAGGTCATGAGCCGCCGCGGTGGCTCAGTGGTTAGGGTGCTTGGCCGCTGACCCGAAGGACGTCGGTTCGATCCCGGCTTCGGCGGTCGCATGTCGATGGAGGCGAAATACTAGAGGACCCGTATACTTTAAAGAACCCCAGATGGTTCAACGGCGTTTTTCATAGCCTGACTTGATTTGGGAAGTTAAACCTTATAAGTCATAAGCCATAAACCAGGTCATAGTGACCTACGTAAAACCGAAAGTTGAGCCCCCCCTTTTTTTTGCGTCGTACTGTCCGTCCTTCGTGTTCCCTTCGCGGCATTTTTTTTTTCATCGTAGTAGCCTGTTTCAACTGAACGGGGAAATTTTGGGCCCCAGCTTAGGATCGTATTAATCATGCGAACCTAAGGTAAAGAGGACAAAGGATATCGAGTTCCATTCACAAACAAGAAAAAAAACGCGGCTAGATTTTTCGAATGAAAGCTGCGACAAAAAATTGGGGGCCTTCTTAACCACATCCTTTAAGAAGAAAATGCGATAGCATTTAGGTTGCCTGCTATGGTGTCTACAATGAGTGTCTAACGCTCTTACGATTTTCCCACCAAAATGCCATTTGGAACCGGTTCCATTGTTCTTAAATTGCATGCAGGAGTCATCACTTTATAAAATGTTTTTATACCTTTTGTTATATTATCAAATGATATTATACTAATCCGGAACACGAATGCGCATTAATTCATCCACTAATCTCCACTAATATACATGAATACTTTTTCCGGGGTGCGTCTACCTCTATATTTTGGGGTCCTCAGATTTCCAAATTTGGTGGTTCTTTATGATTGGTTCACTGGTGGTCACATGGTGTTGATGACATCACGACCATCTCAATCACATTCATAGACGTTGAGGAGTCCTGCTACCACTACTGGCACAGTGGGGCAGCGATTAGGCAATGCGCCAGTACCCCGGCAGGTGGCTGTTTCAAACACAGCCACTGGTGGGGCTTGTGAGAGACCACGGCTCCTCTTCCTGAGCTCCCGTAAGGATCATGCGCAGCACCACGGTAGGCAAATGGCAACTGCCGTGAATTTAGCAACGGTGGGCAGTTTGCTTACAGTCCGATGGGCAGGTTGTGATGACGTCACAAGGTCACGTGAGCTCTCTCAACCAATCGGAGAATTTCGTGGCACAGAATCCGGAAATTTTTTGTGAGACGACAACCTAAGTGCTATCACATTAATTAAAGAAAATATTTACCCTTGCTCACTACAGAAATTTTGAAAAGCGCAAGATTGCTTATAAAGTTTTTCTGAAAATGGCGCGTTTTAAAAACGAAACAATGCTACTAATTCTCAATAAGCGCCATTTTTGGTGAATGAAGGGCATTAGAAAACGGTTTGGAACACTGCTTGCAACAATCTTATAATTTTCATTTATTTGGCGCACAAAAGATCTCTCCTGCCAGGGGCAGATTGAAGAGGGGGGAAGTCGGCCCCCCTCCCCCCGATGCGAGAAATTTTGCGTAGGAAAAACTATGCTGAAGCCCATTTTTTCCACCAAAAAGTGCAAAAAAATGGTTAAAATGGGACGGCCTCTTCCCCTCCTTCCCCCCCTTTCCAAGAGCGACCCATAAATCCGCCCTTCGTGTCATCGGTCGCCGCATTGGTGTGAGAGTTTGTATAAAGGTAGTTTGAGACGGATGCTGCGCGCATACGTGCACGGATGAGTGTGTGTGAGCATGCATGCGTGTGTGTTTAACCGAAACGCGTACGGGTGTGCCGTTGGCGCGTCGTGGAAAAACGGGAATAATTCCCCCAGGGGAAAGAGGGGAGGGGGAGACGATCCCGGAACAGGGAGAAGCGAGTGAATTTCTCGGGAAAGAATAACACGAAGAATAAGAGGAGGGTCAGCTTGCTCCCTTTTCGGCGGTGCATCACTCTCCCGACGGCGCCCCTTTCCCCTCGATGCCGAAGGATGGGGATGAACAGCAGGCGGGGGAGAGGAAGAAGGTTGGTTCGGAGATGAGGGAAGACGCTTCTTTCTCCTCGAGGGAAAAACGATCCGCTTTTGCCGCCGGCAGGCGGTGCGTTCACACGAGAAGCTGTCCGGCGGCGTGCTCCAGCGTGCGTCTTTTGTTTCGCCAATCCTTTATTCATTTATTCGCGCGCGGGAGAGGTCCGGCGCCGCGGTAGTGGTTAATGTGCTCAGCGCTGCGAGCCGGTCTTCCCGCTGTGCTTATCCTCTCTCCGTCTCTGTGCCGGGGCTGTCTCGTCTTCATCGTCCCCTGGAGCTTCCTTTTCTTTGCTCACACAACGCGTACGGGTGCCGCGTTGTGTGCGGGGGAGGAGAAAGAGGAGGTGGAGGAGGAGGAGAGGCCGACAACTCGCGTCGTCTCCTGGCCGCCTGCCCCTGCTACTTCTTTCACGCGACGACCACCCGCTGTTGTTGTTTTGAGAGGTAGCAGCGGCGTTTCACACCGCACGGGAACCGTGGGGGGTGGCGCGTTCTTCTACTCCCTTCGCTCTCTCTCTCTCTTTCTCTCTTTGGCGTCGATCTGCGCTCTTCATTTCTATCTTTTTTCTTCTTCTTTCTTGCTTCCTCTTCTGTTACTGAGATTTTTGTATTGCCCTATCCGGGCAGCAGCAGTACGTCCTCGCGGGCTCCATTTTCTCGCGCGACGGTTGACCCGCGGCAACCTCGACGCTGCATCTTCTTCTTGGGACCCCCCCCTGTCAGCAACGCCTCCAGATGACTACCCCGCATCACCTCCCTCCCCCCTCTCTCTCTCTTTCCTCTTCCAGTGCTTTTCCCGAACACGCCTTCATGTCCTTTTTCCATCGTGCACTCGGTGTTTGTATGGACGTGTTCGCGCGATTCAGCGAGTATGCGCTGTTTCGCGCTGCTTGCCTTCCTATTTCTTTTTTCCCTCCTGTCTTGCCTTCCCGGAGAGCAACGGCGTGATTCTTCTCCGCCTCTTCTTTTTCCCCATCCTCCCGGCTGACCCTCGGCTAAGAGCCATCTAAGCCGAGACGCCGTGGGAGACAGAAAATGGAGACGGAGCTGTTGGCCCTCAAGGCTCGCCCTCTGCAGGCGAATGCCAGCACTCTTCTTCCGCGGGGCTCGTGGCGTGCGATCCATTCGCGAACATCGCGATCCGAGTATTGCTCCCGTGTAGCGAAGGGACAGCGCTGCTGTGCTTCCTTTATTGCGGTTTTTTTCCCCTTTGCTGATCTGCGGTTAAGGTGCTCCTCGCTGACCGGCCAGCGCTGTCTTAGATCATAAGCGTAATCTTATCAATAATATAAAAAATTGAATTGAGGGCCATATTTATTTTAAAATACTGCTGTTCTATTCATTAACTGCGAAAGGAGTGGGTTACAACACAATATAGACTAATAAAAAAGTAAGACGTGTAAGTGCAGCAGGAAATTTCACACATGAGCAGCACGCGGTGAAAATGACAACAAAATTAAAACAGTATCTCGCAAAATGTTATACGCTTACCTGTGCACGTTAACGCTTCTGAATGAGATAGAAAGTTGTAATGGTAATGAGTGAATGTTATTGGGTAAAGTGGTATTGAGTGTACGTACTGGTAGGCAAAGTGCAGTGGGCTACCTAACAACCTTCACGTACACTCACGTGGAGGAGGCAAACAGTGCCTGTTACCAGATGTCATCGCGACTACATACGTTACATGTACCAG
Source organism: Amblyomma americanum (assembly GCF_052857255.1). Lineage (NCBI taxonomy): Eukaryota > Metazoa > Arthropoda > Arachnida > Ixodida > Ixodidae > Amblyomma > Amblyomma americanum. Next base: position 24,384,028 of record NC_135503.1, read on the forward strand.
CACTTCATCACGCTTAAACATTTGACATACCCAACCGTACGCGGAAATCGTTACACAGCCATGGTAAACACTATAATCACGGCTCACAAAAGAACAGGGTACCAAAGTCAGCAAACAATTCCGCAGCTAGACTTACCTGCTTAGTGCATGAATCAGCTAAAGCTGTTATAGCTTCGGTTTAGCATGTAGCCCCGAATTCTGCGATGGAACCACCCTCACATAGCTCATTCCTCCACCCCAGTCATAATCTCCTCCTTCCATGGTAGCCACCGTCGTCTTGATTCTTCCGTGACAGCCAACTTCCGGATGGGCATTCCTCATCTCTCGTCATAACTTCCCAAGTCACTAGGCCAACTGTCAACCTCCACCCCCTCTTTCTCCTCCCTTTCGCACTTTCACTCTTCCTCATCTCCCTTAAAAGTGCAGAGGGAGATTTACCTCCCTACACTGCCACCTTCCCACCGTGGCGGGTTGCGTCTTTTTAACTGAATTAAAATAAACTAAATACAATTAGTTTCCTATTTAATTAAATATTTACGGCTCAAGCTGTAAATTTCTTGGTATAATGCAGAGCTATATGTCTAAACCAAAGCCATAACAACTTTCGCTGTAAAAAAGTACAGCGTGTCCACGAACCTTTATCCCAAAGCCTGCTTCAACCAGGCGCGTTTCAGGTCGTTGCGCAAGGGCGCTTACTGACGTCAGGAGCGAGGAAAAGGACTGCAACATGTGAGCTAACAGCCAGGCACCTGGCGCGATATTTATTGGCGTGACACGTTACCGGGCAATAGGTATACGCGTTCTCCGCAGCCACTTCCCTCCTTCCCGGTAGGTTTCGCAAGGCGTTCGTTATGCACCGCCTTGCCCAGGCCGAATTTCGCTCGGCAGCGCTCGGCAAGGCGCCTGGCGCGATGCTGAGGCGTCGCTCTCCGATCTTGCTTTCACCACTGCGGTGGCTTCTGTGCATTTTGCACGCGCTTTAGCCAGCCTGCTCGTTAGCGTCTCTCGTTAATTAGAGTCTCGGGCCGCCCGGGCCTTGCTTGTCTCATGCCCTTTCGTATAAATTTCTTTTTTTTTTCAGTCACCCTCGCTATCTGTCAACTTTTCGCACCGGTATCTACTCTGCTTTCTTGTCCTTTTTATATTTTTGCCATAGTTTCGTTTTCACGCGTTCTTGTGGAGGGGCTTGTTTCGCCATGGCTTAGGCGGTCTGCTTTCCAAAACCGAAGCAGGTAATCCTTCTCCGCCTGCTGGCCTAACGGTGCAAAATTGCCTTTTTTTCTAGGAGAGCTTTAGATGCTTGGGCGTGCATTCGGGTTTCCAGATTAGCGAAAACGCCCGAGGTCGTTGCCGAGCTAAACCATGCTCCAGGGAGCCGGGAATATCCTTCCGTGGAAAAAGCGTACAAGGCGCGAACTTTTCAGGATAATTAAAACCAGGATTAGGCAACGAGGGAAAGCCTAGTACTGACTATTATATCAATTTACTTCCCTCTCCTGAATAACATTATAAACAATTATTGTTATCTTTTGCGACATTTCTTGGCAACGCGAAGTGATATTTTTTGTGAAAACAGCGCGTTCTTAGAACGGAGCAGTAGAAGTGGTAACGCTCGGACAATACGGCGCTGTGATTTCTTCCTTCTGCTCTGTGCTGTGTAAACGCTGTTTTCACCAAAAAAAGATCATGCACCAACCCGCCCCTCCGCTGACGTTGTTAAAGCGCAGTACCTTTCGTGGTGTTTCAAGCTCGCCATAAAGACGAAGCGTGCACATGCGAGTTCACCAGATAGGTGTGATAGTTGAGGAGTAAATATACAAAAATGCACACTCAACGAACACAATGCCTCGCGTTTTTTTTCTTTCATTGGACGCTGTAGAAGGATGGTGATGATCATTTTGTTTTAATCGCGCAAGGCCAGCCTAACCGAAGTGCGCCATGTGAATTTTTTTTTTTTGCCAACACGAGGTGAGGTCAGAGACACACCCTCTTAACCACTTCATCCCAGAGAAGCTGCGCATCAGGCCTGAGGACAGCTTGTACGCATGGGAAAGCCGATGGGTACCAGTGGGTGCAGGGAATCGCACCCTGTACCTCCCGCATGCTAGACGGATTCTAAGCTTCGAACCACTACGCCGCCGATGGATTAAAAAAAGAAGATAAATGAAAGAGGAAGAAAATTTTGATTATAAACTGAGGTTCTGTTTCTAGGGGGTGGAGCTCTAATTCCGGGGCTCCATTTGCCGCAGCTATCCGGCTTACCAACTGGGACGGATAGGAAGGGGAAGTGGTATGAGGGTTGTTCAGCGAAAAATGGGACATTCCCATATGAAATGGTAGAGGGTGCGGTGTGCGCCACAAAAAAGGGCGAAAAAAACGGAGGAAAGAGAAGCGGATTCAAATGGAAGATAAACTACTACTGGGTCGGTACATACTGGCAGGAAAGATGAAATTAGAGATTATGAAATTTTTTTTCGCTACGGAGGCAACCAATGAGGCCTGACAAAGCTCATCCGAGATACTTGGGAAAGATAATTATCGCAATAAGTACAGTACCTTGCGAAGCCCAATCTTATTGTACGTGATTATCGGGGTTTTGAAAAAAATTGTAAACGTATATTGGTGTAAGTTGATCACAGAGTAAACTCTTGTACAGGTTTATTTATGCGAAGTATATTCGAGGCTCTCCTCTTTCTTGCTCCGTGCATGTGCGCCACTGAAAGAGCATGTGCAAGCGTGTATGTGCGCGGGAGTGTGCGCATGCAAGATAGATAGAGAAAAAATACTGGGCCGGTCCCGGAGATAGCGCAGTACCGTGTCGACCCGTGGCGGCGGTGGGGCAAGCCCCGAACCCCCCGCCGAGCTACAAAAATCAGTTTAACATCTTGAGTCCAATTAGGACTACATATCAGATATTAAGCTGATAAGAACAGATACTACACGTTGCTTGCGAGTGCACATGCACGAGCGTTTATGCGCACGCGTACGCATATTTGTGCGCCCTTGTGATCGCCTATGCTAACACACTTGTGCGTTATGTGATGGCGTGTGTTGGTGAATGTGTGAATGTGATTGTTTTTGTGCCTGAGGTCAAGGTGGACTGTTTCTTTAAGAAAGCACGATAAAAGAGCATTGCCGTAACCCTTGGTGCATTAGTACGACAGGGGCACTCGAATCTCCGGCTATACGTTGTGGGCGCACTTGGCAGAGTGGCTATAGTGGTGGTGTTCCAAGAATCCAGAACTCCGCCAAGTTCGCACTGTCTGGAGTTGAACTTGAAGAGCAGTTTGGACGAAAAGTGAAGCGATTTTCATTCACCTTCCGGTATGCAGTAATGGATGCAATTGATCCACCCGCGCTGCAGTTCATCGGTGATGGCACTGATTCCTTGTTCTTCTGTTCTCTCTGACCGTTTCGGTCCATTGTGCCCCATCTACAGCGCGCGGTCAGCGCGCATCCAAGCATATTTACAAGCGCCGAAGCTCTCCAACAATAACAATATACAATTTTTGATTATTGTAGATGCCGAGCGGGGGCGCCACTTGCTGTCTGCGAGTCAAAATCGAAACGACACGGAATACCGACCATTCGGGTGGGACGAGTAATACTCTTGTGCATTACTTTTAAAGCCATAGCTGTGCGTAGCTATTGCTACTGCGTGGTCCAGTGTCCAAACGTCTCTACGCCGAAAGCATGGAGCTGCTCATGGTAGACACAGTGGGCGCTAGTGTCGCGCCAGTGCAAGCCACGTGACACCTGCGTCACAAGTATAGCGTGATGACTAGACGCACGCGTCATCTCTCTTAAGCTGGAACCGCACGGTGCGTTTTCCCCGAGCGAAAAACGTGACGCGCGTCGAACGCCCGCGTTGCTGCCGACGCGCGAGCACCCGCACGAAAAAAGGGAGCGGCGCTTTCGCGTCGCGTTTTCCGGGTTGCCAGACAACATAACTCCCAACGACATGAATTGTCTCTTACCGCATATATAATATACCCTTAAACTTACAGAAAACTACAATAAAAATACTCTTAGTGTAATTACACAGCGACATTTTTTCCGAAGTGTATTTATCAAGCTTAATTTCAAGCAGCAAGATTGTGTGCGAAACTGCGACTATGTACCTTCCTCATGCTGAGAGACCGCTGCTTGTCTACAACTTCGCACAGAAAATGCAGTGTCGGACGCTTACTACCGAGCAGAAGAGGCGATTGCTATTATTAAGGGGGACGCTGATACTGAAGCAAGAACAAACGCGGGTCAGGAGGTCTCTGTGGGTGCGGCCTGCATGGTTGAGCCTGGTCACGTTTGATGTTGTTTTTGTAGTTGCGGTCGCGTACGCCCCACAGGACGCGACGCTTCTCCACTTCAGTTATTAGGGCCTCGTTGAAGGTTGAGGTGAACGCGATGCGCGAACTATATCACGGTAGCACGTGTTTTCTTTGACGCACGCGCCAGTTCTGCCGAGAAAAAAAAAACTGCGCCAAAGAGGTTCCGTTGAGAGGTTTAGAGATGCGCAGAAAGCAGAGCCGTCTGGTGGCAAAACCAAGAAAACCAAAATGCCACGTGACCAAATGCCACGTGACTTACCTGAACTCTGATTGGCGGACGCGCCGCGCGGGGCCTTTTTTTTTTTTTTCTACTCCGAGCAGCAGCACGCGGCGGCGCGATTTCGTGACGGATCATGCTGGGCACGCGTCAAAATGAAGCGCGCGTCATATACCTCTCCCACCATCCGCGCCTCAATCGCGCCTGAAATCGCGGCATGCGGTTACGCTTTTGCGTTGGTCGACTTGCAGTCAGGCGAACCGTTCTATGCTGCTGCTGTGCGTCTGGCACGCTTTACACCCTCTCTCAAGAAACACATGCCCGGTTACCTGCTTGCCTGTCTCGATAGCATCTGCTGCTGGGCAAAAAAAAAAAAAATAGGGGGGGGGAGAGGACTTAGGCTCCGCCTTAAGGGTATTTCGTAAGACTTTCTGACTGGCTGGTTGGTAGATGATCTTTTTTGAAAAGCTGTGCGCTAAACAGACGTTCACAGGAAAAAGGTGGATACGACAGGGCAGAATCGCTTCTGCCCTGTCGTCTCTACCCTTTTCCTGTGATCGTCTATTTAGAGCGCAGCTTTTCTAAAAAAAATAGGATGACGCGACAGCGTAAGTTGTTAATGCCCACATATGCGGATTTGGTCATTCTCGACTTTACACTCACACCTTCCTGGCTGTCCTTTTACCACTCCTGGCGCAGTGGTGCAGCAGTTAAGCCATGCGCCACTGCCCTGCAATGGCAGATGCTTCCACCGGTGGGGCTTGAGCGACCCAGGTTGCTCTGCCAGAGCAGCATCTCGCGACCAGTCATTAGCTTAACTGCCACCTGCCACGGTGGTAAGTTTGCTCACGATTCGGGGGGCAGGTTATGACGACGCCACTAAGTTACGTGACCTAGGTGACGCACCTAGGTTGCTCCTATTTGCCAAATTTGTAACAAAACCCTTAACGCAGATGATGACCATATCCTATGGGGCTACTAGGGAAATCATTCCCTCAGGAAGCTCCTGCCATATCCCTCAGCTCACAGCTGGGAAAAGGTTATACGCAACGAAAACAAAGAAGTACAAGCGAACATCGCAAATTGGATCCTCGAGGTCGCCCCTTCATAGAGGCCACCTGCGGCGACAGTGGGCTAACGACGACAGAAGAAGGGTTAATAAAGTTTAATCCCCTTCCTCTTCCTGCGGGGATTTTTCCCTCACAACGGCGACTACACCGCCGGATTTTCTGCAAAACGCAAGCCTCTACGCTATCTCGTTAAAAAGGCGCGGCAGTGAAATCTAACCGAAGATCGAGTGGTATACACCTCTCTCCCTTCCCTACGGCACATGCATGCATACATGGCTGTGTACGCATTTGCTGGTATAACGTATGTACTGACAAGAAAAGATGCACGAATGATAACCAGACCTCACAATGCAGTTTGCATGTTAAATTAATTCGTGGCCGGCGGCCAATGCGCTGAGATCCGTCGAGCTGCACGCTTTTAATGAGGCAGAGTGCGATTGGCTATGGCGACAGCGCGCATTTTCAAAGCGATTCGTGAAACAAGACCGATGACGTGAATGTGCGTCGCTGTTTTCGCATCGCTCACCCCGTTATTTTCGCCTGTCTCATGGGGGCGAGCGCTTTGTTGGACACAATCGAAACACGTAATTAGAACGCGAGTGCTGGGGCAGACAGGCTTGGCCTTTGTGCTTGTCAAGCAAGCCGAGGCGGCTAACTTCCAACGAGAGTGCTCGAATTGAGCGACAGGAGGGCAGGCGGCCGGTTCTAACGTCCACAGTCGGCCGCCAATGATTATGTCTACTCCGCTTTGGCAAGCAGGTCGGGCCTGCAGGGTGCAAATTTGGCGGCACTAGGAATTTCAAAGATTGGAAGCGGGCAGCATGGGGAAAGCTTGTTTGGCAAAAAGTGTAAATAAAACTCTAAAAGATTCACTCATTCCGCGTATATCACTTATAAAACGGTCTGCAGACAATCTATAGACTTGTTGTAGACTCTATATTGCCTTCTTATAGATATGTCGTTTTGTTTATTCATTGTCTATAGACCGTTTATATACAGAAGTCTACTAAAAGTGTTTTGTCATAAATCTATGGATTGTCTATACACCGTCTATAGTATTTGTAATGCCTATAGACTGTTCTCTAGTGTTTGCCTATAGAGAGCCTATCGACTTTAAAGACAGAAGTCTATGGACAGTCTAGTGTTTGTCACAAATCTATAGATTGTCTATACACTGTCTATAGTATTTGTAATGCCTATAGACTGTTCTCTAGGGTTTGCCTATAGAGCGCCTATCGACTTTATAGACAGAAGTCTATGGACAGTCTATTGACTGTCTAAAGGAATTTTTGTAAGGAATATGTAGCCAATTTTATTCCAAACAATATCTAAACATTCTTGATAAAATTGTATAATGATGGCCTGGAGTTTTATTGGCATGCATAATTTCTTGATAGGTCTGCAGTTTTTATTTAATCTATCATGTTTTGTATTTTGCTTCTGTAGTTTTTCTTGATGAAATAGCTTTTTGTTGCTAAACTTTTAGCTCCCTCATGTGGCGCCTTACTTGAGGTTTGCGATGTATCTTACATAAATCAATCTGTATTGCGTACGCACATGCTGACCTTTCAATTCGATTTAACGTGTAATTGCGAGTCGTCACACTGTGCCGTCTGTCCTTTCCCCAATATCCCGTTCATTAAACATTACTTCACAAGCGAAATTGTGTGTAAGAAACGCACGTCAGACATGGTTCGCTTATTCGACTGGAGTTATGCCCGATCAGAATGAATCTCACAATAGCGGTCGTAATAGCTGACGGCAACAATATGCACTGCCAACACATCCGTGCGTTAACTGTATAAGCAGAAACAAAACAAAAACGTAAAAAAATAAGTTGAAAAAACGTAAAGAAAGGCATGCAGCATTGAACCTGATACTCAAAGCACGAATCGCAGTACACAGGCGGTGCAATAGCGGATGCTGGAAACGCCAACGGTGGCAATGCTCTCATTTACTATCTAAACCGCTCGGCTTCGGAAGGTCAAAAGGAAACAATGCACTTGATCACTCACAGACGCGTGGTAATGCGAGAAGGGAATGTTTAGGGTGGCACAGGGCAACCATGTTATTTCCGGAACTCTGCAAAAAGCTCAACGCGTTCCGAGTGTAATTTGGGGCAGTCGATAACAGGGTAATTAAATAAAGAAACCATGCATTGCTGGTTAACCCGGCAAACTAAGAACCACCCTCTCGTTCTGAGTGCTGAGGTGCCTGAGTGACTCGGCTACCAGGACAGCTAACATGCGTCTGTAACGACTAATTAGTCTACTCCGAAGAACGTACACGAAAATAAATATAAGAATAAGGATCCGGACAGTGGCGCAGCTGTGCATTTGCGCTCGTTATGGACAGCCCGTTGTCTCCTCCTGCTCGATTTTCCTTGGACATACTCAACCAACTGTGCACCACCTGCTTCTGAGAATGATGCGAGAGGCTGGCTGAGGCATTGATTGATTGATTGAAAACATCTTTATTTACTGAATATTCGTAGAACATGTGGGTGAGCCGCCTAGTCCGGTAGTCCGCTGGTTATTGCTTCTGCGCTGGCCCTCCCCACTAGCCAGTGCTGACGGTCAGGATCATCGCTGAGCAGATTAGCCTCCCACTGCTCCTCTGAGGGGTTTGGAATGGGGTCAACGATGGGATTAACGTGGCATGCCCATACCATGTGGTAGAGGTTAGCTACCTCTCCACACTGCGGAGAGTATAGTGTAGGGTTCGAATGGTGTATCTTAGCTGGAGTTGGGTATGTGTTGGTTTGCAGTCTCCTAATGGTGTTCTCTTCTAACATATTGAGGGATTTATGTGGTGTTGGGTACTCCTTCCTGGTTGTTCTGCATGGCGCGAGATTGCCAGCATACACTGCTAAAGCTATTAGGTCGCAGTACCTTTCATGGTCGTCAGAGGGAGACGCCTGGTATAGACGAGTTCGGGCATGCCTGTGAGCGGCTTCGTTTCCTCCTGGTAGTTCCAGGTGACCAGGAAACCAGATGACTGAGGCTTGGCTAGATGGATGCTTAATCAGCAATGACAACCCTGACCTGTGAATTGATCCGTTATTGAAGTTGCGTCAGGCGTACTGGGAATGAGTGAGCACAACGGCGTTGGGGTTAGATGCTACAGCTAATGCAATAGCTGCTTCCTCTGCGTTAGTGGGGTTGGATGCTTTCATCGAGGAGCAGTTCACCATCGATCCTGAAGGCGTTGAGACCACAATAGTCATTACTCCATTCTGTTGTCCTGCAGGGCTTCCCCTCTTGCTTTTCTCTTTTCGATGTTATATGCGGGATGCGTATTCCGTGGAATGGGGTACACGTTGATGCGTCTCCTCACGTCGCGTGGTACCTCTTCCCTATGGTCTATCGTATAGGGCAGATTAATATGGATCTTTCCGAGCAGATCTCTGCCAGGTTTTGTGAGTGCGAGCCTATAAGTTGTGAGAGCCATTGTGCTTCCCACATCTCTTTGAGGGTATTATGTACTCCTAGAGCCTTGAGTTTTGCCAATGGCGTCGAGTTTGGTAGCCCCAGTGCCGTCTTGTAGGCTTTCCTGATCAGTGTCTCCAACTTTTCAATTTCCGACCTGGAGAGGTTAAGGAATGCCGTCCCGTACATTATTCGAGAGATCACGAAAGCTTGTACTAAGCGAATGGCGTCCCTTTCCTTCATGAATGGTGCTTATTTCTGATACGATGTATCATCCGGAGGATTTGTTCGGTGAATGTTGTAAGCTTCTTCATAGTGGTGGTGTTCTGTAGTCCCTGCGGGATGTACTGCCCTAGGATCTTGATCTCCGTGGCTGAGGCGGGAATTCCGATACCTCTGCTGCTTCCAAAACTTGATAACGAACAATGCTTTGCGAGCCGCTATGCTCTTGCTAGCACAAAACTAGCCTACACTCCTGTTCTTAATTTTTTTCATGCTCCTTTAAACCCCCGCCTCCTTTTAATGCGAATGCATTGTGTGTCCTATTTGTACAACAGCCACCGTCGTTCGCAGTCCATGGCAGAGAATTCCTCAACTGCGTCACCATGCTCACGCATGACATCAGTAGTAGACCGTATAAGATAGTGACGTCTACACCTAAGAGGAAGAACTCTCTTCCAGAAGGTGCGGGTAATTGAACTAACTACCTTCAGATTGGGAGGCGAACGCGCAACCCATAGCCCACAAAACCGCTTTTTTTAAGCATGTTATTTATTTATAATAAACTGCTCATCTCCAACCAAAAATGTTAACTTTAACCCAACGTTTCGAAGCCGACTCGGCTCCTTCATCAGGGGTGACTGAGGGCAGTAGCTAGCGTCTTTTAAGTATGGGGGGAGGGGTGGGGGGGGTGAAAAGAACGACAGCCATGATACTTAAAAGACGCTAGCTACTGCCCTCAGTCACCCCTGATGAAGGAGCCGAGTCGGCTACGAAAGCGTTGGGTTAAAGTTAAAATTTTTTTGGAAGATGTGCAGTTTATTATGTCTCCAAAACCCAACCAGACAGGCAAAAATCTGTCAAAATGTTTAGTTTTCAATGGTATTTATTACACTGAAAACATGTTATGTTTACATGCCGTTACTTCTGGGGGATTAAACGTGAACCTAGCGTATTCGTTTCCTTACAACTGTATGCTAATGAGTTGGGTGTCATAGAGAGGCGGGAATCTTCAATGAACCTCGCAAAAGAGCTCACAGTGAGACAATGCTTACGCATGAGAAGCACGTAAGCAATCTTAAGTGACCTCCATATTTTTTTTCCTCTCCAAGTCACGTGGCGTACCTTTGCAAAAAAACAAAAAAAAAAAAAGAAGAGCCAAGACGGCGGGTGGTGAGCGGGGATGAACGGACGTCGAATTTACTACTCCCGTACGTCTCACGTTCGTGGCGGAGCCGCACGCAACCTGCTTTAACCTTCACACTCAACCCTCCGTGGAGGCTACAACGCACCCCTCTTCTCCTCTTTTCGCGGACGCAACGTCAGAGCCAAGGGTTTCCTCCCAGGTTCATTCGCCGCGTGGAAAAAGGTCCAGCAGGCCTCCCTGTCCCCGATGCAAAACAGCGCCAGCCAAGGGAGCTGCAGCTGGCACAGGCCCGGTCAGGAGTGGGGAGGGGCGCTGAGGGGGAGGTGGAGAGGCGCGTTTAAAGCAGGGGGGGGGGGGGGGGGGGGGGGGGGGGGGGGGGGGGGGGGGGGGGGGGGCGGCGGCTCAGTGCGGCTAAAGTTAGCGCCGCGGCACTAAATTTAGCGGCGCGACATCGCCTCGCGAGCTCATCGACGGCGCATCTCGCGGCTCGGTCCGCGTATATTTAGCGATCGGCGCGTCGAGCCGAGCTGGCGCTCATGACACGGAAACGAGCCGCTAACACCTCCCGCGCACGATGACGAACACTGAGCACGGTCGCACCTCCCCACCGAGTGGTGAGAGCCCGGGGGCAGTTTTGTTCCTCCCCGGACCGCAAGAAAACAAGCGTCCCGGGACGAGGAGGAGGAGGAGGAGGATGGGCGGATCAAGAGAGGACGGCGCGGGTTGCACTGAGACTGAGAGGCTGAGGGGGTTCGGGGAAGGAAGCCCTCAGTTGGCGCCCCGCACGATTAGCATAGATGGAACGACCCGCGTCCCACCCACTGCGCCTTGTCAGTTGCGTCACGCCTTGCGAGACCGAGCCGCCGCCGCGCCGCTTACCTACGAGCGTGCTCGGCGTGACGAAGCTCCGATCCAGAGAGAGATACGCGTACGACGTGAGCGGCACGTTTTTCAGCTGCCAGCGCCATTCACCCCTGTGCTTCCTAGCCAGAATTTTTTTCTTTTTTGCGTGGAAAGATTAAGAAGGCGTGGCGCGTGCACTGCTTCGTTCCTCGTTTATCCTATATGCTCTCAAAAGGCGGAGTTTCTTCGTAATAGCGCATGCAAATTTATCTTTCCCTCTCCTTTCCTGCGACTACTACACTCTCTGTAAGCTATTTCATCGTCATCTACATATTTTTAAATATTTTTTTTTCCGGTACCATCGCGTTGCAGAAGACTGTGAAGGGTGTAGTCTGTTCTCAGGAACCTGCATCCGGACGACAACTTCGACCGCATTGCTCATACTTCACTGAGATGTATGCATATTTCCCGCTTCGTCAGCATGTAGGGTTTGCGCCTGTGTAGAGGTTATGTGCTCGGTAAGCGCGTATTAAGTAAAGCGCGACATTATGTGGGTCTTTTGGAGGGCATGGTTGACCTTCCCCAAAAGCTGCCATTCTGTGCACCGGTGCAGCTCCGGAGCGCACTGGTTTCTAAACAGTGCAACACTGATTATGACGGCGGTGTAAAACAACTCATGTTTGTTCGTTTTAAGGAGAGAAGGCTTTATTCAAGCGCGACACTTGGAAACATGTTGCTAATTTGGCAATCTATTGCACAAGATATTGCGCACAAAAATTGTATTACCAATACATAGTTTGCATTGACGTCACAGGGGACGCCATCTTTGGACTCAGAAAGTGCGGCGAAAGCCTAGGCGTTTTCCTAATCCGCTTACCGCCAACCGGTTGCCGCGTACATTTTGGAAGCTAGCCTGCGCGTCTGAGGATGGCGTCCGTGACGCCACGTGCAAAGTTTCTATATCATAGTCGATACAGTCTAATTTGGCCTTAGTTTCAGAGCTTTCTGCGTTCAAATTTCTTCACGAATTCATATATGAAAGCCTATCTTGAAGCGAACATAATTGTTTAAAGGCTTCAGAATTGCCAAATTTCCCGCACTTTCAATTTCCCGAGGACGCGCGTTTCATAGTCTTTTACAAAGCGGTTACCGAAGGAGGCGACTGCAAAGATTTTTTTTTATTTTTTTTTCATTGGTTTTGGGGGGAAAGGAAATGGCGCAGTATCTGTCTCATATATCGTTGGACACCTTAACCGCGCCGTAAGCGAAGGTTAAAGGAGGGAGTGAAAGAAGGAAGGAAGAGAGAGGTGCCGTAGTGGAGGGCTCCGGAATAATTTCGACCACATGGGGATCTTTAACGTGCACTGACATCGCACAGCACACGGGCGCCTTAGCGTTTTTCCTCCATAAAAACGCAGCCACCCGGGTCGGGTTTGAACCCGGGAACTCCGGATCAGTAGTCGAGCGCCCTAACCACTGAGACACCGCGGCGCGGGCGCAAAAATAACTGCAATCTGAAAAAGAACTGTCATTTTGAGGAAAATAACAAATTTCTCGTGTTTTCCCTGCAATGAAGTTGAAAATATCTCGTCTCTAATACTTGTCAAGAAAAACACTATTTAGAACCAAGAAAAAGTTGTGCTTTTCTCCCATAAAGTGATATCTGGCTGAATGAAATGAAAATTGATTTTTGAGGAAAGGAAATGACGCAGTAACTGTCTCAGTTATCTCGGACACCCGAACCACGCCGTAAGGGAAGCTCATATCATGTTCTCCTTCATAATGGGTCGACCAAACACGCGAGGGTAAGGTAAGACGTTCGGCTGCAGAGTTGAAGGACGTGGAAACGCAGCAGTGACAGCCTGGTTTCGATGGAGGCAAAACGCGAATGGCGCCCGTGTGCTGTGCGATGTCAGTGCGCGTTAAAGATCCCCAGGTGGTAGAAACTATTCCGGATCCGTACAAAGCGGCGCCTCTTTCCCCCTCCCTTCATCCCTTCCTTGCATCGTGGTCCGAGTGTCCAACGAGAGTGAGCCAGTTACTGCACCGTCTCCTCTCCTCGAAACCAATTTTGCATTTTTATTTCCTGTGAAGAATACCTCCTGCATGGTCCTCGCTTGATGCACCCGAACACGGTGGGGGCCTAGACCACCGGGTGGTCATGCTACAGTGGAAGGAGTCCTTACATGCGAAATTAATCTGGATTTTCCAAATCGCACTGTGAATTTGAAGAAAGAGAAATAAAAAGAAAAAGCGAAAAAATAAAAAATAAAAAGAGGAAAAGGCAACAGATCAGCGCTGCGCAGCTAATCAAGTTCGCAGCAAAGAAACTCAAGCCCGTATTCTCGAGCGGCGCAGTGCCCGCGCCGTCGCCAGCGGGCGTGACGGACTCTGTCGAAACTTTGGGACACAAAGTGCCCGCTTATCGCCGACGCTGCGAAGACGGCGGCGAAGAGGCTCCCTTAATTGCCTGCCTTTCGGGGCGGCTCCGTCAGCGCCACCTCGGCCGCTCAAGCGCAGCGCCCGGTTCGCCGGGAGCACCCCAAAGTTCTCGGCGAGACTCCGACTGCGAGGTCGTCAATCAAATTACACGTCAGCGCCGAGAAGAACGGGCTACGTTCCTTAGCGCCCTCTAGCGTCGCGTGGTCGCATCACTGCTTGAACTAACCAGTTGTGAAAGAAGCAATCGCAAAAAGAGCCTGCTCTAGTGTCACACCGCCTACGAGACAGACGGCCCGATCTCGAGGGTGGGATGAAAATTAACGCCCTACTGCTCCATCGATGGAAGCTAAGTTCGGAGCTCAGCTACAGTTATTGCGGCCTTGGAGAGTCGCACACTTGTTTTTCTGCGCTGATATTGTGCTGCAAGTCATGTCGCTTGCTACTTCACTAATGAATTTGATAAAAATAAGACACAGACGGTCCTTTGAATTTGACCATGGGATGCCCGAAAGCCAAAGATATTCCTTGAATATCCTGAAGAAATACCAAAGGAATGGAAGAAATACCGGCGTCATGTCATGTACTGTTACCGGTCGTTGCCAGTTAATGACGACATTAAATTTCAATAAAACGGAGAGTTGAGCGAGTTGGTACATACTGCTGGGAATAACAGCGCGTAGACGAGGGACAAAGAAAGAAGACGACGCCAGGACCGGCGCTGACTAGCAACTGAAGGTTTATTAGAAAAAACACGAAAAATATACTCATTTGACAACCACGGGCGCGTGCGCAACACCAAAAGCCACAGTGATAAATCAATCACTTAAATCCAGATACATTAGTTCACAGTCATGAACTGTTACAGAGGGGGTGCTCACGCATGAGTCAATGTTTTTATGAATATGAAACGCTTCACTGATTTCTCTTGTTAGTTTATCTTTGTGTTTGTACAGGATTCTAGTTTTATTAAAGATGGGTGTACATGATTTTTCAGAAGAATCAGGCTGGTTATTCCGGGGACAGTTCCTATAATGTAAAGCCAGATTTGAGGACGGAGCCCCTTTCAGAGAAGTGTTGTGGTCTCGTAGGCGGGTATTTAAGCACCTTCCTGTTTGACCTATGTAGGTCTTCCCGCACGTGAACGGCACTTCATACGCAACCCCTTCAGCACAAGGGACAAAACCTCAGGCCATGCTTTATCTGGCACACTCTTTTTGTTTTTCTTCGTTTCTTTTCCTCTTCCCTGGCCTTTCTATCTACAATGGCACACAATTTGCCGAGCTTGTTAGGTGCAGAAAATAAAACATCAACTCCATACCTGCTGCCCACTTGCTTCAAACGGTGTGAAGTTTGATGAATGTACGGAAGAACAACAATTTTCTTTTTATCTTTTTGTGAATGATCCTGAGATTCTCCCCTTTTGACCTTTTTAATTATCTTACTACAAGCAAGTACTAAGACATCATCTGGAAAGCCCGCAATTCTTAGCCTCTGAACCTGCTGATTAAAACTTGTGCTGATACCATACACGCATGACTTGGCAATGGCAGCACCTAGGCAAGAAACTGCAATGCCGCATTTAACCACCTTCGAATGCGCCGAACGAAAACTGAGCAAAGGCTTTTCTGATCTCTGTAGGAAGGACCAGCACACGTGATCTGGCTTCGTTGCCAATCTTATATCTAAAAAGTTTGGGCCACCATCATGTTTCGATTTTAAGAGTAGAACGCGGTAGCGTTATCGGGTACCGTTCGCATCGCTAGCAGTATATTGATAACTGCCTCACTCAGAGTTTCTTGGCTGCTTAGTCTGTCCCGCTAAAACATTCCTCCTTCTTGGTGGCGAAGTATGTTCAGGGCGGTTGTGTCGACACCGTGGCCGATGCGGCAGAGGGGTAGCGCTCACCTGACAGTCTACACCACAGGAACCTGACAACTCACATAGCCCTTCACCATCTTCTCAATACGTTTGCTAATTTCTGGCCGCCACAGCACTTTTCAAGCGAGTCCTTTATCATGTCGATTCCCTGATGAGCTGTGCGAAGAATTTCCTTGGCAAGCTGTCTGGCTTGCCAACACTTTGTCCTTCTGCGTAACCTTTCGCACCTTCTTTGAGTTTCATGTGACTTCAGGTGACATCTCCAACATTCCAATCTCCCAGAGATGTTGTTCCCCCTCTTCTTGTTAGCTAGCTCTAAGAGCTAAACGGCTTAATGTGTAAGTACTACAGTTTCTGCGATGGTCGGTACTCAATTTCATAGTTGTATGCCAACAGCATGAGAGACCAATGCAGCATGCATGCTGACAACACCAATGAAACCGACTTGGCGTGGTGCAACAGTATACAGGGTGTTTCACTTAAGACTTCATATATTTTTTTAAAAATGAATGAAAAGCAGTTAAAAAAATAGAAGGAGAGCACTTTTTTCGGCATAGCATTGTCAGCGGTGTAGTACAGTACATCAGAATACAGCTAAGATGTGCTAACTAGCAGGCTGGTTAACTAATATTGAAGTGTTAACTTTTTAACTATTACTGTTTGGCTCCTTAATTATTGAGAGGCATGTGGCCTGCCGCAAGTGTAATTCATATTAGGTTTCCGAATTTCGAAAACCCTTTGCCCTAGGCGCTGTGGACAAACAAATTTTGGCTACATCACGGGAAAGTACAAGCGCTTTCGAGAAGCTTGCAGGTAAAGCAACCTCCACAGTGCAATTAACTCATCGAAATAGGCAAAATTTGTTGGCCACAACGCCGAGGGCAACCGCGTTCTCGAAATTCTAAAAACTGATACGAATGTTACTTACGAGGGGATACAGGCCTTTCATTAATTTAAGAGCGTAATGTAATAGTTAAAAAGTTAAGCATTCAATATTTGTTAACCATTCTGCCATTTAGGACGTCTTAGCTGTATTCTGATCTACTACACCGCTGGCAATGCTATGCCTTAAAAACGCTTTTCTCACTCAAAAAGCCTTTTTTTAAGAATTGTGAAAAGTCTTAGGAGAAACAACCTGTATATGGGAGCGGCTTGAGCTCTGCCTCAATCTTGAAATGTCCACCATACAAGAAATGATGAAACTTCACCCCAATACCGATGGCGACCGAGTGTCTTGGCGGCGAGTGCTTTTCTGCTGCACTCATGGTTCTAGACACTTATGCAAACGGCTTCTCTTCATTCGCACGACTTAACACGGCACCCACCTCATACGGAGACGCATAACAGAGAATATGTGAGAGCTTGTCATCACAGAGCACTAGCAGATGCGGTGACTGCAGTAGGACCTTCCCTCGGGCGAAACGCTTTTGCCTTGGCTTCAGTCCAGAACCACACTTGTCCGACAGGCTATATTTTGGGCTCGAAGGCATGCGTGAGCTGCTCCTTTTAGAGATTTGTTAGATAAATTCAGAGCTCGCAACAAGACACGAAGTTATTTGCAAGTCGGCGTTCGCGCCTCGTAAATTGCACGCACGTTGTCTTCGGTCAGTGACGCGCCTGCAAGGTTCATTGGGAATCCCAGCCAACACGCTTCTTCCAGAAAGCGCTGACATTTGTCAAATTCAGACTCAGGCCATATTCGTGAATTCTCTTGAGAACTCGTATCGTCTTTCCCATCGATCAAGACGTCATCCAAGAACACAAGAACTCCATCTAATCCAATAAGCCCTTGTTTTATGTACCCTTGGAAAATAGGCCCTGCACTGCCACACCAAAGTAAAGACGGGCTACGGGGAACGCTCACCGAAGTGGTTGTAGCTGTCAGCAGGTCAGCTCTCTGGTCGAAAACAATCTTGCACTGATAGGCTTGGCCCAGATCTAACCTTGAAAACCTCGATCATGCAGCAAGATTGGCAAACAGCGGAACTAGTTTCGGTAGTAGTTGGTTTCGCACTGCTCTACGCGGCTGGCTGTGCTCTTGTAGCTCCCAAATATCCTTATTTGGTCATCTTTCTTCATTACTGGAAAGAAAGGTGTTGGCCGCTTCGAGTGCCGTAGAGCCTGGATAATACCTTAGTTTACCAACTTGCCCAGTGCCTCGTCGACCTTGAGGCCCAACACAAACGGTACTTTACTTGATGTGCCTTTTAACAGCGAATGTGATAGTTGCACAGCGCAGGAGTACTGAACAACGCCATACTACGCCATTCACTCTCAAAAAGTTCTTATACAACAATCACTGCGTTATCTACGCAAACCTCCTAACCTCATCCGCCCATTTTTCTCACCGCCCTGCCTTGCTGCGCCTGCCTCTCCTTGCTCATAGCTGCCGCCTGGGCTGTTCACGTGCTCGAACAAAGAGTACGTGACACATGCATTGCCGTGCGACGCGCACTTTTGGGTTTGGCCGAGAGCGCTACTCGATCGCAAAGTTTCGGTTTCGCGCATGTGCAGGGCAAGAATTATCCGCGCTACAGCGTCGACGAAAATCGCTTTCTCGTAACCGAAAAACTGATACGGCTGTCAAAAGATAATTAATAGGCAGATAATGGATGGATAGATAACAGGTGGATGAAATAGAAGCGACAGACAGACAGACAGGCAGGCAGGCAGGCAGGCAGGCAGGCAGACACACTCTAAACAGAAAGGAGTAAAAAGAGAGTAAGCTGTCCTCTAGCTCACTCCATTTTAAAAAAAGGGAGTGCGTTAGAGGACATCTTACTCCCTTTTTACTCCCATATAGGCGTATTCGTTTTTAGGACGGCGGCACTCCCTGCTCCCTACCCTCTTACACAGCACGTACGCGCTATCCGGTTCGTAGTCAACTTGTTGAACCGAGCCAAAGAGCGAGTACGTGAACCACTCCCAGCGTCGAGTTCGGAAAAGGACCGTTCACGCGCGCTCGCGAAACGTGCGCGGACGCGGCCGCGCGCAGTGCACGGCGCGCACCTCTCCCTTGGCCGGGTTTCTCTGCCTTCGATTTTTTTTGCCCGAAACTGCGGCGGCCGCCGCGATGTCTAAAAATAGAGGCGCGCCTGTGACCTTTTTCCCCGGGCTGCCCGCGGCCACACTCCTCGTTTGTTGCTTCTGTGCACCCGATAGGTACGCTAGGGAGGGGGGGGGGGGAGAGTGGAGTAAGGGGACGATGAACGGACAGCTCTGGCCCGCCAACAACGCTCGTCTGTGCCGAAAAGAAGCGACGCAAGACACCGGAAGAAAAGAAGAAAAAAGAAGAAAGTGTTGGGGGGGGGGGGGGGGGGCAGGAATAATGCCTCTGATAGCTTCAGGTGTCTGAAGGGCTCTTTCAGTTTTCTTCCTTTTTCATTCCACCATTCAGTTTGAGTGCCTTTAAACGTGCGCACATTGAAACGCTTATTGCAGCTGCGTACGTGGTTCCTGCTTCGGTTCCTTTTTTTTTTCAGCCTTCCGTTACAAACGATAGGCGCCGTGACAAGAGTAGTTGCTGCCGTTATGCATTTATGATTTCTACATTGTTCCTTTAAACGGCGTAAGGTCTAGTGTTATAAATCACGATGTGCACAAAAGGGGAAGCGGGGAACGCGGCCCGTTGTAGAAGAGCCATTGTGCGTGAAGGAGAGGGTGTGTGTTGATCGCACTCTCACAAAGCAAATGCTGGAGGTGAGGGCAAGGAAGGAGCAGAGGCTAGCACTGCGCACATTTGTGAACTTTTTCGTTTCATAATAACTGCACGTTTTGAACCAAGATCGAATTCTCCTTAATAATGGAACCCATGATCGAAGGGAGGTAAAATGTAAAGAGACGCGGAGCTCGGAAAGTTGGGAGCCGTTCTTTCCTGCGGCCAGATTTGCGGATGCCATTCTAAGTAGAGTGCAAGAGGAGATTTTGCGGAGAGGAAAAGCACGGTAACTGTCTCACCATGGGTGTAAACGTGCTTCATGCAGTAAGATAAGGGATCAGTGGGGAGGAAACGGGGAGGAAACGGGCTCTGCTCAGCAGATGACATCGGCTGAGGTTGATTGGAACCGTGGTGAAAGTTTGTGCGCTTATCTAATCCGCTTATTCCTTGCTTCAATGTGCGCTATGAGACCTATGTTCAGACCACCTTGATGGCGCCTGTGACGTCACGTGTAAACCATCTATAATCGGCTTGAACTGATGTCATAGCACTCGCCATGTTGGTGAACTAAGACCATTGATTGTTAAAGCCTGCACGCTTATCTAACCCGCTTAGCTCCATTGCTCCGAGGCGCGCTGTGAAAGCCGTACGTTGTCCACAATCATGGTGCCTTTGACGTAATGTGACTTCCGCCTATAGACTCTATTGTGCTGCACGCAAATAACGAGACAAAGTACGCCGTTCGCGGACAGCACGTTCTTGCTGCGTTCACGTTTTCACACCCTGGCTGTCGTTGGTTGCCGTGACATCCGGGTCGTTGCGTAGCGCGGCTACTCGGAGCTCCTCCGGGTGCTCTCGCAAGTCTTGCTCGGATGCGCTTTCCAGCCTGCTTACTTCCGGTTCGCGCGACGAATGACACCCCCCCGTCGTGCGGCGCGCACGGATTATCTCCAGCTTCCTTCGCTGCCTCGTTAGCGTGCGATTAAGGCCCTCCCCGTTCGCGAAGCCGAAGGAGCCGTCTAACGAGGCCACCCGCCGGCGCTGTCGGGGAGCCAGGATTTGCACGCCCCGGGCCTTACTTGACACTCGAAGGAGGAACTCTTTTCGCCGCCTTTGTGCCACGATCAAAACGCACTTAGTGCGGGTATGGAGGCTGCACACGCTTTGCTTTAGCGCGCGAACTTTGTTAATATGGGAGACGATGCGTCCTTATCTAAATTGGGTAAAAAGCACTCCAGGGGCGGTCGCTTGCCGTGTGAAGGGCACATATTTGTCGTGACCGAAGCTGGTGGTTCTTAACTGTGCTTCCGAATTTCGAGCAGTGTGGAACTCAGTACGAGGCTTTTGTGTTTTTGAAGCAGCGCTTTGTATCACTGCCCAAACTAGAAAGCAAATAAAGACTTTCAAGAGTTTTTGTAGTGCAATAACCAGTTGCAGTTGGGCGATGGCACAACGGATTCATTGTCAGCACAGAGGTCCTCGCCGTCGGGGCGTGGGCCTTGGGTTTGATGGCGTCACGTGCAGTGAGAAGACCAATACGATTATTAGTCCGTTTTTTTGACTGATTACCCCTAAGAATTTCATGGGGCTTTACGAGAAAGGAGCTGATAAAGAAAAAATGCAAATAATATGGCACTTCTTAAACAGAAACGACAGCGATTTGTTAGGAATATTCATACAGAGAAATTGTCTCCACATTACTGAGCGCGGAGAGACGTTTGAAGAGTGCGGACTAGAAATTTTGTGCAAGAAGCAGCTACTATTTTACCACGCGAACAAGGTACCGAATGAATGAATGAATGAATGAATGAATGAATGAATGAATGAATGAATGAATGAATGAATGAATGAATGAATGAATGAATGAATGAATGAATGAATGAATGAATAACTATCAAGTGAGCGCTTTTTACGTCACAGCTTGATTTAAGGACATATCTTTAATGTAGGCGAAGGGATCTAAACGTTGCCTGATAGAATAAGGTCCTGTTAAAACTCCAGCGGATTGTAAGATAGGAAATTAATCTTAGCTGCTAGATAGTCTGCATATCATTTACGTTGCGGTATAAAGACCAATTCAAACTGATCTGTAGCTCATTGAGAAATACCGGGAACACTGATTTCAAGTAACCTACCGTGGAGACAGGTGCTCTTCCGATAAAAAGATAAAGTTTTAATACCGGCCTCCATTCTCCTTTCGGGTGTCCCCGATAATTTTTTTTTAACTCCAGAAGAGGAAACTTCAATAATGTTTTTCTTAGGCAACGTAGATATTCTTTTGAAGGTACATCATCAATTCTGGCTCAATGTGTTTATCTGCGAAGAGGATTCCTTCTGCTAGCAACGTGGTGACCAGAGTCTGTGGTGAATTGGATTCTTGCTCGAACATCGCAGTATCTGCGGTACAGTGTACAGTAGGTGCACTGTAAGCAACAAACTTTAAACATAACCAATGCAGGAGAGCAAGAAAAAAAAACGCAAGTACTGCGCAAGTGTTTGTACAGTGTTACATAAACAGGTTATATAATGTGTACTGACTATTAGAAACAACACAAATGAGCATGACTTCTGGGTAATAAGTACCATCAGCTGGTCGCTTGCAGACATTAGAGACATTAGTATACGCCTATGTTTTCTAATGCTGCCTTGCTTTCCTGACACGAGCCCTGCGCAGTACTTTGTAACGCTCCTTATAAATTCTGGCAAAACACGCGTAGAGGAAAAATCTATCATTCAGGTGTGTTTATCGCAGCGAGGAGGAACTAGTGGCAAACACTAAGACGGCCATATTCGCCCTCATACTTAGCTTGGACAAGGCTTAAATCCGTTTAACATCTAGCTTCGATAAAGCATAGCTTTTCAAGTGAAATAGCATGCGTAAACTCATTGATCTGATGATGGCCTAATTCGTAATTCGACTTGTTAAACATTTTACCAGCATCAAATACGGAACACGGGAAAAACACAGGATGGACAATCGATTGTTCTGAATGCTCTCCTTCTGTACAGATCCAGTATTCTACGTTGGTACAACGTTTCGAAGACGTGCCAGCGGTGCGCAACTTCTAGATGTTCCGTTGTTTGCTGCCTACAACGCCTGGCTTCCGCATAACGCACCAAAGAACCGTATCTTACGTGCTCAGGGCAAGTCTGCGGTCGGTTGTAACAAAAAGGCCAAACATAGAGCAAAAATAAAATCGCTGGAACGGTCTGTAGTCGCGGGCACTGCCGGCGGCGTAAGCACAAAGCGAAATGTAAGAATGATAGCGTCCTTAACGTTTTGTACCCGTTTGAAATGCAGCCACCGCGTGTACAAAAACCTAACCCACGTCCCTTGAGTGCAGCGAGAGGATGTTGTGCTGACCTGATTTCCGCTTCTGGTCACGCCATCTCGCTGGGTGCTTATTTTTATGCATATATATTTTATTACTTTCGAAAGATAACTGCAACAAAATGCGGGGACCAAGAAATAATCTTTTCTTTCGTTTTTTTGATCACCGGTGCCGCACGAACAGGTCCCGCGCCCGTCGCATTCTGTTTTTGTTTTTGCGCTTGCCTGTGTTTTGTGCCTGAACGCGTGATCTGTCACGTGTGATAAAGCGGCGCGGTCCGCTGAGCACAAACTGATTTTTAAAAAACCAAACCGCCTCACGTTGCGGCGTTTGTCATTTTTATTACCTTCCTCCGTCACCAGGAGGGAGAGTGGAGCAACCTTCCTTCCTAGCCAGCCAAACAAAAACTGCACCCCCTTCCCCCCTCCCCTTCCCATCTGCCTCTCTTCCTAAACAAGCGGCTGGCAGCGCGCGGGACACAGGGTGGTGCTGGTGTGGAGAACGAATACCGGCAAAAAGACGTGCGGGGCAGCCCCGCTTGGTTCCGCCCCTCTCCCCTCCCCCTTCCCTCCTCCCCAACCTCCTTTTGCAAGAAATGGAAAGTGAGCCCTTAAAAACGGGGTCGTTCTAAGCGACGGTCGCCCGGGCGCGATAAGTATGCGCCGCATTTCTCGCAACGCGACGCGCCGTGATTCACGACCCAAGGTCTGGCAGTCTGCCACCGAAAAGGAGAGGAGGAGGTTGGAGGGGGGGGGGGGGAAGCGGAGAGAAAGAGGATGAAAGGAAGGAGGTTGCATCTGTCTCCTGTGTTTGGCGCGGTGCCTCGTAACGACGGCCGACTGCTGTGCATGCGATGAGAAGACGAAAAAATTTACAAAGCAGAAGCGAACACGAAACTCACCTTCCTCTTATCCCCCCCCCCCCCTCCCCTCTTCATACCCCTTTCGAGCACATTTAATTGAAGCTTGTCACGCTCCGCTGAAGCACCACGCGCGCCCGCGAGCGGTTGTTTTGTTTTCTTTGCGCCCCGACGTTATTAAGCCTTGTGGTCTCAAAATGAAACGAACTGAATCGCTTAAGGAGAGAGCCACGGAGGAGGGGGCGGTCGCGCTCTCGATTTAGAGCGGAGAAGAAAATAAAATAAAGCGCGGTCGGTGGTTCGTCATCTTCCGTTTTGCGTTATTGTTTTTTTTTTTGTTCTTCCCTTGGGCCGGTGATTAGGTAGCGCATAAGCAGCTCACCCTTGGCGCATACAACGCCGCGGAAGACGCGAAGCGAAGCCAGGCAAACGGAAGTCAAGCGTGCCATGGTTTCCCGTTCGCTGCGAAAACAGAAAGAAAACTCGCTGCGCGCAAGACGCGGAGCTTAAAAGATGAGCGTGCAGTCGAGAACTGTAGCGACAACTTGGGCACCGCGAGTTTTTTTTTTTTTTCCTTGATGACGAAACGTCGTGCGTCGACTTCCAAATGACTTCGTAACTAAGAACTGCCTGTTTTTTTTTTCTCGGGTCATGAACGTTGAATACGTATGCTAAGTTCATCAGGCATCTACTACAGAAAGCGGCGGGCGGAAAATCTCGCATCTCCTCAATAACAGAAAAAGACAAGAGAATCCTTTATTCGATTGTATAGGCGTTAGCGGAGCATCATGCGATAGGTCTTTATCTTGAAGGTTTTATTAGTTGTTTGGTTCATGGTTTATGGGGGTTTAACGCCCCAAACCGACTCAGATTATGAGGAACGCCGTAGTGAAGAGCTCCGGAAATTTCGACCACCTGGGGTTCTTTAACGTGCACTGACATCGCACAGCACACGGGCCTCTAGAATTTCGCCTCCATCGAAATTCGATCGCCGCGGCCGGGATCGAACCAGCGCGTCTTTCGGGTTAGCAGCCGAGCGCAAAAACCACTGAGCCACCGCGGCGGCGTGTTTTATTATTTGTGTAAATCCTGTGCTTGCTTTATATCTTCGAGTAAATTTGGCTGGTCTGCTGAAGACAGAAATCAACAACATTTAGACAGACAGGTTGTGCTGCATAAATGGTGTCAGCCGCTAGAACTAGCTGCAAATCCACCAATCCTGAAAGCTGTGAGAAGGTCCTTAAGGAATCGGGGAGGGGTGGGCGATCTAGGGTAATTAATAGAAATTTTCTAAGCAAGTTGAGCTACTTGATACTTGGTAGTTAATGCTGGGATTCAATTTCTAGTTTTGTTTCGTTTTCTGTGCAAGGTTTTTTATTGTGAACGAAATATTCACTAGGAGGTTTCAAGGCAAACAAAATCGCAATCAGAACTCCTCTTAGTAAAAAGGAAACGTAAGATGCAATCAGTGGATGTAGGTATCAGAATGCGTGAAGATACACGAAAATAAAGAAGATACATGAATACGTACATTACGAATTTATATGCAGCAATAGGATAAAAGAGCTGAGAAATGTACCTGGTAGACTTAGAAAGAAGTAAAATTTATCGTTGCGTTCTTGTATCATCTTTTGTTTGTTTTTGCGCTATGTTTTTAAAGACGCATAACATATCCCTGCTTGAAGCTTTCTGGATCATCCTTGATTGTCATGGTTGGCCTGCGTGTTCACGCATGACAGAGACTTTACCCTGGATATCCTGAATATCCCACTCGGGACATGAACTATCGCTGTGAGACTGATTGCGCATAGCGAACGCCGTCTCTGAGCCCAATCGCACCACCTCACTTGTCTTCCGGTGAGGAGGTCACATTATACGTTTTTTGGACCTGCTCTTGCTAGTAGTACGTCCCCCAAAGCTCGCTATTAACAGGTCAATAAATTATCGAGAGGTACTTCTCCCACTGAGCCATATTCAGCCATAAATTATTTGATTCCTAGGTCAAGGACTGTCACTCAGGCTTTTTCTTAAGTGCTTCTCGATTCATCTTGCGTTTGTTTCGCTGACATTGAGCTTGGACTGCAAGTTACGCGCTCGTCGTGGGCACTTCGCAAAAGTATCGGCATCATCCCGCATGCCTTTACAAACCGTAGAATTGCAGGAAGGACCATTTTAACGTTAAAACACATTGCGTTAGCAATGATTGCAAGTATACGCGAAATACAGCTGGACACAATGCCAGACAGCGAGCGGGAGCGTTGCGCTGCGGAGAAAAAATTTTAATTTGGCGCAGAATGAAAAAAAAAACGCTCATTGGTTCAGACCTGTGAACCGTTTGAGCAACACAGTGCGGTCAAAGTTATGTTAGCTTGGAAAACAGAGAAAGGGAAGGCGCAGGAACCGTTTGATCAGGGCGTTGGGTGGACATCTATACCACATTGTGCGAAAAGGATGAAGGGAGCGAAAAAGGACAACAATACAGAGAAAAAAAAATACTTTGCTAAGCATAGCGAAAGCGACTGCCGAGAGAGGCTGATGTGGCTGCTTAGCGGTTGCATAATCTAGACCAGACAGACTTAGTTATAGACGAAACATATGCAATTAAGCAGCCACGGCAACATCACTCACACACCACAATTCGAACCCGACCGCGGGGGAAGCTTTTTTATGTAGGCAAAACGCTAAAGGGCCCGTGTGCTGTGCGATATCAGTGCACGTTAAAGCTCACCAGGTGGTCGAAATTATTCCGCAGCCTTCCACTACGGCACCTCTTTCTTCCTTTCTTCTTTCACTCTCTCCTTTACCCCTTCCCTTACGGCGCGGTTCAGGTGTCCAACGATATATGAGACAGATACTGTGCCATTTCCGTTCCCCAAAAACCAATTATTATTAATATTATTATTATTATTGACGGCTGCATTACCTCCCCTGAGTGTCTTCCTTTGTGGTGAAATAAATTTACATTTTGTGCGTGTGAATGGTGTACCAGCAGCAAGACCTTTGGGTTGTTCCTGGGCACCGAAAAGTAAAGATTGATTATTATTATTATTATTATTATTATTATTATTATTATTATTATTATTATTATTATTATTATTATTATTATTATTATTATTCACACACCTCAGCACAACTGCGTCAATTCATTCCCCCCCCGCCCCCTCCCGGCCCCTTCTTCTTCAATTCGTTTTCTCTTCCTTCTCTCTTGTGTGCTTGGATTGGCTTGGATCGGGGCCGAAAACTACAGCGGGATTCAGATACACGGCCGCTCAGGGAGGGCTCCCAATAACGACTCTTGCCGTAAAATGAAAGGCAGATGCACAGCACGCATGGTGCAGCTCTTTACTACGGTAGCGCTTTTAATCTGTTTTATTCGTTCGCTTCGCGTGTTAAGTTTCGCCCCTCGTTGGCTAGAGAGCCGAAGATTCTGCCTGGTTGTTCCTCCTCCTTCTCCCTTTTCATTACCATCCATCTCTCATTAGCCGTTTCATAGCCGTGGATCGCATAGAAATGCGTCAAGTTATTTTCAGTTCAGTTCGGTTTTATTTCCCCAAAGGCCCTCTTTTGATGGATGTGTTATTTCATACGAACAAACGGACAGCGAAGGCTGGCATTAAAGATGACCGGTCACGCGTTTTAAGAACAAAGATGACAAAGCGATGAGGGTCGTGTTACGGGGAAGGTCATTACAATCCATAGCTGCTCAGGAAAAGAGTGAAACAGTAAAATAGCTGTGTGTATTAGTGAACGGCCGATATGCGAGCTGCGGCTGTGATGCATGGCGCAACAGCGTAGCAAGACTGAATCCAATGTTTCATGAAGCTGCATCAGTTTACGGTGTGATCTAGTTTCGACTCTAGGCTAAGTGATCACCTCGCGAGCAGCGAGGGTGCCAGTTCCCCGTAATCACCTTGCGAGCAAGGGTTCCAGTTCCGCGGCCGTGCGTCGCAGTCGTGTGCGGCCAGCTGTGGCCACTTGACCCAGCGTCGAATCCGGGACAAGGCCGCGTCCCGCATGCGGCTCCGAAAGACGCCACCGCCCCGACCATCGATCCACCGCCGAGCGCCCACCGAGTCGGGAGAAAGGGTGCCACCCAAAACGCTTCCGAATGCGTTCACTTCCCGACAGGGAATTTTTTCTTTTCCGCCACCTTCTGCCGCTTTCGAGCAGTGGCTCCTCCCCTCCCCACCTCTCGCACCCCCCTTTTCTCTCCTGTATATGCGCCCGGTATTCACAGCCGAGCGTTTTGGCGAACGTCGGTGCCCTCCTGTGTTTACGGGGTCATTCCCTGCAGGAGCCCTGAGGGGCTTTCGCTCCGTCGTGTTAAACTATACGCGGCGCACGGCAGAGGAACCATAAGTCGTGTCACACAAAGATGCGTTCGGCCGTTTAGGCCTCTCGCGCACACCGAGGTCACATTGACGCAGCGCTGCTGACGTCAGTATCTGTGTAGGTTAGCGTTATACGAAGACGTCGGACTTCTGAAAATTCAGTGGATGTTTTCGGTGTGTATTTCAGAACGCAACTTTCGGTTTATTTCCGGGCGTATTATTTCATACGAACGAGTTGTTTTTTTCAACCTTTTTTTTTGGGGGGGGTCAAATATGTATTATCCTGTGCTGTCAAAAGTGACGTAGAGATAATCTTCGCCGTTTGTTTTAGAGCTAGCAGTTCAACCAGAAGTGGTTAATACAAAAATGGTTGTATTGAGAGCTATCCTTGCATTTGGAAACCGCACAGTCGTATCTTAAAGTAAAAAAAAAAAAAATTAGGCAGTGGCTTAGCTCCGGTTAAGCCTGGATATACAAGCGAAAAGCTTCAGTTATGCTTGGTTTGACCCTAGTCGCATTTGCACTTTCACTAAGTCGTACGACGCCGTCGTTGTAACGACGAGTCTTGGGGTTTTCCTCTTCTGACTCTCTTGTTTCCTCTTCCTCACTCGCTTGGCTGCTGCTGGCTGAAGGTGCGGCCAAGACACGCTTTTCGGCTTCTTTCCGACGTCCTTTAGCAAGGAGTATTTCCCGTTGTTCAGGCGTTTCGGCTGCACGTTTAGCTTTGGCTTTATCATTTTTTCGCTGTTGTGCAGCCAACTCCCAAGCGAGTACTTCTGGATCGGACGAATTTAGTTTCTCGGCTTTTCTGCGTAGTCTAGCAGCAACCGCACTCTCCTTCCCTTCCATGTCGAGTGCGCACGCCTATTCTCTGGCAAGCGCATTATATGGCCTCCTTGCGCATGCACATGACGCACATGTGCAGTAGCGCGCGGCTGCGCCGAAAGGTCAGGCGACGGAGTCGGCTGCGGCGAGGAGCGACCACCTGCGTGGCGCGTGACGTCACTCGTTTTCGCGCATGCGCATAAACTCACTAGTTCGGCTTACGCGAAGCTCGGCTTCTGACCCGCGTAGTGAAGCTTTTCGCTTCAAAATGTCGAAGTTAAATCATCGCGCCTTGAAACACAAACGAAAGTGCAAGATTCGTTCTGAAAACTTGGTTGGCATATTCTCGTTTCACTCTGCGTTGGTGGAAAGGCAGCTGAACCGTTGAAAAAGCGACATGACACTTTAATGCCATTCATGCATGGTTTCGTGCCGGCAGTTGCTTGTTACGGTTCCTGAGGTCGTGAGTGACCTCACATGTATTAGAAAAATCTGTTTACGCAAGCGTTGGCCTGACGCCCAAGTTAGTCTGAACAGACGGCGCTGTGCTAGCAGACGGTACTTGGCTATAGCAAGTGGAGCCTCCGGATCTGTCATGGTGCGTCCGGATTCTCGTATGAATGGCTCACAGCTCACAGCCACGGTACTAAATTCAATTTGTCCCCTTCTCTCACCATGTTACGGGTTGCAGCACTTTCTTATTTTTCTCCGGGGGCTCCCTGTAACTGCAACGAATAGCCGGTTAGTTGTGACATGGATGTCATGGATACTGCCCTTTTAGTTTAAAACCAAATTTCGATAAATAAATTCGGTGTACTTATATCGGTGCGTTTCATTTTAATCCGAAAAAGTTCAATTTTTGGTTATACTCCGAAAGATCCTTTTGCATGGCTTGCGAAGTTTTTAAAGCTGTTATGTCGTCCACACCGACGAAATGTGTCGCACTATGCATTAACAACGCAGCTCAGCTGATGTTCGTGCAGCTTCAAATAAGCTTGATATGTACGTACGTGTGTTGGGAGGAGGAGGAGGGGGGGGGGGTGTAATGAAACCGACTCCCTAAACCTCAGCTGCACTCAGACGTTTGGGGTGTGTGTTTGTTTCTCTTCTGGCCGAGCTGTAACTGACTAGCAAAACTGCTGAGAGCAGGCAACATAAAAACCAGTAAACATAAAAATATTACAACACTTCACCTTATGACACAAATAATTAGTTTTCGGATGACACTGTGCTTGTGCCATGCTATTTCTGAAATTGGTTTCTACCGTAAAGACCATTTGTTTCTTCCGGGCCGCTTGACGGTCAGTTCGTCGGCTGTCTTTGCTACAGGAGCAGAAAGGTAGGCTAGTTGGTTGCGGCCTAATACTGGAGGCGTTTTCCACCGGCAAAGCGACAAGGACGGAAATACACGAACGAAAAAAAAATGCTGGACGATGATGACTGGAGACGCTAGTGAGTGGCAAGACTAAATTTACCACTGAAAAGTTCCTACACTTTTTGACCGCAGCAAACTATTCCAACTTTCTTCTCTCATCGAGTTGGTTTATAGTACATCGGGTCCCTGTGTTCCTCCTTTTGTTTTCTGTTGCAATGCTTTTGTCATTCCATTTACCTCATTTGCCCTCGGGCGTTCATGGTATCCGTGTCTTACCGTTGCTCTCTTTGTTGCGGCCATGATGACTATGCTGAAAGATGTCGCCGCATAATATTGGCGTTGGGAGTGTTTACCCAAAAGACGCGGGTTCGATCCCGGCCGTGGCAGTCGAATTTCGATGGAGGCAAAATTCTAGAGGCCCGTGTCCTGTGCGATGTCAGCGCACGTTAAAGAACCCCAGGGGGTCGAAATTTCCGGAGCCCTTCACTACGGCGTGCCTCATTGGCTTAGTCGCTTTGGGACGTGAAACTCCCATAAACAAAACCAAACTGTTATATGTGTTCGATCCCCAGTGCGCTGGGTACCCACCGGTGATATGATAGGTACCTAAAAGGTTTCCCCTGGCCTGGTGCTCGGCTTATCTGGTGTGAAATGCTTGGAAAATGGGCCTTTGACCGCACTTTGTGTAGACCAACATACCTTGAGCCATGGCGCTCTCTCTGGCTGTCTTGGCTAGTTGCCCTTGCACCATTAAAATCTGTCATCATTACTTTTTCTTTCTGCTAAGCCCCAGTGGAGAGCTCAAGGACCGGCCAGTGTGCCGCGCCGCTACAGTGGCGAACGGTATCCCTTATGTTTGTGTGCGGCAACATTAATTGGCGTTCTTCGGGAGGCCACAGCTGTGCGACATTTTTGTCAATTTTCTTCAAAAGCACTACGAGAACAGCTGCAATTTTTAATAATAACTCAAAACTTTACAAATCGAAGTCGAAGGAAACCGAAAGTTTGTTCAAACAATGCAGAGTTCGAATGAAGCAAATTTTTTGCATGCACCTGATGCTCACTGAACCAAAGCGTCAATTCGAATTAAATGACTTCGTATGTACCAGATTGCATCGTACCATGAATGTGTTCCGAGATTCCCAGAACTTCACTCGAGTAAGAGAGACTGATACCGATGGCCGATCGTAACAGTCGGCAACAAATAAGCCCGTTCTTGACAGATTAGGAGATAGATAGCGGCTACTCGCTAATGACACTTCCGAGAAGAGAGCTCCGGGGATCTCGCTGCTGGCTATTGATGCTTTTCCGACAGCTTCCGCGGGTATGGCTCCAGTTTCGCGTTGTGCGTTGACCGACTCTCTTACAATATGTTGGGAACGAGCCCGCTCGCAGGTCTATTGCCATGCGATGTTGTTAGCTTAACCCTATCGAAAAACACAACAGAAAACTTTCTGTTGTCACAGCAAATTGTTCCTTAGTATTTTTGGGACCTGACAACAGAAAATCTTGCTGTGACAGTACGATTTTCTGTAGTATTGTGCAGTCCCCTGTCCTAACAACAGAGGCTCTTCTGTCGTGACAACAGACATCTTCGCAAAACTTCAGAATGATTTGTCGTAACGACAGGACGACCAAGCTATTTGTAGTATTTTGGGACCGGCTCTGCCTTATTTCTCGACATGGCTGTGCGTGTCCAGTGTTTTGGCGTAAAATAGAAAAGTACAAAGCGGCTTATACCAGCGCCAGCTTAATATAATGATTCTCTCTTTTTAATTTTATGCTATCTTTTTCGCTCGCTGTGCCGACTGGCGCGTGCCTGTAATAGGCACAGCGGAGGCGTGGCATCGCTTGAGGCGTTAAAGAAAGGTGGAAAGATTAGATATCAAGCTTAATTAGAACAGAACCGTTACGTCATGCAGGTCCTAATGAAAACTCAACTGAAAGCGTTAGCCCTGCAGTGCAGCGACACCTACTCCTGGTGTCTCGAGACTAAAGTAGCAAGCGCATGCGTTTCGTCGGTTCCTCTTCGTCGAATATCGCTCGGGGCGAAACGCCTGCATGAAGGCAGCTCTCTGAGACGCCTCGTGCACCTGTCACGTTCGTTAATTAACCGGCATTATGCGCTAATCGGGTTTGAACAAGAAAAGGCGCGCTGGCAGCTAAAATTCGCTGACCACACAATGTTCCGGTTGCTATAGTGGTTGGATAGTGCTGCTACCGACTATGCAGACGCGGGAGCGTGTAGTTGCAGGGAAGGCATCTTACAGTACAAACGAAGAAAAAAAAGCTCGCGATTGTAGAAATTTGCGCCAAGATCGCTAACCCTTTGTGTGAACACAGGGTGGCCGCATCCTTAACATGTTAAGGGGACCGGTACGAGGCAACGAGGTATAATATTAACGGACGCAGACTAGCCTGCAGGCATATATACAATCATAAATTGAGGATTACACACGTATGTTCATCCTCTTGCTGTCTATTCAGTTTAGAGTCCCTGTTTCTTTTAGTAGATATTTTATTTACGAAGCACGTTGCAACATCGAAGCATTGTAGCAGGGAAGTGGGCACATATACTGTGTTGATCATTTACATAGCTACGGGCAATGAAATAGAGGAATAAAGCGCATGAGTTTGGCAGAATATGTAGGTAGCAAACGAAAACAGACAAACCAAAAGCAAGCACAACGACATGTCCAGAATTAATTGATTGACTATATAAATAAAGCCATCTGCGATCCAGGGACCTAACATCTTCTGACAACTCATTTCGCTCAGAGACAACCGGTTCGTGGAAATGAAAATGAGTGCTACTTGTCATTTGTTTTGATGTTAACTGTGATTCGTTATTCTTGAAACGTATCTGAGCACATTGATGTATCTGTATTTTCCAATGTCGTCGAACAATTGCGAATTGTATGTAGAATCTTAAACATGTGCTTTTGGCCATCGTATTAGAAAACGACGCGCTTCAGACGGGGACCAAGAAATAGAAGATGACTCGCTTCTTGTCTTCCTCTCCTTCTTGGTCCCAGTCAGAAGAGCTAGCCTTTTCATAGTACGGTGAACAACCAACAAGCCCAGCTTTCTGCCCTGAGTGCTATTGTCACTGCGTGCCTAACGAATCGTGTCCGATGCGTTCATTTATTTCAGCGTTATAAGCTTACGCGTCTAGAGTACACTGTTCTGATATAACTGGAGTCGCACGGGGTTGGATTCTTTCAGCCTTACGTGTTATTCACTGCTAGTGAGGACTACAAATTTGAGTTCTGTATTAATTTCCACGCATAAAACACAAAAAGGCGTTTACGTGAACTCGACAGTGTGCGGGTCGAGTCGGTTATTCAAGAGAAAAAGCGAACTTCATGAAAAGAAGCCGTGACTCGTCATGTGCGCTCTTCCTCGATGTTTTAATGCGAGTGCACTACATGACGGGGTGAAACCCAAAGCAAGAATCTTGCGTGAAGCCTCGGAGTAACTCGGGTGAGCTCGGGTTAGTTCGGAGGAGCGTCGCACAAGCTGCAGCCAATGGGAGGAAGCTCGGGAAAGTTCGGAGGAACGTCGCGCCAGCTGCAGCCAATGGGAGGAGGGCGTCGCGCCAACTGCCGCTGAGTGGAGAGAAGGTGTGAAGATGGAGAGCGAGAAACGCGCTTGCGTGCAGATGCAGATGCCAGAGAGAAGAGGCGAAGAAAAGCACGTCTACTCGGTTTAACTACGTTAAAATCCCACCACCTTTTTTTACACTTTCGTTCAAAAAACGGGCTCAACGCGAGTTCTGTCCAGTTCGTGTAAACATCGCTGCAGTTGGGCACAGTTTCGCGCCATACGAGAGACAGCGAGTGCCCCTTTGCACGTCCTCGACGGATCTACTTCAAACGCTAGCCGTGCAGATGAACGAACCCCTTTTCTTGGCTTTGCCCGAGAGGCCTCGTGGAAATAGCAGTGCGCCCATTTTGGCGGGTCCCGCTGCGTTCGTGCCAGCGACCGGTTTCGCGTGACGCGTCGAGTTGAAAGGCGCGCGCACTCGGCGGCTCGTTTTGTTTGCAGCCCACGCGGCCAGTAGTATTCCAGTTCACGGGCTCGTTGGCTATCTCTAAGGAACATGGATTCTGGTGCTTTTTAAAAAAAGAAACTCAGTTGGTGGAAGAACAGCGGTATTTATAGTGTTTGCTCAGCATGTCTCTTCGCCTTAATTATTTCATTAGGGGTGCGGTGGGCTACCGTAATGGATCTCATCGAATGCTTCAAGTGAAAAAGAAAATAGTCATTCTTGTTTGAGTGGCTCATTTTTTTTTTCAGAAAAGAGTTGTTTTCTAAAAGATGAACTGTGATGAAGTGTTCCCCCGAAAGCTCTCGAAACAGGACTTTAGTCAGAAAACTCATTTATATTAGGCGTGCGATAGTAAAAAGTGTGCAAGAGCTCACAGTTATTAGAGCGAAAACCTCTACTCTCCGCATGCAAAGTTCAAGGTCAGAGCCGCTTGACAATGACCTTTAACCCAGGAGGAGGGGCCGAGGTGTGGATGTGACGTCATATCACGTGCCTCGTTCGCTCCTCGCCGCTGCCAAATCACGTGCTCAGAGTGCAGGGAGACAAAATAAAAAGTGGCTGTCTGGCAAAGCCTCTCTAGACGACATAATCTGCTGCTACAAAAACTGGAAAACTACGGAATTATGGGAGCCACTTTGTCTCTGCTAAAATCATACTTAGCTCATCGCAGACAAATGGTTGCTCACAATAACAAGTTGTTTAGCCTTGAGCCAATTCTCTCTGGTGTTCCCCAGGGCAGCATAATAGGGCCCTTATTATTCTTTGTTTACATCAACGACATCCTTTTTACCCCTGCCGTTGACCTTGTGGGCTTTGCTGACGATATTACAGCACTATTGTCAGGTAGCACAGAAGCCGAATTATTTTCGCGAGCCAATAAGTTCCTGGAGTATCTTCACGAGTGGTCAAGAAATAACGATCTGAAAGTGAATTCTGATAAGACGAAGGTCGTTTTATTCCGAACAAGAAACAAAACTGTTCGCACCAATGTCACCTATCACTAGGAGGCAAAACAATTGCAATTGTGGCAAACGTAAAATGCCTAGGAGCAATCTTCTCAGAGTGTCTCACCTGGGACGAACAGGTCAATCATGTTCGGTAACAACTAAATCGCTTCAACAGTCTTGTTTGCCAACATAGGGACACACATCCGTCTCAGGTAAAGGTCCTCATTTATCAAGCATTGTTTCTCCCATCACTGACATATTGTCTCACAGTTTGGGGACCGACGACCCAGCACAACATATCCGAACTAATAACAACACAAAAGCGGACAATTAGACTAATAGCAAAAGTATCGCGGCATACCCGCACACACCCATACTTCATTAAATTTGGCATTCTATAGATCACTTCTTTGTTTCCTTTCATTGCTATCAATGTACAAAACTGCAGTTATTACTACCAAAGAAACCACTCTCTCGCTTCTAAAATTATCTCTCTATTCCACCGTCTCATTTTCCTTACCGTCTCATATACCCGCTCTCATTTTCCTTGGTCATTGCCTCTTTGTCGCACCAAATACTGTACGCAATCATTGTCTTTTATTGTGTCAAAATGCCTGAACATTATATAAAATAACAACACATCGCTGAGACATACCACAGTGAAGAGCCTAAAAACCGTTTTGTACCTTTTTGAAGACGTTTAGCTTGAACTTTCTCTGAACTGTGAATAAAACTATAACGCGGGTGAGCTTATGTTGTACACTTGGACGATGCGATGCTTTTGTTTTGAGTATTTATATCGCTTTTTGTTTTCATTGTGATGCTAAATATTGAAATTCTACGGTAAATGTTGAATTCATGTTGATACTTTAGTTTTTGTTTCGACTGCCTCACCTGTAGCTGTCTTGTGAGAAACTCCTGTGGCCGTAGGGTGCCTCTCAAGCTGCATTCAAGCAGCTTTTTTTCCCTGCGTCCTTTCTCTGCTAGTGTTACCTGTACCACTAAGAGCGAGAAATAAACTTCAACTTCAGCTTCAACATCAACATCATGGCTGAACAGCGTGCCGGGCCCTCGCGGCAAACGATTTGCAATCGAAGGCAAGCAGAGTCGGATCATCCGGCTGATATAGGTCGGAGAAACGCTGCTTTACAGCGAAAAACCAGGTGTAGCCGAGCTCTCTTCCCGTCTTACTAGCTCCAGCCGGGTTGAACCACAGCCAATTTTTTCCAGTGTCCGCTGCGGGCTGGTATTATTCTTATCGTGGCTTTAAAACGTCAGATACTATTTCCAACAACTAACCCATATTTGTTCTACCGTGGAACAAGTAGGAAGGCGTGACGTACGCCCTGTGCTTTCGATGACTGTGAGCACCATTTCTCGCATGTTCATCCTGGCTGATTTGTGAATTTACGCGGGTGTATTACCGCTGCTCGCATAGTGTGTGTAACAAAAGTTTGTCCCCCGTCGGGTATGGGGTTTGCGTGTGTACTTTCTGCGTGCACATATGTGTGCGTGTGGATCGCTTTAATATCATAGCAGTGACTATTAGGGACTTTGTTAGAGCAAATTGCGCCCCTGTTGTACATTGCATGTCAGAACTAAAAACTCCCCCATTTTCCCGAGGATTGGGTGAATGGTAAAGGCGCCGTTGCCCCTTCCCTATACCGGAGAAAAGCAGTTTCTTTTTTTCTTCTTCCGTATTTCATTTCACTCGATTTTTCCTTGTAGCGTTGGCTTGTTAACTGATGCTTCGGCATAGCCGGCTCTTCGACAGGCACCACCTTCTCTAATAAAGAACGAGCGCCCGGCATCGCGCAGCGTCTGCGTATCCTCTACGCCTTGGAAACGTCATGGCCGGGAACAGTTCTTCGGCAGCCCGTTTCCGCCGAGAGCAAAGGAAATGCCGCGTGGCAGGCAGCAGCAGCAGCAGAGACCCAACCGTGCTGCTCCGGCGGCGGCGATATTTTGTCCCTTCCCGCTGTCTCCGCCATTCGCCCGCTCCTCTCATCAGTGCGTCCCCTTTTTGTTTGCCCACAGACGCACGCACACATCCGTCCGCTGGTTTGGTCGCACGTGTTCTTTGGGGGGGGCGACCCGCGTATCTCGCTCATTGTCCGCCTCCTCTCCTCACTCCCAGCTGGGAATGTGAGTCTGTGTGGGTGCGTGTGTTGGGGAGCTCCGGTCTTATTTATAGCCGGTCGCCGGCGAGGCTCCCAATGGTGCGCGCGCGCTCTCTCGTGTGTTTCCAGTTCCGCCGTCAGTGAGCCCCGGCCAGCATCGAACGGCCGATCCGCCGCCGCGCCCGAGGCTTGACGGGGACACGGGCTCGCCCGAGCGCCTCCTCCTCCTCCTCTTCCTCTTCCTCATCCTCTCCACTTCCCTTTTATGCTCTCAGTGCCGCTGCCGCTGTGCGTGGAAGCTGACGAGGACGCGATGGAGCATTGAGCGGCGCTCGCGGGCTTTGTTTGACGTCCGTCCGGTGGGCCGGTGCCTTTGGCTCGCTGAGAAGGCGCGCGTGGTAATGCTCATGACGGCTAGCTCCGTTAGAAAAAAAAAAAAAAAGTCGCAATCGCTTGCAAGCACTGACGGTTTCGGGAAGACTGGGAACTTAACTGGCGCGTGCGGGAAATCTCCACTCTTGTAGCGGTGATCGTTTCGATTTTAATTCGTATTTTAAGAGTTTGGCGTGAATGGGGTCACTGCCCGCTCCTCGATAGTTTGTGTTGATAGGAGCTTGCCAGAATACATAAAAAAGATATCTAATATATTAAAGGGGCGGGGAAGATGTGCGGGTGGATTTCTGAGACAGTCTTGGAGGGGCGGGTGGGAGGGAGGCGGTTCTATTTGAACTATGTCCTTCTTGTGCTTTTTGGCCGAAGAACTGGGCTTCAGTATTTAACATTTATTATTGAAAGTTTCTCGAGTAGAGGGGTGGGGACCCTTGTGTATTCGGCATACAAAGGCCATACACAGAACACACAGGACATGTAATACAACTGTGACACGAGAGTGGTGAGGAAAGCTAGTTCCTGCTTGCTCACTTCTGTTCAGCTTTGTGTGTGTGGGCTACCCTGCAACTTTCATCTAGGTTAGACAGAGCTTTACAGGTAGGCGCGGAAGAAACTTGAGCTAGTGTGAAAGCCAGAAAGCGCATGTAGAGGAAGAAAGGAGGTTCTGACTGTGCATCTTCATAGTGCTTTGCATATATCCGTTGCCTGTGCAGGTGCTTACTTCCAAAACCCTCGGCGTCCCTCATAGCCGGAGTCGCTTTGGGACGTTAAACCCCTATTAACCATAAACCTAAACCAAAACCTTCGTATTCAAAACCTTTGTTTTTCTGAGAATAATAATAATTGTTTTTTTTTTGGGGGGGGGGGGGGAAGGAAATGGCGCAGTATCTGTCTCATATATTGTTGGACACCTGAACCGCGCCGTAAGGGAAGGGATAAAGGAGGGAGTGAAAGAAGAAAGGAAGAGAGAGGTGCCGTAGTGGAGGGCTCCGGAATAATTTCGACCACCTGGGGATCTTTAACGTGCACTGACATCGCACAGCACATGGGCGCCTTAGTGTTTTGCCTCCATAAAGACGCAGCCGCCGCGGTCGGGTTCGAACCCGGGAACTCCGGATCAGTAGTCGAGCGCCCTAACCACTGAGCCACCGCGGCGGGGCGTTTTTCTGAGAGCAAAACAGGAAAATGGAAATTGTAGGGTTTAACGTCTCGAAAAGACACATGGGCTATGACGGCTGCCGTATCAGAGGATTGCGGATTACTTTACACCACCTGGGGTTCTTTAACGTGCGCTGACAACGCAGAGCATGCCACAGTGCCGAACACCGAAGCCACTGAGCCACCGCGAATGATCTCTCTCAGATGAAAAGGAAGTCAGAAAAGTATGAAAATTTACAGACAGCGGGGAAGATTGAAAATAAAAAATGGTATGGCGCATTGCAAAATCTTATACCCGGTCACCCTCACCGCTGCCTTGGTAAGTAGAACAAAAGTGGGGCAGAACGCGCAACAGATTTTCAAAGTGTCTCCTTATTTTCATTTTTCGCACATATCAACAAAAGCACTACAACATTATTCGTCCTGGCATTGCAATCAGCGAATATGACAAGGCCAGGTAAAAGAGCACGCAGAAAAAAATTTTAAGGTATGAAAATATCGAAGAGTTGCGTTTTTGCCCTGGGGGAAATGTGAGACAGTGCACGGGACAAAACGGGATGTTCCTCCAAATTAAAGGAATTGCTCAGCCTTGCAGCGAACACAAACGAAGTTGGCTGAAGGGCCCCAACGAGATCTTCATGATTCCGTTTCAAGTAATGTGTCCCAAGTATCGCAACATGACACAGCACTGTTTTCCACCATGAACTGCTACAAACTCGATGGTTTTGCGTCCACACTTTGCGTGCAGCCCGCTTTCGCGATCCTTATCAATTTCTTGCCGCCTTTCCACCTTATGCTGTTTTACTGTCAAGGGTGTTGCTCTTGGGCTTCATCCCCCTTGAATGGACATGAGATAAGCCTCGATTAGCAGTGCATAAAGACGTGATTTTGGATGTGATCGTAAAAGAGACTGAACCTAGCTTGCTCCATCGTCCCGATGTGCTGTACAAGTAATGGTCCTGGAAAATTCGGAAACACAGCGCTGCGTATCCCAAAGGAACTTCGTGCTGCTCCTGTCCTTCGCTTTCCTTAATTTCATTCGTCTTTCGAGGGCGTATTAAGGAACACCAAACCGCTTGGCGGCACCGGGGCTGCTTGATGCACCCCAAGAACTCTGTCCATGTCTTGTTCGTGTCTATTGAAAATCAGTGTTTTCCCATTGCGCGAAACAAACAAAAAGACAACAGCGTCAAACGGACAGTAAAAGGAAGTAGACGACATAATGAGCTCCAAGGTTGGCCCTGTCTTATGTTCGGACTGTTCTATAGAACGATAAAACAAGGGCAGAGCTTTGGAGCAAGCAGTAAAGTCATTATGGTAACTTTGGACCTGTTATGAACGGTATGCGCTCCAGCCGAAGAGGATTAAGGTGAAGATTCCATCGACCGGGATGACCACGGTGGCGGCAACAGCAGTGGCAATTTCGACACGTCGTTTGACCCCACGATGACCCCACCAAAAAAGGATGTCTCGCTGGGAACATGCCTTCGAAAAACTTCTCACGCTAGGCTAGCGGGTTGGGGGGGGGGGGGGGGAGGGGGGTAATGACCTTCCCTTTGACTGGTTTCTCGCAAGACGTGACTGACGCTAGACAGACGACGGGGGAAGGGGGAACGGTGTCTTCCAGTAAATAACCGTGTGTGACAAGAGCCGTCCCGACCGGAGAGAGCCCGCCGAGGTTGTAGCCATGGTGCGAAGTAGCAGCGTACCTCTGAATCCTCCTCGCCCATTCCCAAGAGTGCCTCCGCGTGCTATGTGCTGTGTAACTCTTCCGATCTGTGCCTCGTATTGAAATGGCCACCGCCTGGTGAAGGGGCGGAGCGTTAGGGCATTTAACAAGCGTTCTGAGTGAGAAAGAACGCTCTGGGCCCTGGCGGCAAGGCTCATCCAGTCGCTCGACGCTATGAACCTTTAATCTTTGACTGTTTGCTTGTTTATAAATTATGTAAATAAGTTTTTTCGAAGTGCCAGTAAACCTGTTTGTGTTTTTCGTTTCCAAATGTCAATTCCCATCCTTCCTCATCCCTTCTCCGGCCCAACCACATACTCGGCATCACAACAACTGGTCATGCTACCCGGGCCGTAACAATTAGTGGCAGCGGTGGGATGCTGCTACCAGGCCTATAACAAACCCTGGAGAGAGCCAAAATGTCGCGTTTTGTTCTACGTCTAGCCTGCTGCTATAGTGATTTTCCCGTGAATGTGGGACGAACAAACCCTCTTAGAATTTTCATAAGAAAAGATGAATAACTATTTGTAATAACTAAATGTGTACGTTACTCCAGGAAGCAATTTCGGTTATGCTGCAGAATACCCGTAAATATGACCTGCCGAAGTTCGCTCATTTTTTAGTGTTTTGATTCCGCTCACCAAGGCTCACTTTGGACTTTTTTTTCTTTACGTGGTAAAAAGCAATCTCATCAGCCTTAAGTTGAGCACGCGGGCACACGTGGAGAGGTCATGTAAGCTAAATGTCCAATCAATTTCATCAGTCGCCGCGGTGGCACAGTAGTTACGGCGCTCGGCTGATGATACCAAATACGCCCCCAAAGACGCGGGTTCGATCCCAGCCGCGGTGGCCGCATATCGATGGAGGCGAAATAATAGAGGCCCATGTACTGTGCGTTGTCGGTGCACGTTAAAAAAACCTCAGGTGTTCGAAATTACCGGAGCCCTTCACTACGACGTCCCTCGTAGCCTGAGTGGCTTTGGGAAGTTAAACCCCATAAACTTAACTAAACCCGTCAATTTCATTGCACGTTTCAAAGTTAGGTGGCGCTAAGTAACACAAAGCGTTTTACCTCATGTCGCACTTTGCTCCACCCTTCCCTAATGGTGAACAGCTAGTCTAATAGAGCCGCTCCAGAAAGCAATCTCAATGGCCACATAAAATAGTCAGCCTGGAAGAAAAATGTTCAAACGTAGCTTCACAAAAGAACCCCTGATGGGGAGAGCGGAGGGTGGAAAAGAAGTGAGCAGACAAGAACATGGGCTCAATTGTTTCCGGCTCATTTGACCTGGCGCGCACTTTCGAGAGCCGAGAACGAAAGAGATAAAGGCGAAGACAGTGTGCAGTGAAAGTTAATTACCTTCAGCTCGACCCACAATGGAAGAGATGGCTCACCATGCAGGAGAGGTGTGAGGTTGACGCTGGTAGTGTTTTTAGAGACTCCAGTGCACTTAGAGCCATTAGGACTTGTAATGAAGCGCCTGTGACTCCAGTATTTGTGTACGGTTCGTCGAGGAGTCGATGCGTAGAGCGTCAAATAGCGTGGAAACTGTGGAAGAACAAGGCGACTTTGGCTGAGAAGGCCAACGCAAGAAATGCACCAGCAGGAATTAGTGGAACCATCAGATTTATTCGCATCATGCCTGTCTTTACTAGCCGCCGCGGTGGCTGAGTGGTTACGGCGCTCGGCTGCTGACCCGAAAGACGCGGGCTCGATCCCGACCGCAGCGGTCGAATTTCGAAGGAGGCGAAATTCTAGTGGCCCTTGTACTGCGCGATGTCAGTGCACATTAAGGAACTCCAGGTTGTCGAAATTTCCGGAGCCCTTCACTATGGCGTCTCTCATAGCCTGAGTCGCTTTGGGACGTTAAACACCGATAAACGAAGCCAAACCTGTCTTTACTAGTGGTAAACAAGCGCGAGGTGGCGTTACACGTTCCCGACCGGCCTTGAAATGACAGCGACTCTCCAGGGCCAGGGCACCGGCGCAACGCCTCAAGCGACTTCACACACATCACGCCAAATATATTAAGTCAACTTCACTCATACGAGCTTCGGAGACACGCACACACATGAAAAAAAAAAAACATTTGCGTTGCAACGAACTGAAATTGTCATGGACACCTATTTAGAGGGTCACTTGCTTATTTTGTTGAATCCTTCATGCGTCTATGTTTATGCAGCCGATAACATTGCTATTATAAAACAATATAATTTCATATTATTTTTATTACGTAAACCGCTTCTGTGAGGGGCCATATGATTGAATATAAAGATGAAGAAATAGTTTGTCCCATGAAATGCAACTGTGATAGCTTTTCGTGAAGGAAACCTTGCTGGCCGCTGTGTGTGCGTCACGGGCTGAGAATGTTTTTACTCGACTTCTTTTCACGCCAGTTGTAACGAATAAAATGCTTCCAATTTATTCGCCCAACTGCTAAGCAATTTCTTTACTTTTTTTTCTAATGCAATTGCATTGCGAATTGTTCGCAGCATTGGATAGTTGGTAATAAATTTGAAATGCAACTGAAATAATTTTAGAGAAACTTCCAGGATGCTTAAGCTTGGCCTTTAAGAGCAGAAGGCGTATAGCTTTATCGGGCCGCCGCCGCCGCTTATCAGCCGCTATCGCAGCCGCACGCGCGGAGAGAGGGAGGTGGGCCGGTTCTGTGCGTTGACTGAGCAGCTGTGCAATGCCTCCGCCGCTGGAGCCCCTTAACGCTCTCGCGTTAAAAGTAATTAGTGATCCTGCCATGTGACCAGCAAGCCATGGCTGCTCACGACGAAACGACGCTTTAATGGCAAAGCAAAAAATGTCCATTTGTCGTAAATTGTCCAAAAATGTTCACTTTGAAGAGTGATAGAGAAGGTGGCTTGACGCAGAAATAATCAAGTCAATCTGGCGACAAGCCAACCATCGCTTCAAGCAAAGGAGTCTCATCCCAGCGATTTGATTCATTTTCAAAAACATATAAGTGCCCCCCCCCCCCCCCCCCCTTCCCCTCTGCTAGTATTACGAAGTCACTAAGTTGGGCGTGTTCGATATTTTAAACAATAGAGACATACGCCTTAAGCAAATCACAGACTCACCGGTGGTTTCTAAGAAAATTGTTGTGAGGTTCTTTGGGCTGTGTCTCACCATTTCGGGGAAGTTTCTTACGCTTCGTCGAAAGGGCGTTTCAAGGCTACTTCGAGGCTCATCATAGGCGATTATTTGAGCCAAGTGTCCGCCTTTGTTTCTACATCATGCCTAGTCGCTTGTTTTTGTTTATTTTGCGTTGTTCTTTTTGGCTGTCTTGACCGCTTGATGTTGTCGAGGCGAAGATAGCCTCGGTCGCGCTATCACTGTGCCCATTAATATGGACGCTGATCCATTGGGCCGCCGAACACGCCCAAAGTGACAGGGTTTTATAAATGATGGCCTTCGAGAGAATCTAAATGCACTCGATCGCTTCGATTAATGGTACAAGAAAAACTACGAGCGCAGACTTTCTTATACTCTGCCTGCAAATTCTCGTCTTTTTTTGATATTTGTTTGGACTTCTATATATTTTTGGGCTCCTCCTGAGGTTATGAAGGTCGAAAAAAATCAGAATATAGGGCCGGACTTCACCGCACACATCTACGTGCGATGAATGCGACTCAGTATTATACCATTTCAGCTGCTAGGAAAGCTACACTCTGAACACGAATACGCCTATATAGAAAAGTAAGTAAGCTGTTCTCTATCACTCATATTTTTATAAAAGAACGTGCGCTAAAGGACAGTTCACTATCTTTTTTACTCCTTTTGCGTAGAGTGTATCCTGTGTGACGCGCCTGTTTCCTGCTTTTCGGGCTGTTCGAGTGGAGCCTAACAAAGTTGTCCAAGTGAACGCCTACAGACTTCCTTCGCATTCAGAACTGTTGACTCAATTTTGTAGCTCCTTATGCAAGTGGAATTTTCTAGATGTTGGGCAAATGTGTAAAGGAACCCCAGCGATGTAAGTTATTCCGCAGCCCTACAGTACGGAAACTCTTCCTGTCTTTCTTATTTCACTCTCTCTATCATCCGTTCCCTCATGGCGCGGTTGAGGTGCCCTCCGAAAAGTGAGGCAGTTGCTTCGCTTTTCATTTCCTCGAAGCTTTCTTTGTCCCTTTTGGGCGCTGCGAAGCGCGCTGTTCCGTGTCGAGCAGATGCGATTGTTTAGGCAGCAACTCCTTCGGGAGAGCGTCAGAGTCTATTGCACTGAAACGCTCCTGGAACAAACCACTGCAAAAATCTAAGAATAAATGTTTATAGGAGAGGTAGGTGGCTAGAACCGCGAATTTGTAGGCGATTAGTTTTGCTTGAAACCCATTCGTATACGAGAAAAC
The DNA here is from genome assembly GCF_052857255.1 of Amblyomma americanum. Taxonomy (NCBI): domain Eukaryota; kingdom Metazoa; phylum Arthropoda; class Arachnida; order Ixodida; family Ixodidae; genus Amblyomma; species Amblyomma americanum. The sequence continues at coordinate 24,428,731 of NC_135503.1, forward strand.
AATGTGACATCAGTCTCCTAAACTTACCAATGTATGCCTAAATGCGTTGCGTGTCGAAAAAGCTCACTTTCTGCAGCGCACAAAAATGAAAAGAAGTTCAGAACTCGACTCTCGTAGACGCTGACCCGCATGTTGTTACCGGCACAAAGGACACGGTTGAAAACGCTGTGCTAAAACCGTCTAAAGGGCATTGATACGGTTCAGTAATAGACTTGTCGACGTATTAGGAGACAAGAGCTTTGAAATCTCGCCATAGCAGCAACTGAATGGACTGATTGATTGGTTTTTGTTGATTTGTTCATTGATCGAATAAGTTACTGACTGAATGATTGGCTGTTTAGTTTAATATATTGCGTTGAAAGAAATATTCTCGCTAACTGCATTGGATAGCGCTTGGCTGATGACTAAGTATGATTCAGCAGTTGAAGAGCTGGTGAGAAAACGGAGGAAATTGAACGACACGCATTGGGGCATTCGTCCTGCGTGGTAACGACCTTCGTTTCACTGGTGCCGAACAGTTATTTCCACTGTTGTCGTTGTGGTATCCACATACGGAATGGTAAACACGCGAAACGAACAGTGAATGAGAAGTTGCTGGCTAGTACGGAGACTGAGTAGACGCGTCAATCGAAGCTATATCAGAGAGGTCGGATTGGTCTTCTCAAGGCCTCCTAGGCAAGCGCTGATCCCTAGATATGGAAAGAATTGTGAGCGAGAATCTCCGCACCGCGCTGTGAGCACGGATTGGTGCTTCTCTCGGGTATAACGGCGAGCGGTTTCCCCGCTCTGACTGCGGCCGCAGGTGTACCGACTTCTTCGAACACATCGTTTTCTTCTCGCCTCGCGGGGCGGCGACGGCTGGGAACGCCTGAGGTAGTCTACTTTCACGAATGAACTCACCCGTCGGCAGCTGCTCGGCTAGACCCGGCGGTCGTCCATCACAGCTGTCAGCCCGATTTGGCAGCGGCCAGAGGAGGTGGCGGAAACGACGACAGGCGATCGGCGCTGTATAACTCTATGAATTGGCCGCCCGCTGCTCCACGTAGCCCGGCGCGCGATGTACTACCCAGATCGCGTATGCGCTCTCAAGAGATAGAAGAAGGGAAAAACAAAAACAAAGCAAATCAGATTTATGCGTTGTAATAAAACAGAAAGGAAAGCGCAGCGCGAGCGTAAAAACAAAGCAAGAACGAACAAAAACATCGACCGGAGCGTGACTAAGACGTTCTCCCGTTCCTCTTGTCCAGACAAATAACAAGACACAGACGCCCCGAGGCGCCAGAAGGCGGCTGAGGGAAGAAAGAAAGAAAACGAAAGCGAAAGAGAAAGGAAGACAAAAAGAAGAAAGTAGGAAAAAGGAAAAGAAGAGGAAAGGAGACAACCGGAGTAAACAGTCGCCGTCAGCAGGCGGCGCCCCCAGACATTTATTCTTTCGGAGGAAGCGAGGCGCACGCAGAATGCGGCGTCGGCAGCGGCGGCGCTCGCGCGCAATCTCGCCGTTTGTTTCCCGCCGTTGCTGCCGCGACGGCGGCAGCGGCGGCTACGCGCGCGCGCCTCTTCCACGAGTCAGGCGCGCGTTCGTCCGCGACCGGTGCTTGCTCTGCGGCTTGGCCGGCCGAACTGGTTCGCTGTTTTGTTGGTGCTGTCGTGCTGTTGGTGTTGTTTGCGTCCTTGCGCGTTGGACGCCTTTCCCGATTGCGACCGGCACGCGCGCTTCTGTCGCTGTTGTACGTCGTCGGTGCAGAGGTGCGTGCACGCTGGCTGGAGGAGCGATGAGATTGCGTGCAGGTTAATCTCCGCGGACTAGGCTTCCCGGTATCCTCCGCTGCTGGGGATCTGATTTGTCGCGGCGTGCTTCGCGTGGGTTCCTGGTGGCTGCTGTTGGGAACGGGAGAGTTGCACAAAGTTTTCGGGGTTGGCGCTGGCTTTGGCTGGGGCAGATATGTGTTAGGAAAGCTTGAGGGGTCACTGCGCAAATCAATCGTCCTTCAGAGATGTGACTGAGTGAATGACGTTCTAATAAGATTTCTTGGTTTGTAGGTGTCAGGTTGCATCTTGTGCCGTGCCCGGAATACGCTGAGGTGGAGGGCATGCGAAGGTTACGCGGTGGCATCTAACTCAGGCGTTGAATTATTCTAATCTTTGTACAGCGTATAATGAACAAAAATTAAGGGCTAAAAAGGACACACCCTGACGCCGCGTTAGTTTTCCGAGATGAAGTTGTGTGACGAAGTGGCCAGTTTTGTCCTCACCATGTAGCTCAGAAGGGTAGCGGATCGGGCTAGTTGGTGCAGATTTGACATTTTCAGAAGCGCTAAAACACCGAGGACGCAGAAGGGAACAGACAGGGACGAGCACCATGTAGCATGCCAGAAACGATGCCATGTTTTAAGTTGTCATAAGGAACAACTAGGAAAAAAAAGTGACAGTATCGTATTTTTCTGTAAATTATTGATACAGGCGAACTTCGGTTTGTACTCAGTGCCCCTTCATGGGTGATCGATGACGACTACAATAATTTATTACTTTCCTCTTCGTTAAATCTATTTTCTTGATGAGTTGGTGCGCATTCATCTTCTTTGTTTTAGTGTGGAAGCTGTCTCTACTTGTGTTTTCGAGCAGTCAGCACCAGATCCTTTAAACAACCGACACGAGTAATCAGCGCGATGACATTAACTCTTGATAGTTGTGGCGTTTGTGTAACGCCATCCGTCTGGGCTCCTGAACTCTACAGCTATTAGAAAATAAATGTCAAGAAACACTACCTTCATCCTTGAATCGATGGCTCTCTGGTGTGAAACATCAGTCGAGCAAGCTGCTGAGGTCGCGCAGGCGTCAAACCGAATAGAGCTTGGGGGATTTACGAATATTCTTTATACTACTTGTCCACCTACCTGTCAGTCGGAAACTGGCAAGAGTTTCATCCTGAACTTAGTAGCTATTTCAAAAGCATGTTCCACCTTGTTTTCTGAAAGTTAAAGCGAAAAGTAAAAAGCTGAGAGACAGCACCTCAGTCCTCATAGTACAAACGAGTACCTGAACGAAGACTTTTCTGTAAGACAACCATGTTGAGCGCAGAAGCCCCTGTTAGGGAAGCTTATTATTGTTATTTTTTTTCAATATACGTGGCCATGAAAGTAGGAGTTCTGTGATGTCTCTAGGGTGTTTCGACGTTTTACACTATTTTGCTCTTGGTCACTGCTACCCTCCGCGGTGGCTGCGGCCGCGTTTCAATGGAGGCAAGATGCGCCCGCGTGCTGAGCGATGTCAGTGCGCGTTTAAAAGCCGAAATTGATTCGGAGGCCTTCAGTGAGCCGTCTCTTTCTATCTTGCTTTTTTCACTCCCTCCTCCACCCCTTCACTCGTGGCGCGGCTAGCCTGTCCAGCGAGAAGTGAGGCAGTTACTGCGCCTTCACTTTCCTCAAAACTAATTATTATTATTATGACTATACTGCACTGTCCGCATCAACGTTTCATGCTGTTTCGAAGACGATAACCCCGTTCTACGTTATCACAGTGTTGCACCGCTTCTGGCATTGAGCTTGCGTGTGTGACTAATTCTCTGAATCTATGAGTAATAAAGATTTATAGATATATGATATAAATTCTATGAACAGCTGCTGCGCTGGCCGGCATTCAGCAGGTATGGCTGAAGAGCAGACTTGGTGGTTGAGTTGTACCGGTGGTGTAGTTATTAGCTCTTGTGATGGACGACGCTGGCTCACTTGCGATGACGAGAGTTGCAGGGCAACGCGGTGGAAAAAAAAAGAAATTAGTGAATTTTTACACTGGCCACGCATGTCACAGACATGTCTGCCTGGAGATGTGGCTGTGAGCCTCACGGTACATGGAATGTGCACCAGAGTAAGCTACAGGGGCGTGGAAGGCAGGGTTCGCATTGCCCAAAGCTGCTGATGTGAGCTTGATTGTTCAGAATTGGAACACCTGTGGCGGATAGTGAGTGATACAGAGGGAAAGACAATGTGTGTACTTTCATTCTCAAAAGCGCCTTCTGTCTTAGACGTCCGCTTCGACGAATCGTTGCAGAATACTCTCTAAAATGCTAGAAACGAAAAACACTTGTGAGCGCGCCAGTGTGTGTGCGTGAGAGAGGGTTTAGTCAGAGATTTCAACTCGCCTACCTACAAAGGTGCGTAGGAAGACGGAATTTAAACGAGAAATACAAAATACTACTCTCAGAAAATATTAAAAGAAGGCAAGAATTAGTTGAGCAGCGACAAAATGTGTTCCTAGATATTGGGTATAGGCATATCAAGCAGTGATAAAAATGTTTACACCTTTTCTGTATGAACCTGGTCTTAGAGATGGTAAACAGATGGTTGAACGAATGACGCTGTCGCCAAGGACAGGGGCAGCGTCCGAAAATATACATTTCTTTGTGAGTGGTGTTGGTGTAAGTGCCTTCATTTTAAACAGGTAACGTGTTCTCTCATCTATATATGCGGGACATTCTAAGAAATTTTACTCCAAAGTTTCACTTAATACGTTTTTGTCACTGTGGAGACTTGTGGTTTGTTCAACACGGTATCGATTGCTGTTTCTAAAGGCAGCACTCAGACGGTGGCGACGCAAAAGTAGTGCATTTAGAGCCGATGCAGAAGTCGTGATTTTAGGTGCAAGCCGATGGAATGTAGGAATACATAACCATGCGATGTTGAGCTCCAATAGAGTTGCCTTTCATATTAGGCGTACACACTTTCTATTATAGACACGTGATAATTTGTACCTCTGCGGTATTGTGCGTGCTAGAGTCTTTTATAATCGTCATCTCCTCATCGCAATCCCAACGAATGGCAAAACACATCGTAACCTGAACCGATGCTTCTATCCGCTATTGTGCTTTTGTATGTGCAAGTAGGCAAACGCACTGGCCTCTTCATTGTGAGGGTTCCCCGACTTTGGCTGTCGATGTGTTATTTGCCATATTTACCGACGTGATCAGTCTTCTCTAGAACAGCGGGGCGGTGTATTAAATAACGAATAAAGCGAGGTGTTAGCGTGGCTTTTATGTTGAACGTACGCTGTTTGTGTTTTTGTTACATGTACGGCTATGAGATTGCGTTCAAGCGCAGGCACTCTACGAATTTCAGTGCCTGCTTTAAAACTGTGGTTCGTATGCTTCACAGAGCAGTGCTCGAGAGTATTAAAGCTTGTTCAACAGTGTACGTATAAATTAAGTAAGTCGCACACGTTGCAGCCTTTCCATCGAGGCTAAGTGGGGCACAAGAGCTTCGGAAGGAACTTCACTATGCACGCGCATTAAATAAACTGCAAGTGTGAAAAGAGGCAAACCCTCGATACTTTTATGTGCGCGTAAAGTAGTGGCTATCTAGACAGAAGTGTTGTTCAAAATGTGTGCGCAGTAAAGGAGCCTTCCATGGGAATGCACGCATGGAAAAACACAGCTGCCCTGACTTAACATGATTGATAGCTCGCTGAAGGCAATCTGCAGGTTCTGGCGCGAAGCCAGGTTTTGCGGGCTGTGCAATCTAATAGCAAAAGCTACTGGGCCGAACACCCACACACAGTCAATGGCTATCGACTCGCATGACCGCTGCAGATGACCGCAGTGGCTTGCTTCTGTATGTGAAGACGACGAAGTCCACAAACTTCGCACTCACCGCCTCTTGAGCGGGCTGCTAGCAAAGCGCTTCTTTCGTGCTTCACCGGACGCAGCTCTCCACTGCATCGAATGGTGCCTGACCCATTTATCGGGGCAGAGCAGAAAATAGCAACACGGACGTTACACGAATATCGAGCAAGCAGTGTGCGGAGAGGTCATCTGACGACCGAGTAACGGATGCCGCTCGACCGTTTCCGACCACACGCAAACGGCCCGACATCTCGGCAGGGATGCGTAGAACTCGTTAGAAAGGACGCCCGGAAACAGGGCTTCAGCTCCCGCAAACTGCTAAACGCAAGGAACAACTGTGGGGAGGTTTCTGCGAGTGGCGACAACGCGTCGCCAGAGTCCGTTCAATCGTTGCTCGCACTAAAAGCAGCAGCAGCTCGCGGCGTGTGCACGCAAGGAACAGTTTCCTCCTTTCCCAAGACGTCGGCACCGCCGCCCGTCCGGTCCTGGCGCCTTCCTCATCTCGAGCGACGTCCCGACGGTCGACTTGTCGGCGCCGCACTGTCCCTTCCCTGCTGGCCCAAACGGTGGCGGTCGAGCGAAATAGTTTTTGCGCTCTGCCTCACTGTGCGCCGCGGCCGCGGGCTCTGGTCGATGACTCATTGACGCGTCGCCTCTAATCAATGGCTTCACTCTTCATCGAGCGGAAGTCACGCACACGCAGCGAGGGGCTCCCCTCCCCCCGTGCCCGCATTCTCTCTCGCCTGTGTCGCGAACCGCGAGGCATCGCGGGGCGGGAGTCCTAATGACCACCGCGGTCTCTCTGACGGAGAAGGAGTGTGAGAAGGAGGGGGCACATTCGCGTTCGGAGCAACTCTGCAACGACGACGATGTACAGCGCTGAGTCGCGAAGAATTTGCCAGCCGCTGCTTTCTTGGGCGAAGCCAACGTAGCGAGACCTCGGCCGTCGTTTCGTGTCCTTCGATTACGCTGCTATTCGATTGTTTAGCTGAGCTGCGACAGCGCCTGTGGCGCCGTGGCTTCTCGCCGTAGGGAGATCAGCAATTGCTGCTTGATGCATGAAATTGGGTTATGTGTGACGTTTTTGTCGAGAAGCCTCTCATCGCTCTCTTTTTTTATCTGCGAGGCAGAAAGTTGTCTCCATTGAATAAGACTACAGAGAAAGGCACTATAAGTGATGCAATTTCGATATTGTTCGTTGTGTCTGGTAATGCGACAGAAAATTCAATAGGCTGAAGATGGAGGCTTATAGCGCTAGCTTTTAATAATAATAATTGGTTTTGGGGGGAAAGGAAATGGCGCAGTATCTGTCTCATATATCGTTGGACACCTGAACCGCGCCGTAATGGAAGGGATAAGGGAGGGAGTGAAAGAAGAAAGGAAGAGAGAGGTGCCGTAGTGGAGGGCTCCGGAATAATTTCGACCACCTGGGGATCTTTAACGTGCACTGACATCGCACAGCACACGGGCGCCTTAGCGTTTTTCCTCCATAAAAACGCAGCCGCCGCGGTCGGGTTCGAACCCGGGAACTCCGGATCAGCAGTCGAGCGCCCTAACCACTGAGCCACCGCGGCGGGTACTAGCTTTTAGCCTGACTTTAGCCACCTGTTTTCGGTGTTGCCCCATTGTAATGCGCACATTGACGCAGCCTGAAAACTGAAGCGTACGTAAATTAATTATTCCTCTTTTTTTTTAAATGCGATCTTCGGGATCTAGTGACCAACTCAGAATTGCGCTGCACTAAAATATGCGCTTATACAGTATAGATGCAATGTTGAGCCCAAAGTAAAATTTACAGCAAAACTACCAGTGAAGTTCACATTTAATTTTCAGTAAGATTTAAGGAAAAAGACAATCTGTGATTCTTTTCATGTCCTTGCGTTCAGCGTCGCATCTCGATAAAAACTACCGCTCTCGGCCGGCCCATTGCAAGAGCTACACAAACACATATTGTTTAGAAATAGGCACATTTCAACAGTCAAGACGGCCTACCTACGATAGTGGCTAAAGGAATAAGGTGAAGACATTGCTGCTGCTCGCCGCTTTAACTAGAGACAAAGATAACACTATTGTCACATTCGAGCGAAGAGCTAACATGTATAATAGAGACTGCAGGGTAATATGTCAGCTCACAGAATCAACACAGGTATGATTTGCGCGCTGTGAATGTTTTTTTTTTCTTCGAATGATCCCTGAATGAATTTTTCTTTTGCGTGTTAAAGATCACTGGAGGAGAACCACAATTATTCCACTTCTTCTTCATGCGTTGATTTCTTCATTAAAAAACTAGTTGAAAAAAAATACAAAATTTTTTGGCAAGCTACAGACATGTTTGAGAAGAGCGGTCGCGGAGGGTTTCGCATTATTTTTGACAATTATTTATTTCAACCATTTATTATTCCGACCATTCTTTTTTTTATTTTCGACTGTTTATTTTCGGAACTGTTAGTGCATCCAGGCTGTGAGTCATGGCTCCTCAAGATGCGTCAAAATTTTACACGATGCCTATTTGCATGCCAGCTGGATCAGAACGCTGACGCCTTGCCTGTAATTGAGAGAACAAACTTATGCCCAGCAACGCAGTGTCTTATGAGCACAACTGAGCTCTCGCGGTGGGCAAACTCTACTCCTACACCTCTCTGATTAAGTTTACAGGAGTTATTCTCGTAAACGCTGTATATGATGTAGTTATTGTACTGTCGTGCTCATTATATGCATTTATGCGTTTTTTCTGGTATAAAAACCAATGTCGCGACTGATGACGTATTCAAGGTTCCATTCTTCTCCCAAGGTAGCACTGTGTCGTTTGAACTCACGCCCTCGTAAAATAGGCCGAAGGCCGTATTTTGTGAGGGTTTTTTTCTCATTACATTCTTCATTCTTTTTGCCATTATTCAATCGCGTTGAGAAAGGACCAGAGAAGTGGATAGGCAAATAGATCGTTGCATAATACAAACCTTAAGATTCTGGGACCTTGGCCTCAACTTTAACCAGCGCAGAACGCCACCAAAATGCGATTTAGGATTTAATAACCGCAGCGGCAGACACACTGTCTACTGGCAGCTATCACTTTACACTGATGGCCGTAACAGTTGAAAAATACCACGGCTACCATTATACGAAAGATGTTTTAACTAAAATGACTCCGCAGACATTTTTATTCGATAACATACGCTGCAATAACGAAAGGAAGACGTTTTACTTCTTTTTTTTTTAATGCCGGTACTTTTTTTCTTGAATTCCTCATTTTTTCTACAACGCAAAGTTCATAAAAGTGACATTTGCATTCAGTTTACAGCCCCGCCGCGGTGGCTCAGTGGTTAGGGCGCTCGACTACTGATCCGGAGTTCCCGGGTTCGAACCCGACCGCGGCGGCTGCGTTTTTATGGAGGAAAAACGCTAAGGCGCCCGTGTACTGTGCGATGCCAGTGCACGTTTAAGATCCCCAGGTGGTCGAAATTATTCCGGAGCCCTCCACTACGGCACCTCTTTCTTCTTTCACTCCCTCCTTTATCCCTTTCCTTACGGCGCGGTTCAGGTGTCCAAAGATATATGCGACAGATACTGCGCCATTTCCTTTACCCAGAAACCAATTATTATTATTATTATTCAGTTTACAACCCTTTGCTGCAGCGTTAAACTGCTTACCTGCCACATCAGATTCTCTTTAGCTCTCTTTTGTTTCAGACTGCTGGAATATCGTTTTCTCATTCCTGAGAAGAAAGCTGAGGTGTCTATTTCATTGGTCGGGAGCCTCGACATCCTTGCCCAGCCAAGAATGGCCGCTGAGGCCACCTGACTTTTTTTAAAGCATTTACCATTAGCCATTTCTGAAATTTTCGCCCCTTTTGTTCATTAGGTAGTACGGAATCTCTTTATAACCGTTACATCACCGTTGTCTCGCACTTTTATAATATCTTGCACAAAACAATTTTCTATACCTTCTGTTTGGCGCATGATAGCCTTAGTTGCCTATGCGCCACTAAACCCAACATAAGAACAACAACGACAGTTGGCATCTTTCGTGCATATGTTTTGACAAATCCCCTTATCGCCGCCGCGGTGGCTCAGTGGTTATGGCGCTCGGCTGCTGACCCGAAAGACGCGGGTTCGCTCCCGGCCGCGGTGGTCTAATTTCGATGAAGGCGAAATTCTAGTGGCCCGTGTACTGTGCGATGTCAGTGCACGTTAAAGAAGCCCAGGTGGTCGAAATTTCCGGAGCCCTTCACTATGGCGTCCTTCATAGCCCGAGTCTCTTTGGGACGTTAAACCTCGTAAACCAAACCAAACCAAACCAAATTTCCTTATCTTCCCATTCTTGTCTGCACAACGTTGCTAGAGCTCAGAACGAGGGATACGCGAGTCACTGTGCTTGATACCGGCCTCCCGTGTGTATGTATTCCCGTCTCGAGAGGCGTTCAGGTGGCGGTGCCGGGCCCCGGGCTCACTGCCAGACCCTCTCCGTTCCCGGCGGCATCGTGATCGATATCCGCGGCCGCCGCCAGCGCACCTCTCCACCAGGCCGTGGCTCGCCCCGCGGTCTTCCCTCGACGGCGCGCCCTCCGGCGTACGCGGCCCTCACTAATCCCTGACGCGCGTCAGAGAGATTTCCGGCAGTTGACACCGCCATTCTCCGATCTAGGCCAGAATGGGAGAGAGATTTATTTCGAACAACGCGGACAAAGAAACGATAAGAGCAGCGCAGTCCGGTTCTCGTGAGTGGAGTCTCCGTGCGTCGAATACGTTGCGGCGATGGCGGGGGCGCTGGGCCGCACCGAGTGATAAACGGTCCGAGTTCGCCCCGAAGCACCCGCTGTAGCGCTGTGGAACACCTGTTAAACTCGGCACGGAAAACGCATCGATAGTATGAACAGGACCGACGGGGCGAGTTTTGTGAGCTCAACTTTAGCAAACTCTGATTCTAGAAGAAAAAAAAAGAGGAAAAGAAACGGGACGCCGCAACGAGACACTGGAAAGTCAGCTCTGCGCGGTGGCTTTGTCTTGAACCCCTTTTTATGCTTCTTTGACACTTGACCATTATCTTGAGTAATGGCGAGGTTATTAGGGAACATAATGGTGACAACTTAATTGCAACTAAATGGGAACATAATTGCAAATAGCCCCCTGTTGCAATCGATGAGCCATCAGGAACCTACTGCAGCCCTTTGGGTTCAGTGCTTTGTGTACATGGAAATAGAGCTTAAAATCGAAGAGCGAATGTTCGCGTAGCCAATATCCTTTCTGACAACCTGCTCACCAATAAAATACGAATGGTACGGGTATAGCGGGGGGGGGGGGGGGGTGGAGGAGCGGTCTTGAAGACGAAAATGACATTATAAGAAACGGACGCTCGCCAAATTAAAAAAAAAACAAGAAAAAGAATTGACGTTTAGTTGCCCATACGGGTTCGTTGTTAGCAATGAATGCAGAGAATGTGTCCTATATAGGCTGCTTCAGCGAAGATGGACCAGGCTTTTATAAGTTGCAGGGACTGCTTCTGCGGCATTGTAATGCCAATATTGGCAGACATCAGAAAATGGGTGAATCATGTTAGCTAGTAAGCTCGATATCTAAATTCTGATTGTTAACCCTTTAACTATAAGCGTCTGGCAGCAATCATATGCTTGTAAAATCTATTTCTAGAATTTCTAAAACGCGATTACCCTTGGCTCTGTGGCTCGACAATTTTGTCTGTTTTGGCCGTCACAGCTGCCTATCAAAGATCCCGTGTCTATGGCGTGCACGTTGCAGCGCGCACCAGTCTACGTCACTCCGTGGCGCATATACAGTCTTGGTGAAAAGTCTTAAGGCCGTAGCGTGCAGCTGCAGCGAAATGAATGTTTCTAGAATGCTCCGTGTAGCGGATCATTAAAAACACAAGTCAAGCAGGAAGCTTCTATAAAGCAAGAATAAGTCTTCTGCTAGCACTTCAAGGTACTGCGGCTTTTAATAATGCCGTAATGGCTCTGTTATGCGGCTAAACCGAAAAGCCTTTGGCCTTAAGACTTCTGACTGAGACTGGACCACACAACTTTTATTTTTTTTTGTCCTACCCGCGCTGCGGTGCCCACCGCTCGTAGCTTCTCCAGAGCATACGGGAGTCACGTGGGTATTCTCGTTTTCGAAATTCTAAAAACGGTTACGGCTATTACTTTATGGCCAGCTACAAAATTCGTAACTGCAACTAGGTGTCTACAGCTGTAAGAGTTAAAAAGTTGACTATAAGAATTTAGTTTAGGATTTAGTAAACACGATTTATCTCTTTTCTCGTGTCCGTCAACACGGGTATCACAATGCCGCAGAAGCCGTGTCTATAGACCTCTTCAGTACTCTCGGGGAAACAGGTTTTCTGGGCTCTGAGAAGAATGCAGGAAAGATTAATCCTCAAATTCTTCCTTTACTACGAGCTCTGCCCAATGCTCAATATGGCGATACCCATCCACCTCTTTTTGATAAGGTCTATACCTTAAAAAGCCCATCTTTAAGAATCCTGTGTCAGCATTTCTGTCATTATTCCCAACGCCGCCAGGTGGGGCTCCGTCAAACACAGGACTAAGACGAGAATGGCTTGGTACCTCAGGGTGGGGTAGGATGTACCTGCCCGGTATAGCGGCGTCTTTCAGGTCACTCGGGAATGACTGACGACAAAGTGGAATGGGCCACACTCTTGCAGCCCACTTTTAACATGTAGGTCATGCTGGTCCCCGAGATGCGCTCGTACTCTTATCCTACATCACTTCAAGCCTGTTATACGGCAGTACCAGGAAGGAAAGTCACGTGATTATTTTAAGTGGCCGTTGCAGATTCGGCATGCTAGATGACATAATACTGAGACCCGTACACCATGGAACCTATGGCATTAGAAACAAGTATGTGGTGTTGCGTGGTGTGTTCGTAGAATGAAGTGATCACTGAGCATATGGTGATGAAAAAAATGAAAAACCAAATGTGCAGTTTTCGGATAATGTTTAAGAAAGTATATATAAAACTACAATTCCTGCATTTCATTCATGAAACATTCCCTCATTTTACTTGACTTGGTTTCTAGCCGCGAGTGCCTCAGGCTAGGTATTGTACAAAACATATTTCACACCAATCCCAGTTTTAAACAGCACTTATTGCTTCGACCGTCGGATTTTTAATCACGAAATGATCACAAGTTTGAAATCGGTTTCTCCTCATGTCGCATCATTAAGTATTCCGATTCGCTTTTGCCACACACAAGTAATCATTCAACCACCTTCCTTCTTCGCCGCTGCCATCACCAATAACATCGCAATAAAGAAAGCTGTAAACGAGTTTTTTTTCATTATTTGTTTTGTTAGTCCACTCCTCTTGGGTCTTGAGAGAGTATATGAATGAATGAATGAATGAATGAATGAATGAATGAATGAATGAATGAATGAATGAATGAATGAATGAATGAATGAATGAATGAATGATGGAACAAACTGCCCCTGGTTAACACATTCCTTCTATTATATTATTTGAACTACAACTGCGAGAAGTGCGCATCTGCGAACTATGAAACCGGGGGCCGCATTGATTGTTTTGTCAACGAACGCAATCTGTGAAAACCTCGCTTAGCTTTATGAAATCAGGCACTTCCTGCACGAAATATCATAAACCGCTGCCTCGAATGGAGGCTGGTCCTAAGTGCGAGTTTCTCGAAGCGGAACAAACAAGAGCAAAGCTCGTTTCTTTGCCAGCAGTTCGTAATCTTGTTAAGGAGAGAGAGAGAGAGAGAGGGGAAGGAGGAAGACGCCAGATGAGAGATGGACCGACGGGCTTCTCGACCCGCAGAGAAAATACGAGATGTTATCGATCACTGTTCTGGTGGACACCCACGTCACTGGCTCCCGCCATACACGAGCTGTACGACGATTCGGTGCCTTCTCGAGGAACTTTTTCAGCGTATGCACTGCTCTGAACGCGTCTCCGTTTTCTGCTTTCTATTTGAATTCGTACAAGCAGCTCGATAGCTCAGTCGACAGAAAAATAAAAGAACATGCTTTTTACGTGTCTTTGTGTTGCCTTGGATAATAAAAAAGAGCAGTAAAATTGAACTTCTATTACTCCGATTGAACATATCGAAGTAATGTTCTACACCAGAAAAAAAAAAGCGCGCTCGGTGGCGTGATGCCACGCACAAATGCTAGTTCAGAAGAAATCTGCAGAGCAGCCATCGTTGCTAAGCTCGAAGTGACAGCAAAAGGTTGCAAGCGACCGGCCTTTCTCTCAGCCGCTATCAGTCGCGCGCAGGATATCATGTTACTTTTGGGTTGTGTTAAGTTTGCTCGACCTGATTAGATATTCCTGAAGCGTATCTCCATTCCATTAACGGTACAGCGCACCAACTCTTGGTCTTGCCTCCTGGCAGGTCTGAAAGCTTCTTAAAATCTTGAACGGCGATTTTTGCACCAAGCCTCCTTACGCAACGTGTATACAAGGTAACATACTCCGCGGCAGGAAATAGTAAATTATTTGTGGGGTGCGATAATTGCTTGTTCATATAAATAAAATGACCAGTAAAATTGGTTCGTATCGAGTGGCTTAAAAAGCTGTTTTCGCTCAAAAGCATCTCACAATGCGACCTAAAGGGAAGCACGCTTCCAGGGGAAAGTGACGAATGGTTTGATTGGTGTAAATATTTTTTTAAAAAAGAAACGGTTAAAGGTGTTCAAGTAAAAACACGATTCGAACTGCTATCTTACACGTTCTAAAGCAGTGCTCTAAACCACTGCGCCAGAGAAGTAGCGATAATCTGCGGTAACGCGTTAGTGCACAATTATGCCCTTACCCGTTCTCAGAAATATTATATATTCCGCTAGGTGGCGCAGCTTACTTCCTCCTGCACTGTAACGTTTACGGTTCTGAAACACGCATCCCTGAAATGTCAATGCACCAGAAGCGCAACATAAACCCTAAAAGAAGAAAAAGCAGCGAAATGTTTCTATGCATTCGATGGGTGAAAAACATGCGATTCTGGAGAAGTCAGTGGACTTATTCTGTAATGTCCGGCTCAGAGATAGCTGCCGGTTTCTTTACGTTACCCAGGTTCTTTCCGCCTTTCCTGCTAGGGCTTGGTGCATGCGCAGTTGCACTATAGAAAAAAAAATTGTCCTTGTAACTGCTGGCCGGTGTCAAAGCAGAGCCAGTAACGCTACCATCTCTGAGGAAGCTGCATAATTGCCTGTGTCTAATTTTTGGTATACTGGGCGACCATTCTCTTTAAGAAGGTTTTAGTATTCACATCTCTTTTTAGAATCATCAGAGTTGCAGTAAAAAAAAAAACTATAAATCTACCGGCCTCGATGCGAATAACTACAGGAGGCTTTTAAACATGCAGCGCACTGACATCCAGAAGAGCGCTTGTGTGTTTCTAGCTGAAAAATGTCAATAAAAAAAGGGTTTTATGCCTTAATGGTAAAGGCAAACAGGTCAGCATATTAAACAAGGAAGAAATATTGGTTGTTTGAAGAAGCGGAAAGATGAAAAGCTAGCGATCGTGATAGCAAGTGCATACGGAAGAAAAGGCACACAGGACACAGGATGAAGTGGAAAGAAGGTACGTTACATATTGCGCAGACATAGCTGTCATGCAACGTTGACACTTATCCGGTTTCAGCATTTCTGCAACTGGAGAGCATTTTCGCGACAGTAACATTTCTGAAATTTCCATTCATCTTTGCGTTTCTCTCGTGTTTACCGTGCGCAAACGTTGAAGCCCACGTGCAACACGAGATGTCGATAAAACGGTGCTAAAATTTCTTCACTTTGTAGAGAAGCATCACGTTGACGATGACGTGTTGATAGAGTTTGCTCAATAACTAAACCTACTACATGCCAATGGGGTTGTGACCTTGGCGACCGGAGTTCGATGCACAGTGCAGGTTATGCGCCTGGATATGTTTTATTCAGCGTCAGCGTAGTTGTAAGAGCGCTTTGTCTTGTCCAGCTATGCGTTTACGGGGATACATCATACTCTGCTGTACCTGTCATTTTTTTTTTTTGCACAGCTCAATCCTGGTGCTGTGGTGCATTGCGGTTAACCTCACTGCGAGATCCCAAATCCACCCGCCGTCAAGCGTCTGCAGGCTACAGCGTTCGCTTATAGCGGAATGAATGTTCCTAGAATGCTCCGTGTAGCAGAGTATCAAAGTACACGTCAAGCAGCAAGCTCCTCTACCGAGAGGAGAAACCTTCTTTTAGCATTTCAAGGCCCTTTGGTATTTAATGGTTACGTGTTGGCTTCATTGCGCTCCTAAAGCGAAAAGCCTTTAGTCTGAAGACTTTTGACCAAGACTGTACGTCAAAATGTCCTTTAATAAGTGGGAATGTCATGCACGTGTCGATAATGGCCATTTTAAAAGCTATCAGCAGTACTTCAACTGCTTCCCCGACAAAGGCTCATGAAGGCCTAACCTCCAATGTGCTTCTTACTTAAGCTCTATGCTTCAAGTGCCGATGTTTCCGGGTTGCTCTTCTACCTCCACCTTCTGCTCTTTGTCTAACGCTCTCTTCTCCATTCTTTTCGCGATTAATATGATTAGAGTGACCAAGAAGGAAGAGAAGCCTTGTTCCGAACATCTCCGGCAAAACCCCACGGGACCCAGAAGGTCGTGGCCAAGTGAGGAGGCGTGTCCCGGTCGACATGGATCAACCGCGGAACAGAGTGAAAAGGAAGGTGAACCGGCGGCCCCCGATGGCCCACGCAGCTGGGCGGATTTCTGGCAACAGTAACGACACTACTGGGAAAACCTCGGAGCTCCTCTCTCCGTCCCGTCCGGGATGTTTTCCGCCGGGAACCCCGTAATTTTCTTACCTGCTTCATTGAGCGCAAGCTTCGCGGGTCTTTACTTTCATTCGTGGCTTTTTTTCTTTTCGAAGCAGCGCTTAGTTTTAGTTGGCGTTGGTAACTTGGAACTTGGTCGCTCTATGTACCCCCCCCCCCCCCCCCCCCCCCTCTTTTTCGACCTCCGCGCTCTGACGCCGATGTTGGTGTTGGCTCAAGCTGTGGGCTCTGGCAGCCTGTTCTGTTCCAGGATCGATGAGCAAGAGAGAAAAAAGAACGACAGAAAAGGAAGCTGGAGACGCAGAGATCGGAGTAGGTGGATGTCAAACATGTGCTCAGCGACGGCTCCATGGAAGCAGGGAAAACCGCGAAAGACGCTGGGGACTGTAAGAGGAGAGGAGGCCTGCCCGCGACATTGGGTTTCCTTTGCGGACGACGGAAATTGTTCTGCAGCCGGGCGAATGTCCTGCGCGGCTTCTTATTGCTGTCGTGATTGCGGAAGAAAGATTCCCGTGGCGCTAGTTAGCCACCGCAGCAATCGGACGACAGGTCGGAAGGAGCGAATGGGAGAGGATGTCCTCCTACAATCGGCGAGTGTAGAAAACGTGTTCACTAGATGCGGGTGACCCGCCGCGGTGGCTCAGTGGCCAGGGCGCTCGGCTATTGATCCGGAGTTCCCGGGTTCGAACCCGACCGCGGCGGCTGCGTTTTTATGGAGGCAAAACGCTGAGGCGCCCGTGTGCTGTGCGATTTCAGTGCACGTTAAAGATCCCCAGGTGGTTGAAATTATTCCGGAGCCCTCCACTACGGCACCTCTCTCTTCCTTTCTTCTTTCACTCCCTCCTTTATCCCTCCCCTTACGGCGCGGTTCAGGTGTCCAACGATATATGAGACAGATACTGCGCCATTTACTTTCCCCCAAAACCAATTAAAAATAAAAAACATGCGGGTGAATAGCACGAAAATCGCTTGAATAAGACCGAATATGTTGTGTGCTCCCGGTCGCCGTAACCGCGAATCTGATCACACGTATGCGAATTGCGCCAGCATTGCTTTGGATGGGGATGAGCAAAATAGAAAACTTCAATGTTTTTAGTAGCTGGGTGTCAGATACAGTGCCCCTTCACATAGAGAGGCGCGTAACCTGG